>NW_020897747.1:5887785-6393540 GCF_003984885.1 Neopelma chrysocephalum | reverse complement strand
TGAAACTGGAGAAGATGGGGTTGTTTCTGGAAGTCCTCAGTTTCTAGTATTGCTCATTAATACAGTCTTGAGGAATGACCAAAAATAATTGAGCTCTGTGCAACAACAACCTTTGCTCTTTAGAAAGAATCACTGCAGTAGAGGAAATGCCACTGCAGTGTTGGTGTGTGACAACTATTAGCTGAATCCCTCTCTCAGAGCCAAAGCAATGGACTGAATTTTGACTTCAAAAGATCAAAATATAGGAACAGCCACTTGATTTGCTACGTGCTGAGAGAAAGCCAAGTTGGAGAGAGATTTATTTGAAGTTGTGGGTCCTTAGTATAAGTTAAACTTGGAGCTTCACAGAATTCAGTAACTAAAAGCATTTATGTTTGAAGATTTCTTCTCTGGAAACAGGATCTATTAATGATACAGACATATTCCATTGATTTTGCTCTGGGAAAAGAGGAGGAAGGCTTCTATGGGCTGGAGAAGACTGGAGCTGCACATCCTTGTCATAGACAAGGTAGAAGGTTCTGTGGTAGCTTCCTTTCTGCTAAAACGGAGCCACAGACTCATTTCATCTTTGCAAAAAGGCATTTTTTCAGTTTCCAGATTTTAAAGTTGTAGAGCTTTTGGAGTCAGTGGAGGTCTTGGCCCTTCTCTTCAACTTTGTTTTTTCTTCAATGGAATAAGGAAGAATGAAAACGAAAACCAGACACCTTTGTGCCTTGCTTGTGCTGCCCTGGTCCTGGGATGGAGTGGACTGAGGTGGGATTCTTAAAGCATGGGACTAATCTGTATTCCTATCTCCTCAAAATCAAAGAGTGCTAGTCTGGGACATAGAACATGTTTGAGCTCTTCTGTAGATATAGATTCCTCTAGCTCAGTGAGGAGATGCAGTGCAGCTTCCAAAGAATATTTAACAAACTACATTCCAAAACTGAAAGACTAAAAAAATCTTTCCATATCTTTCCCTCTATCCTTAGCCTTAACTAGGAAGTGAATAACCTCAGAACATATTTTTGGAATGAGTTACAATGTGGTTTTGTTTCTTTATATTCTGAGTCATATCTTCACAGAAATATACTGTCACGGCATTGTAAGAGACTCTAGCGGCTTATCTTATTTAATGCTGCTCCATCAAGGTTGCCACATGAACATAATCTTGTAAACGAAGGAAACAATGCAAAGACGATCAGTGTCAGACTTTCACATATATTATATGCTTTTCTGATCATCTTCCCTTCACGGGGATCAAAGGCTGGAATATGCTATCAGATTAGCAAGGACCATCAACATTTTATTCATTTATTTATTTATTTACAGATAGCAGCAGAAAATGAAATGTTACATAAAAATTGCTGTAAAAGTAATTTGAGTATACTTTTTTAGTTGGTATTTAGAGTTTGGGTATTCTATTATGAAATGCTAATGCAGGAATCCCAAGATGTGAGGAATGTCCAACACAAGACGTTTTATCTCTGTATCAAAACATTTTTCCCTACGTGCAAGACAGTGCATGAACTACAAGAATTGTGCAGCAAGATGAAATCTGTAGTCCTCAATACTTCATTATTTGCTGGCTCAATTTCTTTTTTCAGTTGGGGTTATGAATGTTATTTTTGCAGTATTTTGGCCAGTCACATTCATTTCAGATTGGGACTTGTGCCACCTCTAACTGTCACCTCTAACTACTGTGTGCTTTTGTAGTCCAGTCTGTTCCTCTGGGAACAAGAAACACAACTGGTCAGTCTGACCTGTGATCTGGTGACCAATTCTGATTAGAGACAGCGTGGATAAGAGTGATGGTGAGACCCTTGGGGTTGCCATCTGATCGAAAGGTCACCTGCAAGGGTCAGTCCAGCCATCATCCTGTAACCTGATACTACAGCTGCCAGCTTGCTGCAGGATCTGGAAGTTTCTTTGGGGCACTCTCTGGCATCCTGGAAATGAATATACTTGAAATTTTTTGTTATATCCACACTGGTAAATATAATCAATTTCTTGCAATTATGTATGCAAGAAAATTGCATGCATATTGCAGGTGTAATGGCAAGAAAATCTTTTTATCAGTACAGCTCAGAGAGGTACTATTAGCTGTTTCTGTAAAGGAACAGAACTGTTGACTGGTGTTGGCTTTCTCTTCTTGCTTTCTTTCCTAGGAAAAATTTCATCCATACTAGGAGAACTTTTTAGGATCACTTTCTTTTGAAAACTTATAAATTCAGATAAATCCTTAGAGATGCATCAAAACTAGATACTGTGAAAAGTACAGCTTCTCATGAAATCAGATGAATTCATAATAATACACATAATTTATATGATGTCTGAGATGATCAAAACTCTGTACAGACATTAACTCATTAAATGGGACAATAGTTGCAAGCTGTCACAAGTTTGATTTGTAGAACTTGAAGCCACACTCAGTTTAATACTAAATAGACTAGAATTTCAATTTCCTTCCTCTGTGGAAAAGATTTTGTGTGTGTGTGTGAATGATACAAACAACACATGATTATGTGTGAGAAATATGACCAAATGAGCACCATGAAAGGGAAAGCTCTAAAAATAAAATCCATGGCTGTTTATTTCCACATCAGCAAACAATTGTTGGAGGATCACAACATAAAAAAGAACAGAACTCTCTCTGGGCTCACTTTCTGTGACTGGACCCGAGAAATAAGTGAAAGCACTGTGTTCCTGAACCATCCACAGCTGGTTTTGTGGGGAGGAGTTGATTTATAGTTCGCTTTTTAAGTTCAAGTGGTTGAAAATTCTAAAAATCAAAAACCTGCTTTTAAAAAATGCATAAGTTGGTAGGAAGTCTTGGATGAGCTGTCTCAGTTAATTGTGTGTGTTCACAGGATGGATATCTCCCTCTGAACTAGTCTCCCCAGACTCACTGGTCGTTAATGAAATTAAGTAATGGTTTCTCTGGATTCTTGCACAGCTTTATTTGGTCTCTTAGAAACATTTGTAGGGGTTTGGTGTTTGGTTTTTTAATTTATTTTTGTTTTGGTTGTTTGTTTGTTTGTTTTTCTCCAGAGTTGCACCTTAGGTGGTTCCTTTACCTATTAAATATAAATGGATATTGGAAATGCTCAGACAAATATCTACATATCAGACTCTGATGTTGGGTGACATTAACCTTACTTCTTACAGGAATTTTGAAGGTTATTTCCTATTTCTAATGAGACCCTAACATGAGGTACACTGGACAAAAACAACTTTTCACTGATTTTTGTGATTGTTATGTGGAAATCCCAATAAACTTTTTATTCCATATTATTTATAAATCTGAACTCGACTACCAAAACAGAACAGCAGCTTTGCTGGTGTAAAGTTACCTGGTGTTGGAAACTACTAAGAAAAGGAGAGTGTGCTTTCTCCTACTGCCAGAGCTATTGCTGAACAAGCAACTGGGATCCTGTAGTTGGCCCCTGTTGGCCGTGGTCTGGCCCTCCCTGCCCTGGCAGCTGTCGTGTAGAGATCTGGAGGCCGTAGCTATGAACCCTCTATGGTGCTGAGGTCTTTTGAGTGACCTGGGGCAAGTCCTACCCTCTTGGTTTGTCCATGAGAGCAAAGCATATCCTGGTGGTGACTACTGCAGAGCTGGGTATGGGAAAAGTGGCCAAAAGGAGGTGAGAGACATGGCTGAAAATTTGAGGTGCTTGGGGGCTGAAGGGTATGGGAAGAAAGATTAAAACTCAGCAATCCTAAAATGACTACTAGCATCACATGCTTTTGGAGAAAAAGCTTTCTCATCAAGCTGCATATGATAATTTCACAACCAGAGAGAAGTTTCTCTTGTTTATTAGTTTTGGTTAGTGTGGGTGTAGCCACTAACTTTGGGTTTTCTACTGTGCCTGTTGAACAGGCAGTGTGACAGTGAGGCTTAAAGGAGAGCTGAAAAACCAAAGTCTTTGTGTCTGTTCAAGGTATATCACTAAAGTATGTTTTTCTGTGGGTTTGCAACCTGAAAAACACTAGAATCCCTTGTGATTATGCCATGAAAAACAGGAAAATTGCAAAACCCAAACAGTTGCTGATATTGTTCCTATTGAAGAGAGCAGATGTGTCTTTCAGCAACATCTGATAAAATAGATATGTCTGATACAAATAAATTGGCTTTTTTCTTCTCCTGCTTAGCTCAGACAGGGAGGATAGGACACGTCTACATCCTCATCTTCTCTGGAAACTGCTTTTGATTTTGCTTCTGCCTACTTGGAGTATAAACTCCTTTAACTGCCTTTGTTTCCTGAGTTGTTTTCAGCATTTGATAAGAAGTCCCCTAATCCCCTGTTACAAAAGTACTCTACACTGCCCACAAGCAATCTGATTCCTCTGAAGTTCTGTCTTCTCATGTACACCTCATATCTCAGCATCAGTGAAGGGGAAAGAGTTATCTGCACTATTTTCATACAAATGACTTTAACTGAAACTTCTGGCTATAAGGCACAACAACTCAGATACCACGAGATGCATCCATTTTACTGGGCTTTTTTTGCTTTGAAAGAATAGAGATCTTTGATCATTTAAATCCTCAGAAATATTTGTTCATCCGAGCTGCAGGAGACTGTGGCAGTGGGGAACACAAAGCTAGGTTCCCTTTTCCATAATAAACTGTTCTTGATCACTGCTATGGAGGTAGGATTGTTCCCTCATATTTACAGCAGACATGTGGAAGATGGTAGAGAAAGGTAATTCATTGTCTCCCCACTTCTGCTGATGGTCCAGAGCATTACTTTGGACAAATCCCAAGCAGACTCTGTTCTCCAACTCACTCCTGGCACTGCACAGCTCTTGCCTTCAGCCCTCCTAACATCCTTTCGTCTTACCCCAAAATGCCCCAAATGGCAAGGAAGGGAGGGGATGGTGTTATTTCTGGTCTGGCTCTTGCTAGAAGTGGGGAAAAAGTGGGGAAGATGAGGAAAGGAAATCTCAGATACATGGACAGGACTAGAGTCTCCCCCATGTATCCGAAACCATAAATCCTCCAGTTCAGCTGAGTAAAATTTTAGTGTGTTTTGATGCTTATCTAATCCATGTTTTTCTTGCCTATGGGGTGAAATGCACTGTAAAGCGAATTTGCAGTTCCCCACTCTTCTTTTTCTGTCTCTTTTAGGTGATGATCACTCTGGAAAATTTGCTGTGTATGTAGTTGCTTCAATAAAGTCATATTTGTTTTAAATATCTGGCCTCAACAGTGGGATTTCATAACATGGAAAGCTGACCCTCGGGTTTGCAGAGGCCAGCTTTCTGTGCATATGTCCATTAATCGTTTATTTGATCTGTGTTCTGTCGTTGGGTGTTTAACTGCGGGCTATTTATTTTTAGTCCATTTTTAGTTGAAATTGAAATTAAAAAGAAAAAAAGAAAAAAGAGAGCAAGCAAGGGAGAAGAAAAGATGTGCTTTTATTGCTCTTGCTTAGCGCGCTGGAAGCTTGTGCTGCTGCAGAGCTTCCACACCATTTGACCTAGCAGTGGGGAACTGAGATGATTCAGTGGCCTAAAAATATTCACAAAAGGCTCCCCTCACATTTCAGGCTTCCTTACAATAATATCAAATATTGAAACTTCAAAGCCAGAATCCATCAAAAAAGAATTCTCACTCTTCCCATTACACATTATCAAACCCATTTGTAGACTCTCTCCTAAGCTACCCTGACCTCTTCACCTCTTCAGGTGGCTTTCTGCAGCCAGTGTGAGTTTGCAGAATAAAACAAGGCATATTCCTGCTTTGACATGGGTTAATCTTTGAATATGGATGTGTGAATGTGTATGTGCCTCTCTGGGGCATGGCAGCAAAACACAACCTTGAGTGTTTGCCAGTGATGTCTGCGTGCTGAGAACTGAAAGTTCCCACAGCATTCATTAAAATACATGTTTTGGGCTGAGGGCATCATTAACAGCTTGGTATTGCTCGTGGCTCTGAGAGGAGCTGTTCCTGCCATACGGTGTGTCAGTGGGGATCACACTAATGATCTGAAACAGCGAGCTGGGCACTTGGAGGGATGTCACGCGTTTCGGGTGAGGCTTTGGGGAAGGCTGGCTTAAAATGGAAACACCACTGCAGCGGGACTCCTTGAATTTTGATAAAAGTTTGTACGTTTCAGAAATCTGCTTCATTCTCTTTTGTTTTCTTTTTAATACACAATACCGTGATTCATATATATGAAATGTATACTTTTCTTCGCGTGCCAATTACATAAGGGCTTCTTACCTCAAAGTCCAACATTTTCTCAATATTTTAGCTTTGATGGAAAATATCTTACAGTGTTTATTTACATAAGTTTTATATGAACTGGATTTCTTGCTTTCAATAACCATGATAAGTGACAGATAAAGCAAGTGTGGATTTCCCTGTGGCTCCTATGAGGAGCCCCAAAGGTCAAAACTAGTATTTCTCTGTGTCTTCAGATGTGTCGAATTCTAAAGAAAGTTATTTGATATGTTAAAAGATACATTGCTTTCTGAAAGAAAATTTCAAATGCACATAAGCACACACATACGCACACACATACACTAACAAAGACATATACAGAAACGCACATTTCTGAAGGTGAGGTTTTTTCTCTTTCATTTTATCTATTTTCAATCGATAGATTTTTAAAAATAATCTTGATTCTGTGCAGCACATAGTTGACAGTTTCTGACTAGCTCTGTGTAACTGAAAAACTTGTCAAATTCATGTCTGTCTACTGGAAACTGGACAGTCAATTGCATGTGAGGCAAAGGTTCCCTGTTCTAGCCTTTCAGCCAGGCCAGAAAAAATCAGCTCCAGATTTTCCTGTCCTGTTGTCTCCATAATGTGAAAAGGTGAATGGGGAAATAACAAAAAAAATGCCAATTTCCCCTAAGCCGTGTCAGTCTGTTTTAAATGTGAAGCCAAAATTTGTACCAGAGCTAGCTTCTGAGGTAAAGCACATCCAAATATCTTTAATGAGTTCTATTTACAATCTGGCCTTCAGTTATTATTTAGTCTGACGAAGCCAGCTTGTCTTTACTAATTACACATTACAAATACCTTGTCATGCTTTGTATATTAAGGCAAAGTAAGAAATCCAATACATAGAGGTTAATGACTTTTAGATCTGTGCAAAAGCTTGTCTTACAAATGCTTCGAGGTCATTGGGAGGTTTCTCCATGTAATCAAATTTCTTGAGCTTGGCCTCTGTAAGGTAATAAACAGAAGAGTAATTAACAGATTATCTAAACTAGCAAAAGGTTGAGAATCTGTCCTTCTCTATCAGAGCAGGAGTGATTTGGCAGGGGCTGAAGGCATAAGAAACTGACTCCACTTTGTCATCCTCTGCTGATGCTTTGCCACATCAGACCTGCTGAGCAGCAGGCTTGTAAACAAACATGTTTACACTACCACCGTGCATAAAAAAATTCTATGGCTTCAATTTAGACGCCATTAAATCTTCAGCTGGAGACTGTTGTGTGACACTTTTGATTATGCATGCATAACATACTGTAACTCAATGACAATGTTGGCTTTCCCTATCATTCTTAAGCAAAATAGCTCTCTTAGTCATGTGAATGTAGATGACAGATGTTTCAGATCAATCACTGTAAAGAGATAACAGGAGTGTCTTGGATCATTACAGGACATGAATCTTTAAAAGTAATTATAGGTGGTAACAACCAGTATGACAATTGAGTCCCTCCAGCCTGTGTTTCACCTTAGAAAACAACTACGTGTGATATTTCCCCATAGGGATATGCTGCTGACTGCCTGATCCTGCTGCTTTTTGACGTGAAGTCACATTGTGCATGCTAAAAAGGAGAAATGTTCTTAGCACAAGTTTCTTGTTAGCATAGCAGATCTAATTGGAATCTAAGGAAGCTGGCAAGGCACTTGGTTGGTAATTTTCTCCTTTTTACGTAGTTAAAAAAAGAAATATTCTTCTCTTTGTGTGCTATGCAATTGAACTGTCATATTTAGCACATCATACACCCATGGTGTATTTTATATAATCTTTCTTAACAGGGATATAATCTGTACTTATTCTTTGAAGAGCTAAATTCTTGTTGACTTCAGCTGAAGCTGAATATAGACATATTAAACAGTATGGAAAAAGTTCAGGATTTGGTCTTTTCTTTGGAAAATACAGAAAGATAATAGCGGATCAAAATGACTCTTTAGATTTTAAACACAGAAATAATTCTATTCAGTTTGATCACTTCAATTTGATTTAAATACTTCAGAAGTTGTTGTGTTTGTGCACCTCACTGGAAATCATTTATAAATTCTAGTTCTAAAATGGAGATATCCTGTTGTGCCTCAGTGTAAGTAGAAGTTACGGCTGAAGCTGTTTGTTCTACATTCTTCTTCTCTCGTAAGCACCAGTTTCAAGCAGCAGCACCTTAGGGTAATGTGGTTGCTCGAAGTAGTCCACTGTTGCAGCATCTTCATAATGGGATTAAATTAAAGTGAAGGTGCTCATATGTAGAAGAACTGATGCTAACTCTCAAAATCCAAGAAGATAACATGGGACAGGGAAGCTACAGAGAAAAAGTGTTTGGATAGCAAAGAGAAAAATGATATTTCAGTGGGAGTATATGTCTTAGCTGTGAGACCTGTCATCAAGGGTTAGTGCCTGGAGCATCCTCCAAGTCAGAAGTTTTTGCAGAGGCCAGAACCAAGCTAATGAGTGGGTGGACTGTGGGTGCACACCTGCGTGTACACAACTTGGAACCAAAACTGCAGGGACCCAGTAGCTCAGCTAATAACTCTTTTTGCAGCAAGGGGGACTTTGCTGCATTTCATCATACTAATTTCAGCTTAGCTTGCTGAGTGGTTGAAGTAATTTTGGATTTCAGTCTTCCCAAGCCTGGAGGCATCAATGAAAATTCAGTATAGACACTGTTCAAGACATTTAGAAAAGTGTCACCTGGAACTGGTCGAACAGTTCACTTTCTGTTTTGTTTGAAAATCTGTCATAACTTCTTTCTGAGAAGTATTTTTTAACTCTTTATCTACCTGTCTCTTCATAAGTTTAGCCTGATCTTTCTTTAGGTCCCTGATGAGAATGTCACATGAGACTCAGAAAAATGAACTTCACTAAGGTCCATGTGTATTAAACATACTGCCTGCTACTTTTTTACTAGCAAGGATATTCCTGACAAACAAGAAAATTAGACTGGTTTGATATGGTCCAGTTTTGACAGAACCATTAGGGCAACAGGGTTTATTTTATTATCTTCCAGGTACTTGCAAACAGATTGTGCAATATTTTGTTTCAAAATTGTTTCAGATTTTCCAGATTCTACCAAAGATAACATGACCAGTTGTAAATCTTCTCCCTGAAAAAGTGATTTAGTTGCCTTTAATCAATATTGTGAGATCTCCTCTGCCCTCTATGGTATCTCAAGCCAATTGCTGAAGATTCATTCAGTGAGTCCCCCAGATAGTCTGTTATTTTTTTAAGACCTTAACAACAGACATGACTGTGAGTTAACTAAAATGATCTCGAATTTTTACTTTCTTCTGGTCTCTCTTCTTATCTGCTTCCCATAAACGTATGATGTGCAAACTACCTTCTAAGCTAATCTCTGATATTGATAGTTGATTAATATCCTCATTCTCTCTCCTCTAGCTGAAAAGTACTTTAGCTTAAGAAAAACATTTTGCCCTTTCAAGCAGTCTACATGTTACTGCAGCCCTCTTCTCTTGCAGCATGCCTAGCCCCTGGAGCAGCCTTGCTTCCATCTCTGCTTCATGAACTCTTCTTTCTCTTTTTTCGTCCTTTTTTTAGCTTTCCTCTAAAGCTGTTAATTCCTTCTCTCATTACTCTTTGCTTTATTTCCCCCTTTCTTTTATTATGGTGCTTTCAAACAGTCTTATTTAACGTTATAAAATGCAATGGATTTTTCTTCCTCTTACAAGATAAAACTGTCCTGCCTAGTGAACACTGTTGCTGGGGATCTGGTGATGTCTTTCCCTTCTATTCATATAAAACTTAGTGTTAAACATAGAATATATTGGACAGATTTTACTGAAGGAGCATCTTAGCTGAATTAGTAAAGCTACCAGCCTTCTCGTGAGAAAACCAGAATGGGAGAGAGAGCACAGTCTGGGGAGCCCTGTACCTCAGAGGGAGGCAGAGATAGGGAGACAACAGAAAAAGAAACATTCCCGAGAGAAGAGACAGGCAGGAAAACCACACTTGAGTTTCAGGGAAAGGTATGCAGAACATACTGTGGACCTGGAGAAATCATATACAGCAATAAAGTATCTAAAGCCAGGGCATGGCTGAACTTGCATCATAAAGAAAGCTTAGGTAATTTCAATATCTGTAAAACAGGAATAAGCTGGAACTAATGAATTCTTTACAGTACAGCATATGTAGGCACTGGCTGTTTGAGGAAGGAAGATCCTGAACAGAAAGGGGAAATGACCACATGATGCAAATTGTCCTTGCTCTTAAGAGAGAATGGGATCTATGGAGAGAAACACAGAATAGTCTTGAAGTGAAATCCTTCAGTGCAACGGGTATCACAAGCACAATTTGCACAGTCTCTTATATTGCTCCCTTCTAATATTGCCCCCTTATGGCCACAGAAATCAAGATACTCTGTTAACTTTGTCTATATAAATAGGGTTTCTCCCTCATGATTTAAGTGCCAGTTTAGTGCCAGTCAGAAAACAGACCAGTTTCCTGGAAATTTCCTATGTGTACATTTACATGTGCATTTTTTTCCAATTTCAGTGTTTCCTTGCTTCCCTCCAGATTTGGATTCATGTCCCAGAATGAACCTAGTTTAAGCAATCTACCTAGTTTAGATTGATTATACTATAGCTATCAATGCCAAGCTTTTAATGTAAGCTACAAAAAGAAAAAAAATTAAAGTATTTAGGAGAAGCTCTGAAGCAGGCTGCATACAGACACAATTTCTAAAAGACAGCTAGAAGGCTCTAAGAAATATCTCTGGGCCTAAATTAATCAATTCTGCTCATTTGCAATGAATTCACACCATCAGGAGTCTGATAAGGGGCAGTTTTTCTAAGTGACTTCATAATGAAATGCTGCAGCAAGAGACTAATGGGGAAAACAGTGTGCTGCCTTAGCCTGCACCAGCTGATGTTTGGTGACCCGGTATCTGCAGGAATGTGCACTGGTTTCAGGTAAGGGGAGAAGAGTCTGAGTGGTTCTGGAATGTTCTCTGTGTGTTGACCTTCTCCCAAATAAATGCTGTTGTTTAGCATGCAGGAGCAGTAGAGGTATCCGTGGTGAGCTCAGCACACAGACCCTTCCCTTCATAAAGGGTCCGTAAAATAATTTTTTTGGTGCTGGAAAAACTCTCAGTGGGGCTGGATTTAGTACTAAATTACCTTGTCAGTAAGGGCATTGCATCAGCTTTCAAGATAACACTAAATGCCAGGCTACAATACAACTGATTAGAAAACTTGGAATGAATAATTTGTAAAACCCCCTTTCTTTCTGGTTTACTGGAAAATCTCATGACCTGACAAATGCCTCGAACAGGTACTACAAATTTAGTCATTCTATTCAGCCAATAATGTTGTCCAACAACTTTTGCTCTAAATCTAACATCTCCCCCAGTAAAACAGTCCTATTTTTGCACCCTGACTAATCTAAGGACATTTTCAAAGTCCATATGAATACTTGTGTTTTTCAGACTAATATTTGTTTTCTGTGAGATATTTCTGCAACTTAAATGCTGTAAGAAGATTTTTGCTGTAAACCCTTTTATAAACAACAAAAAGTTAGCCAGCTAGCTAACCAACGGAAAAAGCCCACAACCTTTCAAAAATAATAAAATATAGTTTAGTAAAATTAATTTAAAATGTTTCAATATAGCCTGTAGAACATAGGATTCCCTCATTGATACATATGCATATTTTAATGAAGAATGAATCAAACACATTTAGCAAGTCATGTTGCATATTTTACAAGAAGGATTGTGCGTATTTCTGCCTGTTATAGAGATAGAAAAACCAGTTTGCCTACGCTGAAAAGCATCCCTTCACACACCTCCTGTAGTGTTAAGCTGTTTTGATGTGACCAGGTATCACTAGGAGGGAGAGAGCAAAAGCAAGAATAACAATACAAAGACAAGAGACATAAGATACAAAGGGAGGTGAAAGAGAAAGAAGACACAGGGATGGAAAACACCATGTGCAGAACAAGGACCTAAATCAGGATTTGTTTATTTCTGAATACAGGAACCCAAGCAGAGGGCAAACCTCAGTTTCATCACTTTGTGCACTGATAGCTTTTGAAATACATGGGTATATAATTCCTATACACGGATATGTTCTCTCAGAGTCTCCGGAAAATTTCTTGCCACTTGTCTACTTTAGACTACCTTTGAAATTAATGCCAGGTTTCTGCCTGGAAGTGATGAATTTTTAATTTTATTCAGGTGGTATTTGTTTTTTTATTTGATTTTTCTGTAATCCTATATTGCATCTACATTTGCGAGAGGTGTCTGGTGTGCTCTGTGAGAACAACACTGTGTACGAATGTGCTCACTGTGCAATGGCTGTCATTAACACCGAGGGAGCAACAAGTTATTTTAATTCCCAGCAACCACAACAATTTAGTGCTATGTATCTGAGTTCAGTACAGCCTTGCTTAAAGAACCATGACCTTACAATATCCAGACAACAAGGAGACAGATGGTATTTGGAAAGACAGAAAAAAATTGGTTCGAGATACCACCCCCCCAAAATGTCATGGTTTTTCTATTCCTCTTTAAGCCCATTTCTTTTTACCAGATGGACTGTCCTTGGAACATAAGGGAAGATGAAGGTGGACATGTCCTTATACACAGTTGTGTTGATGGCTATTCAGTAGTCAGCCAAATTAAATTAGATCTCTCAAAGCTGGCCATTCTCCTATGGCCAAAGAAATCAAATAGAAAGGATGGTCTAAGCCCAATCTGATTCTGCACCTGAAATGCAAGTGATTTATCCCAAAACTCAGTTTCTGATACTTCACCAGAACTCTGTACCAAATCTCTTCAGTCACAATATCCTTTCCTAGTTGCTCCCCCAGAAGATGTGTGTCACCTCGGGGTATATTGTAAAATAATGAGACAGCCTAAAGGAACAGTTTCCAAGAAAATCCAGCAAGCTGATGATGGACGGCAAATCAAGCCTCTATTGGCAGCAGCTCCCTGGGGTGTTCTGAAATCTAATTGTGTTAAGGGCTGAGCTGTAAAGAAAACTTTCTAAGCTCTGTAAGAATTTTCCCTCTCCTTAGGTGACATCTTAGAAAACATTTCATGGAGTGTTATGGCAAACCTTCTAGGGCCATTTTGACCATAGATCTGCAACTTCAAGCCTGTTTACAACTGTCCTTATGAGAAAGGTTTCCTGCACTTCACTAAGTTAGAGTTTTTCTATCACTAAGTTAGGGTAGGAAATCCCTAACTTTCTTTGCTGATTCCCCATGACACATCAGGTACAAAATACATTACAATAATTCGTTCCCTGAAGTTTGGTTCTAAAGGTCAGTGGATATTTTATTTTACCAGTCAACCAACATCAACTGAAGATCATTAATGAGCTTATACAGAATTCAGGAGGCAGTAGGCAATGGAAGAGCAGTTATCATCAAATTTCCCAGTCTCTAGCTCAGTCTACAGTGCTCACCCTTCAATTTGCTTCCTTGCTATCAGAGTGATTCTTCTCATTGCCATGTTCCTGGGTGAGCTTCTTTAGAATCATTTTGCTCAAAAATGTCCCCTCCTTATCCTCATCCAAAAGCCCTAGAGAGCAAGGACAGCTGGTAGCACAGCTGGTTGGATTGGTGTCAGAGAAGAGATCACTATCCATTTAATTTTCCAGGAATTTGCAAACACTGCGACCAGGAATGGAAGCACTAGGGAACGGTTGTCTCTGGAGATGAAACGAGTCATAAATTCTGTAAGAACATAAAAAAAGCTTTATTTTAAGTTGAGAGCATGTTTCTGGTTAAGTTGTTGAGGGAACTTGAGTTCCTTTAAGTTGATCAAGAATTTCCAAAACCTCTTATTATGGTGTCTTTGTAAAGGAGAGAAGGATAATGGGAAAAAAGTAGTGATTTTGGAATAGTAAATCAATCCTAATGCAATAACTTATGAACAGCATTGACTTTATAAATACTGTCAATGTTTCTTGCCTATCCAATACCCTGGGTCTCTTGGTCACTGACGTCAGGGCCTGATGCCTGTTATTTGTATTCTCACTTCCAACTTCCTTGTGAATTACAAACAAAGTCCCGTTTGGCTAAAGATGTGACAAATGCAGACTGCATTTAAATTCAGGAGAAAACCACTCTGTTTTGATGTCTGATTAGAAATAAGGGAAAGAGATAGAAGCAAAAAAAATGATAAATGGTAAAACATAAGCTTTTCACAGCCCTAAACCACCTTCTTCCATCCCCTCTTGGGTGCAAGCCATGTTCCAGGTCAATGTCTGGGTAACCCCTCCAGTGCTGGCCTTGAGCTAGTCAGCTCTGGGTGTATTAATTCGAGTGGTTGAGTGTCTTATTTTGGGATTAGCATCAAGTGAGAATAGGTTTTTACATTTAGGCTTGCAAAACAGGCAGATCAAACACAGGATTAGAAATAACTGGTCACTGCAAGAAACAGGAACTCCACAAAACAATTTCAGGGATAAAGTCAGTGTAGTCTTGAATAATTCTTTAAAATGAATCTGAAAGCCCCAGGAGATTGATAGTGAAAGGCAATCTCAGCTTAAGTTTTTAGAATTGTTTGCACATATTTTGTTTCTTTGTTGTCTTTATTTGAATGTCTGTTTTCTGAAAACAGAGTTAGAAATAAGAAGTCATTATGAGACAAAGAACAATATAATTCCTTTTGTTCCGAATTTTTTTCTAAATGAAATTTCAGCTACCTAATCAAATCTAAGGAAAATTCTCAAGTTGATGGTCAGTTCTTTAAAAAACAAGCAAACAAACAACCAAACAAACCCCAAACTGAATTTAAATAAAGACAATTTTGGCTATGTTAGAATTTAAATTCCTGTTGTAAAAGCCATACCCAATACCTGTTTGGATGGAGTATGTGACAACACACCGAACAGTAATGCCAATGGCTCTTGGGATTCATGCCTATTAGTGGGCTTAACTTCTTTCACTTTTTGCTGAGCAGTTGCAATTTCCTAGTTCTATTAAGGTCTACTGTAATCTTCAAATGTGAACATCAGTGCCAATAGGGATGTAATTTGGCTTCAGTTTAAGAAGTTCTGTTGGATTTTAAAGAAATGCTGTGAGTCTGTTCAGTATTTATAATTAGTTGTGCTCCTCTCTGTGCAGTTCTTTATGGAATTGTTTCAGAATATCCTCGTGCTCTGCTTGGTTTTGCACAGAGTGCTCTAGCTCATTGTGACATCACCTGTTTCTGACAGCTCCATGTGTATGCCCCACTTTGATCTACATAATTGAGAGGCGTCTAACTTACAGCCTCTGGGTCATCTCTGGCTTGCAATTTTGTCTCACAGAGCCTGTGGCAGACAATTTTAATCTGGATAACACCAAGACACATATTAATGGAAGGTCTACCAAAGACATTTGAAAGGCCTGTCCAGATGAAGAAAAATGTCCTCATCTTAATCCAAAGTAGCATTCAAAGGGGTAATAATGACAGGAAAATAAAAATCCTGTTTTGTGCATCAGTGTGTTTAGATGCGGACCAGAAATTTCCAAGTATAATCTCCATGGTAATTTAGATCAGCTTTCTTTCTGCTGTGGGACTAAAAATCTGCCATTAAAGGGACTTTTGAGATGTCCTTGAAGCTATGAGCTGGTACCATAATGATAAATGATAATGACTCTGATGACTGTCAGGTTGTGTTGCCATAGCTCTGCCTCAGAATGTTCCTCCCATGGACTAAATCTGCTATCCCTGCTATCTGGTAAGGGAGTAATATGTTTAGCATACATGACATGGCACATGAACTTCCTGCAGACACAGAAAGTGCCCAAAGAGTAAGAACCCTATGGTAAGATTTGTCTCTGATGGGGTGAAAGGATAAAGACACAGCAGGTAGCTCCTGAAGTCGATCCTGGCAGAGCAGGGCCGCAAGTAAGTACTGGTGTTTATCCCCATGAAAAGCACAGGTAGGGACAGTCAAATCTCAGAAACACCACAAGGAACAGAAAAATGCTTCATCCTTGTTTCACATACCCCCAGACAGGCTATGACTGGAGTGATATCAGCTCATTAGTTCACTCAATTACCTGCCCTCCCACTTTTTGTCTATTTTCCTTCAGCTGTCCTCACACTCCCCTCTCCCAGCAAACTCACACAGGAGAAGCTACCACCTCCACATAGGCTCCTGTGTGGGTCTCAGGTCACAGCAGAGCAGTAAATAAGAGCTCTCAGGACTGACAGAAGACATCTTTCCCCACAGTGACCCCATGAGGAGGTATTTTTGGAGCAAGTGTTGTGATAACGACTGGGAGACTTTGGCTCAGTCCTCATTGCTCAGAGAAGGAATGGCTATTATTTTTTTTCCCCAGCAATTTCTAATCGTAGTAACAGTTACAATTTCAACAGACGGTTTGACTCATAGAAAACCTCACAAGAAATTAAAACATCACAGGTTGCTCAAAGAGGTAACTGCTACTAGTAGACAAATATTAGGACAGATTTAATAAAGTTTCTTTTGCTAGCACCCATCAAATCATTTGTTTTACTTATTGTAACATTTCTAGAAGTTTCCTGCCTCCTGGTTTTAATCATTTTCCTGATCTGAAACTCTTAGAAAGACTGTCACCTTCCTTCCCCACACTGGTCTTATTTTTTCCACTGTGGTGCTGCATTCTCCATTTGTGGGTTGCAAAGCAGAATGCTGTAACTATCTGTGCTCAGGGCCTGAAAACAGACAATTTGGTGCATTGCAAATAAGTTCCAAACTCCATTTCGTTAGCAGCACCCTTGGACTGCAAGTTATAAATAATTCCAACAATTCTAAACATGAAGAATATTATGAATTATGAGCTTTTCATTAGAATAACCTGTAGGATCAATAGAAACAGAAGGCGTCTAGATAAGCACATTTCATAATTACTGCTTAGATCTGCATAAATCAATTTACTAGCACACTTCAGGAAAAAAAAGTTCATTTTTTTAAAGATGTATTAAAATAATGGTAGCTTGATAGAAGGTTACATTCCATCTCCCTTTTAATAATGCCTCTTAAGAAATTTAATTTCAACTTCAAAGGGAGCTACATTAAATATCAATCCTGAGTAAATGGCTCTGACACATTTATGTTTCATTATTTTATTTTATTCCCTCCCCTCCCCCAAAGGAAATGAATCCATCATTTTGTTATTCTTCAGTTCATCTTACTCTTTCTTCTGCAAAGATATATCCTTGAAGTAATCAGGCTGCTTTGACAATCAGTTAATAAACAGACACTTAAATATTCTTTTCTTGCAGCCTAATAGGCAGGCAATGAGGTTGAAAGACATTGAATAGTGCACATCATGCTTGTTCCTTCTCTCAGATTAATCTAATAAACCCACAAGCTCTCTGGTATTTTTAAGGATATTTATTTCAGCTGTCTAATCCATCAGTTAAAAACAAGATATGAAAATTCAGGCATTTTGATGTGAAGTTTCCTGTGGTGGTAGGTCTGATCATTCTTTCTTCAGAAAAGTCCCATTTAATTGGGTTCAAAAGAGGGAAATATCATTATATCGTTCCTCATGGCAGCAGCCATGAATGAGAATAGTTTTTTCCAATGAATTTTAATTTATAGAAAGTTATTTTCATTAGAATGTTGTTGTTAGGATGTGGTAGTGTAAAACTGAAGAACAAGTAGCACATATTTATCCAAGAAGTGGAAAATTATGGTGCAGGCCTATTTTTCCGTTCTTTGTAGCCTTCAAATGTTTAAAATACTTCAGTAAAAAGAGTAATTCAAGATGTCAAAGTAGCTGAAAAATGGGATCAAGTAAAATATGGATTTTCAAAAGGTAGATCAAACAAGACTAACTCAATAACTGCGTTTGATAAGGTAATTTCCCTTACAGGGAAGAAAAGAGTTCTTGCTTTTAAAAAAAGCATTTTATAGGTTCCAAACTTGAAAAATAAGTAGAGAAGGAAAAGAAAATTGGAGGATCAGAAAATTAGTATAATAGAGGAATAATAAATTATAAAATAAGAAATAAAAAAGAAGAGGATGATAACAATGTTGAAAGGTGGTATATGTAGCTTGAAAAAGGTAACTAATACAGTTCATAAAGGTCACATTTTGCAGCTGATGGTACGTAATTTTTTCGATAATAACCTTGTATTAACATACTCCCACTTCTTAGGCCAATAAGCTGATGAAATGAAGATGGAAAACATTGTTAACACAGATGGTCAGGTTATCCTACAGAAAGAGTTCAAGGGCTAGAGTCCTATTGTTAGGGTGAATTAAAGAATAATCTATTAAATACATACATATATATATATATAGAAAATGAATATGTTTAGAAACTAAAAGTGATTAAAAAAATTTGACTTTGTTGGTTGAAAACAACACAAGGATGATATGAATACACTTAAGAGTCAAGTATGGTTGTTCACCATAAAGTGGTGCTGCACGTTATAAACTCAAACACAAGCCTATGAAGTATCGAGCTACCTATCCATCCTGTTACAGAGGTTGCTGTATAGTCCAGGAAATAAGAGTAGTTGATAAAGTTTTCCCTTTTTTTGCCCATGTAATATAAAAATAGACTGTGAGACATTTTTTCCTTCTTTCTTTCTGTGACTCAACAAGAGAAATGAGCTGTCTCACTGAGGCTTCTCCACGGCCAAATTCACAATTGCTGACCCTGTAAAGGGAAGGGATCATGTGAAGTTTTTGATGTTAAACTAAATTTTCCACCTTGTACAATATATTTCGCTACTACAAGTGAGAAATCCTTGGAGGAGGACAAAAAAGAAGGTCTCAGCTGCCATTTTTTGTCCTCAGGCTATAGTGCCCTATTATTAAATCTCCCTACAGATATCTGCCTATGGTTTACCACTAATATTTACAGGTACCTATAAAATAGGATTAAGAGTAATATTTCAGACTATTCTTCTTCAACAACATATTGTCCTGAGTCTCCCTGACATCGCCTATGGCATTAAGAAACAATCAAGTTAAAATTGAGATTGGCAGGAAAAGCAATGTCAGACTGCCTGTGGGGTTATTTGTTCAGTATTGTTATTCCATTAAAGGCTGGAAAGCAATTGGATTAGACCTATTTCCAGTCAACCAAAGCTGAAGTACAGTTTATGAATTGCAGGGCCCCAGTTCAGCTATGAGTTGTATAGTTTTTTGGAAAGGCTTCTTGGGGAAACTGCAGGATACAGATAGGCATAATTAAAACTTGTATCTAAGTCACTTAGAAGTATGCATAAGGAGGTTGCTCCAAATCTTAAAAGATTATCTTTAAATTATCACTCAGAAACTTCCTTATCACGCAGTAACAGCCTCTTCTCCCTGAACGCTTAGAAAGAGCTCTTGAAAAAATGCACTGGAGAATTACACAGTCCTTTCAAATAAGGAAACAAACTGTATGTATCCTCTGGCAGTGTACCTTGGCACCCTTAAAATGCATCCATTTTCATAGGACCCTTTTGAGACAGACAAACAGAAGTAACACGTCCAAGACATTGCTTATGAAGCCTTAGTTTTGCAGTTGCTAAGTCATGGGGCTACTGTGGTAAAAGACCTTTCCCATTTTGACAATCTGACATGTTTCTGCCTTTCTCTATCATTCTGCACAGCCATGCTGACATTTCCTGATGAAAACTACCTCAGTGGAATTGAGAGCACCATACCCTTCCCATAGACACCACCAGCTGTTCCCTCTTTTATCTACTGAAAGCACATCATTTCTCCTTCCTGACCAAAACACATTGCTGCCTTTCCTCTGTCAGCAGCAAGTAGACTGAGAAGCACATGGTATGTTGGGTACCATCTGTGAAAGGGATGATTCAACCCCTGTACATAGTGAGCACTTCTGGGAAGAGCATGTGGAGCTAAATCAAGAATACTATAATTTGACAGTGTGAACGTACCTGAAGCATCATGGCCAGGACATTCTGAGTCACCTAAGAACATAGAATCAGTTTGGAGAGCCAGGGCTTGTCTCACAAAACCGGGCTACTGCTCAAACCACAGGACTGTTCATCCTCTTATGAGTCTGCTTTTATACAAAAATCATGTTTTTGTAGACTGGGTTTTATTTTTCTCTCTTTTTCCTTTGCAGTGGGCAGAAGTGGACCCCCCGTATTTCTCAGATTTAAGAGTGTAGAAAGGCCATTAATTTCCCCAAAGTCGGTAGCTCAGTGGTACAAGGAGTGAACCTGATTTTCAAAGGCTTCATCACTAGTATTGACTGCCTGCAAGCACCACTCAAAATCAGTGTTCTTTTTGTCATCCTTATCATAAAAAAAGGCACTACAGAGGAAATTGTAACTATTCTCTGCTGGTGTGGAAATAATGAAACTGGGCAGTACTCTTCCTAAAAGGGACATTTTTCCTTATGGATTCAGCTCCCACTGTATTTGTCAAAGGGCAGTATGTGATAATTCTATTACCTGTGGAAACTATAAAGTCAGAGCAACTATAGAATAAAGAATTTAAGCTCCCTTCTTGTCAGACTTTGCTGGTGGGTTTGGTTTGTTTTGGGGTTTTTTGTTTTGGTTTGGTTTTTTATGGTTTGCTTTTTTTTTTTCATTTGAGCTCAGCAGAATATATGATGCTTTATTTGACTGTCAATCAGTGCAAATCAACAAACATCATGATGCCTTCACAAGAGGAGGGAAATGGTGAATGTATGTTTATTTGTGGGTGGTGGTGTCATTTTCAGACAGAAGGAGACGTTTGCATTCATGAAACACAACTTTGCTTCTCTCCTGACATCTAATTTTTACCTCATTCCAGGTGGAAAATGACCTTCTCAAATAGCTCCTGTTGATGACTTTCATAAAAATCACACAAAACCGGGAGAGGGGAAGTTACTTGCAGCATATCCAAGGAGGAATACATTTGGTTAAGACTTCCTGGAATCAGGGTATTTTGAAAATATTCTTGCTGAGCAGGTCTCAGCCTCCTGAAGACTTGAAAGAAAAGAAAGGAAAACTGAATTTTAGGTCTCAGGCATTCTGATACCAGACAATAGAGATAGAAGGAAGGCAAAGGATAAGGGAGAGTGAGAGGGAAATTAATAAAGTTCCATAAGAAAACTAGTAAGGTAATGAGTGAAGCATTCAGCATTAATGCACTGAAGCCCAGAATCCTCAACCAGGATAGAAATTCTCAATAAATTACTTCTCCAAAAGCCTGTTTATGTCAAGCAAGCCTATCCATTTTTCATCAGCTACTGCAGGCATCTATTTGTCAAGAGTGATTTAGTCTTACTGAAAGACATGCTAATGGAGGGGTCTCAGATTGCAACTATTGGCACACCAGGATGTGCCAGAATACGAAGCTCTACAGCTGGTGGTGATTTAACAGGGATGACCAGAAAAAGAAAAGAAATGATGGGATGCACAAAATATCAGGGAAAAGCCAGGGAAGGCTGTTAAGCTACTGTGTGGGATGGCTATCCCCAATAGGGGTAGGGAGGTAGGCTGGACAATTGCATGGCAAGGTCTCACTTGGAGTTGCAGCCCATCTAGCATCAGCCTCTTGGGGAGAGAGACTACCTTGGGGAGCAATCTCTCTGAACCATTTCATTGACTCAGGACCCAGGAGAAAGGTCCTTTACCTCTCTCTGCTGATTTGGATTAAACTCCATGGTTCCTCAGCTCACCAATTTCTCAAGTGTCAAGCAAAGGTCATGTGTGTACATCCGTGCGTGGTGCCTATGTATACCTTTATGTGTGTATATGTATCTATATATGTGCATATACATGTGTATTCCCATCTTAATTTACACTTCTAGGTTAGAGACAGTTGCCTACTAAGAATATACCAAAAGTATTTTTCATCCAGTGTTTTCTACAAGGTCCTTTGAAAGTCTGTGTGGCTTTTAACGCTCTTCTGAAACACAAATGAATGTTTTGAGATGGTTTCAGTAAAACTGGTTCTTGAATATGCTGTCAAGTGGAGGCTAGTAGCAATGGTGTTTGGATGTGGCATGCTCAGTGGACAGAAAGAGGATCTGAGTCTCCAGCACTGTTTAGTGGGTATTTTGCAATTGTGAGTGCATCTGGAGAATTTGGATCTCCTGATTACCTGAATCTTAGATTTGTCTGGGACTGTCTTCATCCACAGTTTTACGAGTATGAACCAGGCAGTCGCTCATCCCTGGGACTGAGGCCACATGCTGCCTGAATAGTTTTATGGAAAAGGTACATCAATCCTTCATGCCCAGCCCAGGCCTGAATCAGAATTTGTGCTGGTTGATCCCCATTTTATACAGTTGTTTTTCCCTTAGGAAGGGTCATGGCACTGCATGACCTCTGTAGTCAGAGAAGCACTAATCTGCTGAGTTCAGTCATGGGTCTTCCTAGGAATTAATAGGTTACAGAGACCAGAGCCTGAGAGGGGAAGTAAAACTTCTTTTAAGGTTAACATTGCCTTAAGCAGGTCATTCACTTCTTTGAGACAAAACTTTAGACCTTGCCGCCTCCCAGGATAAAAGTGCGTTCCTGTGTCCTTACCCAGTGGGACTATGCAGGTTTTCTGGCTCCTGAGTGCCAAGGCCAGAGATCTGATGCTTGCCACAACTGTGGAGTTCACATCCCCATGGCCTGAGCATCATTTCTGCCTGAGCATCATTCCCCAGCAAATACAGGCATTTGAAAATAATTGGGCTTTCAGAGAGACATCAAGTCTGACAAGGGTAAATTTACCCTTTTCAGCTGACTTCTGCAGAAGAGAAATTCTTCCTGGTGTTGAAAAAAGCTGCTGTCTGTGGGCAGCTAAATCACAGTCACTCCCTTGGGCTTGATTCTGACATGGGGGCTGTTATTAGAGAGATTATAGAACTCTTTAGCCTTAAGAGCACTGCTGTATCTAGTTCTGGGCAACATTTTACCCTGAATATGAGGCCATAATGAGTACATATATGTAGTACTTACTAGCTGAGGCAATGAGTCCTTTTGAAATCACAGGAATGTTCCTGCAAATAAAGGTAAAATGGCTTATATGGTTGGTGAAACCTGTTAAGAACCAACAACTTTTCTGTGAACAGAAAAATCTTTTTTTTTTTTTTTTTTTAGGAATTCAGATGGATAGTTAGCTTCTTGACTATTACAGTTCTACAGCTTTTTCAAGGTGACACATATATTTTACCTAAGCACACATGCAAAATCTTAAAGTTTAGAATACATATGAAGTCTAATTTACTTTGAAAATTATAACCTTCTAACTTTACACTAAGATGGCATTGTCACTGAGGGATAAGTTTGCAAGGAAAATGTGTTCAAATGAAGCACAAGTCTTTTTTCATCAGCAATCTTTATCCAGACAGGAATTCTGCCTTCCTTTTAGTTCTGGTTTTGTTTATTTATTTTGCCCTTCAGATGTTGAGGAATGGTTGCCAAAATCTTTGTTAATCACTGGAATGTGAGAAGCTAACCTTATCAATCTGTTCCTGTGTTCAAAAGAGATATCATATGCCTGAAGTAATGATGCGTTGTAGAGTCCATTTCTCTGGATTGAAATATGGTATTTAACCACAGAAGCAGATCAATTAAAACATATTGATTTTGAAGAAAAATGTCTTTTTAACAAAACAGATTACTGCTTTTCTAGTGAATGAACTTTTTAGCTAAAAATTTTCTTGTTTCTGTCAAAACCATCACAACAATTCCCCTCCTTCCCTTCATCCCACACCCAATCTTCATGTGAAAGAAAATGTCTTCAGAGATTGTTGATAATGAAAACTTTTTTAGAGATAATTTTAATAATGAAAAAATCTCCAAAATTGTTCAAACAGTTCTAAGGAATTCCCTTTCTTCATCAATATTCAAACTAATGATGTAGGTAGTAAAGAGAAAGCTATCAGCTTAAAGTACAATCTGAATTGAAACGGTTATTAAGCTGAATTTGCAAACTAGGCACCATACTTTTCAGCTAAAAATTTATGATTTACATACAAATTAAATGCAACTTTTGGTAATTAAATACCAAAGTGAAAATTCTTATCTGTAGGTTACAAGACAATACTTGAGTGTAAATGAGGGGAATGATTTTCCCCTTTAAAAAGAATGTGAAATAAAAGAGTGTTGGTAAAATCCGACCAAACTGTTTGGTCTGAGTTTCAAGACCAGACTAGGATATTATTTTTCAACTGCGTGTCCAAAACAGATTGGAAATAAAGGTAAATGTGTACTGTCCTTGATAAGACATATTACACCTGTAATACACCCAGGTAACCTCCTGCATCAGTTATTTTGCCTTTTTAATATTGGCTGGTACATTTCAGCTGTGTTACACTGAGTTTACAAAGATGTAAATCGTCTATATTACCTTTTGTAACAAACTGTGGCTCATCAAAATTCTGATTTTACAGTATGATTAGCAGGGGCAGAGGCAGGAGTTTGAAAGTCATCTCTCCCCTGCTGGTGAGCTATCACTAGCAAGAATGAGCCAAAAGCCTCCTTTATCTTCTCTGTAGTCTAACAGGAAAACTTGGGCCTGACCTCTGGCAGCCTCATCCTCTGTGAAGATGAGAACATTTCTGTTTACTCTGTTTTCTGCTGTCCATCACTGTAGTGGAAATTATCAGGTTAACATGGAAGTTAAAAGAAGTGACAAAGCCTCTATTATTACACAAGAAAACATAGGGTGTTCTTAGACTGACAGAAATGAGGATGCTTATTGATCCAGAGGTTGCTGGATGTTTTGGAAACTATTTGTGATACGTCCCTCTATTTTCTGACAACATTGAACTAGAGGTTATATCCCAATTAAAGAATTTAATAGGTACCAGTGGGGTCTATATCTTATTTAACTTCTA
Organism: Neopelma chrysocephalum; assembly: GCF_003984885.1. NCBI lineage: Eukaryota > Metazoa > Chordata > Aves > Passeriformes > Pipridae > Neopelma > Neopelma chrysocephalum. The sequence goes on along the minus strand of NW_020897747.1, from coordinate 6,368,608 downwards.
TTTTAATCCATCAATACTTTTAAACATCTACAAAATACTGTGTCAACAAGGTCCATGATTTAGTTAGGTGTTGTTGGTAAATGTTTTTCTCTTCCAAGTTTTATAAGCTCTGACACCCAATAATAATCCTGTGTACCCTCCACTCTTAGACTGTGGAAAGCAGCATCTCATCATCTCTTTTTCACTGTCTTAACATAGTATGTGATTTTTGAGAAATGGCTGTATACTTACGATCCCTGCTATTTGTCTTGGAAGCCAAAAATTTCCAGGCTCTTTACTGTCTCCTTGCATGGCTGTCATTCTAACTTTCCTGATGGAGTTGTCATTCTGTTTTGTGCCCTTCTGAATGTGCCATTTTTTGGCACAGAATGAGAAGAGCTTCTCTCAAGAGTCAGGATGATGATGCACCATAGGTGCATGCTTAATAGGCTTTTCTGTTTAGTTTAGGGAAATGTTCGCACATGCTCCACAGTTTTTTGCTGACTTATGAACAATATTCATTTCAGCAAATCTGCCTTGTTTCTCCCTTTTCCATGCTCTTTGATTCACCCCTACTAGAAGTTACCTCTTTTTGATTTTGCCACCTTAAACATTCTTCTTTCTGTACTCTGACCCAGGTCTATGAAGTACTTGGAAGTTAAAAGAAAACCCTCTACCATTAAACAAGAAAATATAGGGGCTTTTTTAGACTGATAGAAAAGAAGAGATGGATATGATGAGCTGGGGACAGGCTTAAGGAACTCAGATTTGCAATAGCCAAGACAATTTGTCAGAAGCTTCCTGCTGGACCGATCACTAAATAACACAGCTAGAATTAGTGTCCCCAGTTGCAATATTTTCTGTTTTCTCTATAGTTCCTCCTATTCTGCTCCAGTTTTAGCTGCCTTAGTTTTGTCAGTCCAAATTTTGCATTGTTGAGAAAATTTGCCCCAACATTATTCACTTAGTTTTCCAGATCACTTATGAAATTGCTAAGCAGTGAAAGTACCAATATAGATTCTGATGAGAATCCCACGGTAGCTTCTACACTCTCCTTCAAAAATTAACATAACATTTATTCAATTGAATCTTCTCTTAATTAATACAAGAGAATGTAATAATTTTTAGAGGATTGAAGAGCTTAATTTAAGCCACCAGGGATATGACCTTCAGGTTGTTTCCTGTAGCCATAATGAAGAAAGAGAATATACTGTGTATATATAAGAGTATATATGGTGGACTCAATGGATTGTGAACTTATTAATCTTTATGGGCCCTTTCTAACTTGATATATTCTGTGATTCCAGGTGTAACTAACATAAAGGGTTAATGGCCAACCAAGAACATCTTTGATATTAAAAGTCCATCACCTAAATAGGCATTCAAAACAGAGGAAAGAGAAGAAGCATCACCAGTTCTCTTCTGTAGGAATGGAAATAAAGGGAGTGATTTAGATGAATTTATCTAAGGCACAATTGATAGCTCAAGTTTAATTTCTCTATTTCCATGTCTCTCTCTCCTTAGAGCAAGTCCTAAAAGTACATCCTCAGCTGGTTCAGGTGTAGATGTCTCCATTATAAATATCTGGAGGTAGTGCTTTATCTAGTGTGTGCTAGGTATACCTGCACTTGAGACTCATGCTTAGACAACAGTAGAAACTAATGGATTTCAGGGTGGGTTTTTTACAGATTCTTCCTACAAATTTCCTAAGGGAGATTCAGACTGCTGGATACCTTCTTCTAGGTAAACTTCTGGAGAAGTTATAAGAACTTGTGTTTAATGTCACCTTTCATTAATTGCCTAGAAATAATGGATCATGGGCTAAAAGTTCTTCTAGAGAAGACCTGTAGGAAATGTCAAAGAGAGTGGAGTATCACTGCTTCTTGGGTGATGATGCCTTGGGACATCAAACTTAACTGTATTGCAGCACAAAATTTAATAATGTGTGCCTAGAGTCCAAATAAGGGCCAATGGTGAAATACAGCAAGAGGTGTTTATCTTCCATCAAAGTTCCAGGGCTTAAATAGTGACAGTTGTCAGAATCCCTAATTTTATTTTATTTTTTTTAATATAAAAAACTAGAATAACAGAAGGAAGACAAACCTGACAATAATATCTGCATGCAGTTTTAGGTAGTGATATTTATTTGTTTCTCAAGACTTTTTCAACTCTTTTTTTCCTTCAATATTATTTCAGAAATACAACAGAAATGTAACTTCCAAAGAGAGGAAATGTAATTAATGTACACAGATTTGCTAGTCCAAGCATAATCTCATTATGTACTTTCAAATGCAGATTTAAAATACTCAAAGATGGACAGTCAGATTAGACATATGTGACAGACAGATAGATAATTAGTAATAATGACTGTAGTGTAGCAATGAACATTTTAGTTAGGCACTGTGTGACAATTTTGCAGATGAAGTCCTGAACTTGCTTTAGAAAAGTAGTTTTCTTGTTCTGTCTCCCCTGCTTCCACCATTGCCCTCCAGTTTAGAACCAATGGGCATGAAATGAAATGAAACCAGAGCAGCTTCATCCTTGAAGCTACTCAGAAGAAAACATTTAAGGTTTAGACTATGTTTACCTTGAGAACTAGAAGTAGTTAACACAATTTAAAGCTTGAAATAGAAACCAAAATTAAATGTACTGCTTAAAGGATTAGACAATCATCTTCCTGTACAAACAGCATAAACAAGGAAATCGTATTAGCTCTTAATGTAATTAGCTGAACCCAACAATCTATGGATAAAACCCTTCTATGCACTTCTCAAAAAAAAAACACAAAAAAAAGAACCACCAGGGCAATCTCAGGAGGACTTAGAACTTGACAATTTGCATGAATTTCTAATGAGGCAAAATTCATTGAACTGATTAAATGAAATTCTTCCTATTACCTAATCCTCATAACTGCTGCCCAGAAGAGATGAAAGTTTTACCTACTTCCACACTGAGAAAAAGCAGTAAAAAAGAACAAGAATTTCATAACCACATCATGACCTCATTTTTTTCCCCTTCTGCTAAGCTACATAATATCTGGAATTGAATTACTTTATTTCTCATTCAGAGCAGCACAGCCTTGGGAATATTTCAAGCCAGAAAAACACACCAGGGGCCTGATCCAAAGGCCACTGAAGTCAAAGAGAATTTCCAAATATTTCAATGAGTTTGTATCAGAAACATATTTCATGATATTTACTCACTTGTAAGATAGCATCACTCATTAATTGTTATCAATAGATTTATTTGAAGATGATTATGTAGATTATGAAATTATAAATAAGCAGATACAAAGATATGATTTTAATTAACTATGGAATTACAGTTAGTCAAGTTCAGAAATTGTATTTCTTCTCTCATACAAAATTCTAATATTTTGATTCATATTTTGATCCTAATTGTGTGGAATGACAAAGCACAAAACTTCTTTGCTGGAAAAAAAATTTTGAACATAATTCCATTTAGAAATGTTAAATTTTGTTTGAAGTGGGTCCAAAATTAAGTTGTCTTAGCTATAAAATGCAGTATATGGGGAAATCTCAGTAGCAGTGACTGTTCATGAGGCAGGTAGTATGGCCATAAAATCAGTTCCATGAAAGAGAATGTGATAAGCATTTATGTGTAATGTAGTTTCCATTAGCTTATACAAATTTACCCCTAATAAAAAAAAAAGGTTTTACTTCCATTTTGTTTCCCTTCCTGCCTAAAGGGAAAATTGAAAATAGTTGTAACTAATAACTGTCCAAAATTAAATAGCAATTTTGCAGAAGTCAGCATTTGTAATGAACTAATGGTTACTATAATCCATAGGCTTAAAAAGGTCTGTTCTTCTAGGAGCTTTATATTTGATTGTATCACATTGGATTTCCTCCTACATCTTTTACAACCCCACATCCTCCCCCAGCCAATAGCTTTATCTCCTTTAAGACTACTTGAATGCCCTTGGTTTCCCTGCTTGATATGAAAACCCTACCTATACAAAATCAATTTGTAGGGATGTTCAAGGCCCACACAATTGTCCCTGGAGGGCATTCTTGACCTGCACCCTGTAGGAGGGCTGAGTGTAAGAGCTCTCTGTCTCATCAAGCTAATTAGAAGTTGGCCAGCTGATCAAAACTTAGGTAGGAAAAGCAGAAACAGATGGTCTGTCATATGCTCTAACTAATCCCATAACCCTAATCAGGTTTGGGGAACCGAAGTAAAAACCAAGTTTTTTGTGAAAAATTCCTAATCCAACAAGACAGGATTATCCACTGTTATCCACTGGGTTGCAGAATGTACACGTTACTCATCAGGAAATACCAAAGTGAAGAGCAGCACTGTAAATCAAAATAATGCTGAAAACAAATATTGTCTTAGACAGGGTTCCTTCCTCAGCAAAATGGGCTGAAAACTACATGAGCTCCAATTGCAGAAAGACTGATGGTCATTTTATTTATTTAACTAGACAGCTGCCATTGCCTAATGCGTTGCTTTTGTAAGGTGCTCGGAGTAGGAATGAGACAAGGACTGCTCTTATTTTATAGGCTTGTAGAAGTTTGTTGTATATCACGAGGTACAAACATCATATTTCAGGGAACCAACAGTAGCCCAGTGATATGTGAACATTAATGTGAGAGAAGACATAAAGTGATGGAAGCACATTTTGCTTTTACAGTCCAGTCTTGCACATTTGACTGCGAACAATCAACATGACATGAACAAAATCTTCAGATTTCCTCCCACTTCCAGTGTCTTTTTTCCCTTCACAAAGTATGGTGGACTTGAATTGGCCTAATGAGGTTTCTTCTGCATCTCTGCAGAACCAGAAAAACAGAAAAGTAAATTACTCTAAGAGTGGTGAAGTGGTACGAGGGGCTGCTGTCAGGTGAGAGGGGCCCTAGCTGTTTGTGGCTTAATGACAACAACCCCAGTCCATCTGCTTAAACTTCCTGCACTGACCCAGATTGGGAAAACACCCACTTAGAGGTGTAGTCAGTGGAGGCAGGTGCCTCGGCAGGAAGGGGGAGCAAGGGAAGCAGGGATTAGAAACTAAACCAGTAACAACTAGCTCACCATGATGTCTGACACTAAATAGGGAGTCTCCATTGCTGTGTCTCTTACAAGGTGAGAGAGGGGCCAGGTAGAGCTGTGACCAGGAGGGATTGCTTTGTACGACAACTGCTACACAGCAACCCCTTCAGTCTGGAGACTGATGTTGCCCTGTTCCATCACTCCCTCTTGGGATCTGAAAAGCTCATTAACATGAGCCCAAATACAAGGACTGAAAGCACAGGAGAGCTCCTACCATTTCCAGGTGTGCCATCTGGCATGCATTTGGCCTGAGACAGTCAAGTAACAAGCAGCATCTTGCTCAACTGCTATGTAGAGCTCAGATACTCACTCGAGTGACAGCGTGCTACAGTTCACCCCTTCATAACAATTCAATTCAGCCCATAAAATGAAGGTCTACATAGACTTGACACTCTTATTGCATGGAGGTGAATGTCTCACTCTTATTTATTAACCCTCTTGAAATTCCTAGACTTGATCTTAAAACTATCATGTTAAGGAGCCTCTTGTTATGACTCATTGCAGACTATTAGGTACTCCACAGACACATTACAGATCAATCCATGCAGTGTAGTTTGTAGCGCTGGCTATTGCCAAGCAGAGTGAGGGAAAGCATTCTCTGTGTCCTGGATACAACCCGAAGGCTTGACATAATCTGAAATTTAGCATGGTTGAGGACAGCTGCTTTTTCTTCCAGTGAAAATCAGTCTCATCAAGTGAAAGAACTATTAAACAAGTTTCCATTCCAATGAGTAATGGCTAATTAAAAGCATTACAGCCAGGGTGTAATTCCAATTGCTAAACTTGGCGTTGAAGTAATTTTATGCTCTGTGGCAACTATTGTGTGAGAACAGTAATTGTACATCTGAAGGAAATAAATACATATATTTTAGCAGGGCAAGAATCTTCCTCAGTTGAAATGGCACTGGCTTTTAATTAGCATCACAAATTGGATTCCAACAGGGAGAACACAGAGGGGCAAAACAGAATAAAATAAAGAAATCAGAGGGAGTCCTTTAGTACAGAAGTGTGTTAAATCACATAAGATGTAGCAGCTGTCAGTTGTGGTAGACACATATAAATATTTTCAAAGATTTAGCTCTGAGAAAAAGTAGAAAGAAGCATGCACAAGCACTCCTCTGTGTGTGGTTTGCAAAATGCTAACCTGAGCGATTATATTAAACTTTCCATTTTTAGTTCTTTGGGGTCCTTTCCTGCTTTTCTGCAGAAACACATCATGGGTTAAATCAGATTTTAACAACAGTGAAATCCTGTCACTGCACACCACTAAAGAAAGATGTTGGGTCTGATAGGTAGAAGGAATCTCTTTTGTGATTTTCCTTTATGATACAGAGTAACAAATTCCATCAGGTGATTTCTCCCCTCTCCCGCCCCACTGAAGCATGGTGCTGCCAGCTTAATAAATACATCTCATTGAAAAAGCGCTCAACTTGATTTAAAATTTTAAAGTGATGGAGTATCTACTTTGTTCCATGGTAAATTGTGCAAATGATTAGTTATCACGCCTGTTGAAAAAAATCAAGCTTTGTTATGAGAGTGAATTTGTCTGGCTTTCACTGCTGATTTCCAAGTTTTATTCTGCCTTTTTCAGGATATCTTAGAGCTCTCTCAGGTATGAGAAATATCATCTCTGTATGTAGCCCAATTTCTTGGTTGCTTATTATGTGACCTAGCACTCAGATGTACTAAAACCATGAAAGCATTTAAGGGAGTCTAGCTTGTCTATCAGTTCAGATCAGTCTGAAGAGCAGACCCTTTTGGAACTAAACTTGAGATTTTGTTAAGGGGAAAAAAGTTTATCAAGTGTTTTTTAAAAAACTAGCTTTTGTTTATTTCCAGTGAAATTATTCTTGAACTAACAACTGTTTGCTTCCCAACTAAACCCGTTCTCATGCTTATATTTCTGCTATAGGATTTCCCTACTGTTCCAGCTGAGAATATCAATTGTTACAGCTAAGAACATCAATTGTATTGGCTAAGAATACCAATTCTTTTGTCAATTCTTTTAAAATTCTTGAAAGCAAATTTCCAAAGTGTGGAGTGTGAAGCAAGGATGAAGTATTAGGATTTAGCTCTTCTCTTACTGGGCCTCCCACAGATATCATTTATAACCTTGGATTGATCACATAATCCCTTTGTCTCCTCTCGTGTGTGAAGACAATAATTTTTCACTGCATCCTGAAGCTGCAATGAAAACATTTCTGTAATTAATCCAGAGCTATATATTAATGAGGCTTGTAAGAGTATCTAATCAGAGATGCATGAATATTTCAGATTCAAATGAACGAGTAGCTATCATTGTATACACTGCATTACATACAAACTCTTTAAACTGTAGTTTGTTCATAGTCTAGATAATTCAGATGAAAATGGTGTAACTATGGGGTACACATTCGTTTTACCAGCAAGTCTTGGAGAAGATATTTTTCTCCTTGCAATGGATTAGTTGTGGAAAGCAACTGGAGAGCTACTGATTAAAATAGCTCAGATGCAGCAGGACAACATATCTGAGGGCACCCTTAAGCCCTGTGTCTTGTCTGGACTGGGCTGAACAAGGCCATGAATTTGGATGTCCCCTATCCAAATATAAAATTATCTCCCAAATCCTAGAAACCTCCATGTCCCAACTGAAATTAATAATCTTGCACAAAGTTTTAACTTCTGTGACTTTGCACACTTCAACAGCTAGAAAAATATTTCTGATGGAAATTTCCATCTATCTGTCTCCATAGACATTCAACTCAGTTTTTGTTCAGAGTTTCTCTCTATCTGCAGGAATGTAAAAATTATACAAAACCAGGTTTTTACTCCTTTAAAGACAACTAACGGGTAAAGGAGAAATCTATTTTTGAATTTTTTTTAGCAATATTCACATTTTCTCAAGCTCACACTGTACTGTAAGAGGATTCTCATGTTATCAGAATCAAATAATTCACATCCTTGTTCAGCACAAGTAGTGAAGAGTACTGTCTATAAATCCCTTTGGATTACCACATGGCTTTGAGCATGCAATAAATCTTTTCCCCTATCCCATCACCTCCTAATCTGCTAAAAGTCTTCCAAAAGATCAGAACCATTAAGATGTCATTTTATAATGGAGGAATTATAGCCTAATTTAACAAACCTTGTCCTGAGGTCTATAAACTAGGACTCAAATGTGAGAAAGAAATCCTGTGTTGAATTCAATCACTGCTTGGGATTCGTTGCCATGAGAGCCCATTCGCTGGCTGACTAGCTGCCAGCCTTGCAAACTGGCTGAATTTCCTCACCAGGTTTAAGCTGTTCTGTTTCAATAACTGCTGTTCTTTATCTTACTGCACCTTTTTTTTTTTTTTTGGTCCAACGAGTGACCCAAATTGTGGAATGTCCTTGCAAATTCAGTAGTAGTAGTAGTAGTAGTAGTAGTAGTAACAGAAAATTTGCAAGGATATTCCATATTCAATCATAAATACTTAATTACTAACAATATTAACAGCAACAACACCAACTCCAATAATAATAATAATTCCCTGTGCAGGTTAGATTTTTACTTTCTTTACCTCTTTCAATGTCCAAAACTTCTATACAAAGGTTTTTAATTCTGAAAATGGCTGTTAAACCATCAGCAAGCAGCCTTGCAGCTTAGAAATTCATAAATCTGACCTTTCTTCTAGCGTTCTGTCACTTGAGGAAAAGGAGGTACCTCCATACCTCACGTAAATGTATGTGTATGGCATACAGTGCTGGCTGAGTCCCAGATGCATTTCATATGTGCAGCACTCCTTAAAAATAATGATCTGGGCTCATACATATTTCTATACCCCATGATTTTTGTGCAGTCTTTACCTCAGTCCACTTCTCATTACCATAGAGTTGGTTGACTTGATGAGAGTGTAATTAGGATGAAGGTGTTAGTGGCTAGTAAGGGGGTTAGCAAGCCCCTGAGAAGCTTAAAAAAATACATTGCTTCAACATTCCTTTCTCATACGCACTATTTTCATGTACATTGCCATGTACAGTCTGGCAATTGGTTAGGTTTCCATGGAAATTCTGGAAATTGGACAAGTGAGAGCTGCTTATCACATCTGATTTCTTGCCATTTACAGATGCCTTTGCCTAAGGTGGCAAAACAGTAAAGATTGCCCTTTTCTTCTCTCTCTCTGAACTCCTGTTTGGCATCACCCTCACCCTTCGAGAGCCTGAAAGAAATATATGTATGTGTGAGAGGACTTTCTGCTTGTAGAAAATCAAACAAAAACCTTTGGTGGCTTCATGAAGGATTGGGTCATGGCTGTGGTACTGCTGAACAAATTGAAGGGTGGCTCTGTCCAGCCCTAAGAATCAGTATCACGGAGGAGGCAATTTGAAATGTCTTCTCTTCATAATGGTAGCTTTTTTTGTATGAAAATTGATTGCTCGTGCTCAAAGCCTGCATGACTGTAAGCTATGGTAAGGGTTATATATTATTAGTCCCTTCCCAGATTTGAGCTAGTGTTTGACTAGCTGACCTCCTGCAAGACAACAGTGAATTGTTACACAAGCCAATGACACACAGCACAGCAAGGCTCTCCTGTTAATCTCTTCTAAATTTCATAGCCATTAATTCCACTGACTAACCTCTTTATTACAACATAATTTTTCTTGCAATTTATAATAAAAAGTTCTATGAGCAAAGGGAGAAAATGAAATCACTACTTCAGCCTAAAAGTCAAAGTGCCTACAGCCTCCTTTTTATTCAAGTTTCTCTGGCCTGTTCCGGTCCTGAACGAAGCCTTGCAACAGTTTATACCCACTTTAAGGAGAAAACTAAGGGACATTACTTAGAGGAATAGCTTAGGTGTTGAGGATCCTTGAAGTAATTTGTCTCTGTCCTACTGGTTTTTCTGTGGTCTTGTTATTGCCAAAACCTTTCATAAGACCATGGGCCAAATGGGTTTAGTCCAAGATGTTCCCCTCAGAGATGCTTTCTCTCCACCTCTCCAATGTTGGGGCACTTGTATCCTGGTGATGTACATTTTCTGCAGTGCTTTGCACTGGATGGCACTGAATCCATCTGGACTGGAGCACAAATAACTGACATGTCCAGTATAGACCACACGGAGTGAGAGCAAAACATCATAGGATTTACTGTATACTGTCAAATCAGGGAGTGCAAACCAGAACCACGTTCTGAGCTTGGGAAGCAATGGCATGGTTAAGTGTAGGTGAGTAGGCAGCAAGAAGTGTAAAGAGGTGCATGATGAGTAATTCCATCCTCACACTCAGGACAAACTGTTAATAGCCCCAGGAAACTGGAGCCGCCTTCTCTGCTGCTTCTCTGGTCATCATGGGGGACTCAGTGGCAGTAATGAAAGTCTTATCAATACAGCACAACTGGATGGCATTTTGAACTTGTTGTGGACTACCTATTTCCTCTTGATTTCATCAGAATCCCTCCTTCTCCCAGGAGCTGTCATCAGGAATTCTTAATGCTCATCAGAGACTGATTTGCTGAATGACATCATTATTGTATTAATATTTTCTGACAGGGACTTAAATTGAAGTTTACGGATCAAGTCACCAAATTCTCCTGTCATGTGGCTCCTATTTCTCTGAGTTCATGCTTTTATTGTTGATATTGGGCCATTAATGAGAAATACCATGTATATTATTTATTCAGTATTCGGTACTCTCAGTGCAGCTGTCTGGTACTGCTTGATGAAAGGCCATTCACATCAGGCAAAAGTACATTTTTGCATGCGATAAAAAGCTTATACTCATATATATATTTATCTAAAAAAATATAATTGTAAAATAAACATTACAATGACAGGTATTTTCATGCAATTCCATTCAAAAAGTGCCACTACATTGCAGGGTTATTTCACCTGGTGTCTGGTGCAATGTTTATGATCTTACCTCTTAGCAACTATTTCTGCCTTCTTTATAGGCATATATGTGGTTTAAATCTTGTTTCCCACCACCAGTTAATCTCAGGAAGAAACTTCAAAGCCATTCAACCACTATGTCCAAACAGGACTCACTCTTGTGAAGCAGTTGTAGGCTTGGTTCCATGTATTTAACCATAAGAATAATTTCATTGCCTTCAAAAAGAAATTCCATATTTTCCATATTTTTGCAAATATCTTAAGATTTAAAAAATTGGTTGGAGGGCAGATACTTTCTTCAGCTTGACTCGCCTTCTTCAAAACACTTACGTGTATCTGCCCTTCCCTCACTACCATCCTTAGTCCTGCAGATACCCACTCTTGTTTTAGATGGACAAGGCTACTTAAATAACCGCTGCAAAGAGGTTTTAACTTGAGGTACCCCTTCTGTCTCACGCTTCCTTCCTGCTTCTCAGGATCTAAATAACTCTCATGTATTGTCCTAGGCTGGAAAAAAATTTAAGGGTAACCACAAAATAATAAAGACATACTCAAACAAATGGCCTCAGTCAAGTGCAATGAAAATCTAGCATTTGCATTTGATTTCCTGAATTGTCAACAAACACTAATCATACCTTGTCTTCAGTAATGAGATACTGCCTTTCAGTGAAGAACTGCCCACTTGAGTTCTTGGGTTGCCTGTGTTACTCACCCTCAGCTTTTTTTAGGCAAGTGAAATAATTTAATGTAGCCACGTCTGATGGCTATTTATGCTATCCTGCATGACTTTAAACACCATCACATTAAAAATGTTCACACAGTCAATCCTCTTCAGGTTTTATAAATTGATTTTCAAAAGTTGACAAGAGCAAATATTCTCATGAGGTCAGACTCAAAATTAACCAAATACACAGAGTAACTGGGTGAAATGTGGTGTCTTCTAATGTACAAATGGCAAAACTAGAGTTGACTTTAGATGTAATTTCTAAGTCTTTCCTATAAAGGGTGCACTATTTACTAGCTATGGGAAGATCTTATCAGAGTAGTGGGAAAAGTAGGTTTACTGCTCTATATTTATAGGAGAAACCCAAAATAGGCTACAGTTGCAGGATATATTTAGGGCTGGTTGGAATTACAGAGCATGGGAGACATCCTTGCTGATCTTCAAGGATATGACACGCCTCCCAGGAGGATGCATGTTGCCACCAATAGTGCAATAGTCCTTCGGCAGCCAACTCACGGGATCTAATCAAGGACTAGGAGGGTGGTTGTCAACTGTATGCAAGTAAAGGCCTCTAAATTTGGATTGGAAAGACTCACTCGGTACTTTTGTAAAAGTTCCTGGAAGCCACCCATTTTCTCTTCATCTTCAAATTGGGCTCTAGGTCTTGAGAAACCTGATTCTCCTCCAATCCCTTGGATTTTAGCCTGGCCAGGACTAGGAAAGGCTATGAGAAAAGGCCATGAGGAAAGGCCACGGTCTCAGTTCAACTGCCCAGTAGAGAAATCAGCAAACACTAAACAGCCTAAATAATCTGGCTCTCCACAGTAAAATAAACTGACTTTCCACAATGTCTAAAAGAGATTCAAATTTTGTCTGAACCTGAACTACAGGTGTTGGGTTAGTTATCACTGAAAGTGGTCTGACTTATCCTGTAACAAATGATCACCTCGCTGCTTCACTTGAAAATCTTTAAATTGCTGTGGAAACCCTTTTGTTTTCCTCTTGCCCAGAAGCAGTCGAGAATAAGATGTCACATGAACACTAGGCTCCTGCAGTAAAAATAGTATAATAAAAGATGATGTTAATGCTGAATTCTCCTCTCAGATATGTCAGAAAGGAATGGCAAAGACAATATTCCTCTCATTACACCTCATCAGGTCACAGAGTGCTTAGCTTGCAGGCTCTTCCTGATATCAGCAAACCAGCTCCATCTCAGAAACCTGAATTTTAATTGTGAGGAAATCTGACGTATTATGATAGAGATTGGTAACCCAAGAGCACTACAGTCTTCCAGCTCAACCATGTTGCTGGCACATTTCTCTTCATGTTTCTTCTTTTTCTGATTTCTGAGGCTTTATGATTGGTGTATTTTTGGTTTGTTTTTTTCTTTCTGAGTCAAAAACATTTGAGACCTGAAAAAATTTACATTCTGATGGCATTTTTATTCCCTTTTAGTTGCACTGACTAAAAGGGGAAATGAAAGCAAAGCGACACATCTCTGTGACGAATTTTCAGATGAGGATATTACATGGCAGGAGTGCCAGCAGGCTGTGCAAGAGGTAACATTCAACAGCTGGATCTGGAACAAAACAGGCATTTCAGGGGATGGAGTTCCTCTTGTGCTTTCTCACAGAACTGAGGGTGGGAGAGTCTGAGTTTGGCAGAGAGTGGAGCTCAGAAGTGGGTCTTCATGGCTCAGGAATTCCTCTAATCATCAGCTCTTTCTAACATAAACTTTCCACATCCTGGACCCCTGGAGCAGGATGCCTGAAAACCAAAGACCAAGTGCTTTTGAAGAGTACAGCACCCACAGACTAAGCCCTCATGAACTGGCTGCCTCACCTAAGGTCCAAAAAGAAGAGAAAACCCAAGAGCAATTTTTGCCAGCAAGAAGAGAAAGTTGAGAGATTGAGCCACTCCTAAAACTATTAATTCTCCATGTGCAAAGTAATATTTTATAATTAGGACAGACACCATTTTTCTCAGTGCACAGTGAAAATTCAAGGGAGGCAACATTCACATCACAGCTTACTGGCAACCTTTAAACAAATGCATCTAAAAAATAAAGACAAGAGCTTGTAATACACTTCTTAGCAGTGTGAAGAGTAGAATCTGATCCTGTTTTCACAGCAGGAATTTGTTCAAGGTTCTGTTTAATTATTGTCAGGAGCTGCAGGGTTGTTCTCCCAGAGAATTAGCAAAAGAAATGTCACAGCTGGGGAGTCACACTGAGAGTTCGATTAGGCTCCTTTCACCACTCTAGTCTTTGAAAAGTACATTTGCCATAATGAACATAGAATGGCTGAGAACAGATCAGATGACAAGAGGAAAGAAAACCAGATTTCCTTTTCCTATTGAGACAGCTGTAGATCTATAAGCTTACTTTTTATTAGTATTTGATAAGTATCCTAAAATAAAGTGTATAGCCGTTCTCTGCCCCCCTAACTTTGTAACTGAGGGATCCAGTATTGTATTGAGTTTGCATGGCAAGGTTTTGGTAGTTGGAGTGGGGAGGGCAGGCTACAGGGTTGGATTCCATGGAAAACTGCTGGAAGCTTTTAACATGGACCTGCAATCATGTGATTCCCATACTACAAAAGAGTCAGAGGAGAAGTTACATTATATCACGGTAGATATAGTCCAAAGGATAAAATCTTCCACTTGGAAAGAACTTGGTATGAGATAGGTCCACTATGACTCTCATGGGGCTTTGAGATATTCTGGATTGCCATTTCTAGATTGGAAACTGTACTTAATGTGTTAGTACAGTTCAGCTAATCTAATTACTGCCCTCTGAGAAGTCTGAAAATACATTGATTTTTTTTAATATATTGAGTTAAAAAAAGGAAACAAACAATTTTCTGTAGGAAAATGTTTACTTATGGAACTTGTTCCATCAAATTTTCCAGCAAGTTCTATTGCTCAAGATCATGATTTAGACTTTTAACTAAGCCTTGCTTAGCAGCTGTAAGGTTGTAAATTACCTGCAAGTTCCTCTTGGAGAAGGTCCCTTTACTAGTTTTGCTTTGACACTACTTTGTTAGGGAAAAAGGTATTTTGAACCAATCCTAAGTGGCACAAATGTAACTCCAGCTGGGATCTTGCTAATAGATTCAGCTGTACAATGTGAGCTTGGTCCTGCTGTCATACATGATATTTCTTGCTTTAAATTCTTCATAGAAACTTGTTTTCACTTGTTTCTCTTTTGCAGAAACAATAGCATCAACAAAGCGCCTTGACCAGAACGTTTCAGTGCATTTATCCTAAATCCTTGGTGTCCTGACAGTATTATAAATGAAAGCAATGTGTCCACAGAGCATGAAGGCATTTGTTGGATCCTCCCTCTTCTCTCTTGTTGCTTGTATTTGAAGTCTGGAGTATTCTTGTCCCAGATGCCAAGTATCCAAGCAGCTGGGTTAATAGCATTACACTACTTATACTCAGTCAAAGCATTCTCTTCATTGCCACATGACTGCTTCTTGTTGATCAAGACTTGATCATGCGGATGGACTGAATGACCTTTCAGAGCCCTGTGAGTGGTTTTTTGTGATTCTAGACTACTTTCTGCTTCCTTTTGACTTCATATTTCTTCTTTTTTTTTTCCTGCCTTGCTTCTTTCATTTCTTGGTATTATTCTATATAAATTATATTAACTATAAGAGAAATTTTTGAGTGCTATGCCTGTGTGGTAAACAAGCAAAAAGTCTTATGAACCCATTCTTAAACTCCCTCAAAGGTTAACAGAAAGAACAAGGCCTTCTACAGTGTGTCTTGTTCCACCCTAAGGTCCTTCTTCAAGAAAGAAGGAACAAATTACCCTGTAGGGACATCTACTACTCTAACTGTTCAGAGAGTATAGGCGTTTAACTTCTAGACACCTATGGTTAGATGAAACAAAGCCTCACCTAAACTGATTCTTTGCACTTTCTCTGTAGTGTAATGGTGGGGACAAAGAAAGGGAACATACATCAAATGACTTAGTCTTAAGTGAGTCCTAGAACAAGAAAAATTGCTTTTTGCATGTGAATATCTCTTCTCATTGATTGTAGAAGCTGAGATCTCTGGTTCAGACTAGATACTCCCTGTTTTGGTGGCTGAAGAATTACAAAACAACACAAGAAGCCAATTAGAGTGCTTGTAATTGAACCAACAAACATAACTTTTAAATGGTTTTAGTACCATACCACGATTTACATAATTTCATAACTTTTTTCGGCAATCCTGACTGTAAGGACAAGGGACACTTCGAGAGAGAGGTTGAAAAGTGACTCCTGAGGGCTGTGAGAAAAGAAAGTGAGATAAATCCTCTGGCTAAAAAACTGAGCCTGACAACTGTCTTTAAAGGCCCCTCGGCCCTTCATGGAACTCCATGTCTGACTTCCCAGCCAGGCAGTGCAGCAGAGTGAGAAGTGTTGATAATGTCCCTGCTCCATGGTGGTAAACGGGAACACGCTGAACATCTTCTCCCCAGAGCCCTGCAGATCTCAGTGGTGCAGGGCTGAAAAGGCTTCATCTTGAGGGATTAATGGTTCCCTTACTTTTTACTGCTGATGAACCCAGTTATTTCAGGTCTATTTCTGCTTCTTAACTTATTGTTTTCCAAAGTATTATTCATTTGTGGCTTTCTACAGACCTATAATGCAGTCTCAGAAAGCATTTCAGGGGATAGGGATTTGATTAGGGTGATGCATTTGAAATGTCAGAGGTCTCTCCACCTCATCTAGAAGAAATGGATAGAGTTGACACATGTGCCCTGTGATAATGGGAACAGCATTATTCTTACAACATTTTTATAAACTACCTCTGTTTATTCTATCCCTCCCCCTCTCCTTTTATTTTTCTCTCTCCTGGAATAAACAGTAGCACAATACAGGAAAATAAATAAGTAAATAGACTTGACCTGGGTCACTTAACTTGTTTTTTATTATTATCTTTTGGTATTTACATAATCTTTTCTCCAAACATTCCTCTAGTAGGACCACAGAAATATCCACACATATTTTCTGGAATATTTGTTGATCTGCATAGATGAAATTTTAAATTCTTCATACTAATATTTTTTCTTACTGTTCCTCTGAATAGCTAAAATCTGGCTAGAAAGTAAAGTGTCAGGTCACAAAAACTGGTACAATTTTAGAAAAGGATGCAGTCTGGAATTTCTGGGGAGAGTATTTGGGATGACTGAAATCTCAGAGATGAAAGACAATTTTTGTGAAAGCTTTATTGTCAAGGCAAAAGGAGGTTTCTGTAGCAAGAAAAGCTCCAAGAAGTTTCCGTTTTTAGTTTCTCACTTGATTTTCCAAGGGAAGTCAGAGCCCATCTGATGGCTTTGAAACTTCCAGTACAACAATCTAATCTGCAGGACCAAAGCTGCACATATATCTAGACTCCTAATTCCCTCTGATTTTTAAATACCTCTATACCACCGGGGACCTGGGCTTAATAGTCTAGTGCTAATTCTCTTAGTAGTTTATTAGGCTCATTTGTCTTTCATGCACCTGCCAGTGGCTCTAGACTTCCTGTGATTCCTTGGCAAGGTTACATCTGGGCTTCAGAACTGTGTCATTCTCTGCAGCCCAGCAGAAAGGACAATCAGAGGATATCATTGACCTGGTGAAGGCTGAGACTCTTACCTTCTCTGTGTTGATGGATATAAAGTAGCTCTGCTAACTTCTTACAAGAGAAAATGTGGTACTAGCTGGTTTGTCTTCATAGCTATTCCTCGTCCCAACCCCAGGGAGCCCTGCCCAGCAACAGAACCTTTTTATGTCATCTTGTAGCCTTCAGATAGCTCGGAGGAAGCAACCTTCAGACACGTTCCAATAATAGCGGAGGGAGCTGAGTGAATGTTAATTCATTTCCAGCTTTCCATTGCTGATACAACTGCTAGACAATAGCCTTTATTTAATGCTCAGAATTCCCCATAACCTTGTGGCATGCTTTTCTGAGCCATTTCTACGGTAGTATCGGAAATAAACTTTAATTAAGGTCCATTTCAGTGAATTTATTACATCAACACTTCACTTGGAATGTTGACCATTGTAAACCAACATTGTAAGAGGTGGGCTACTATCTCACCCAGACATTGACTGTTTTGCAGCTACATTCACCAGTTCCATAGGTGTGTGTTAGTAGAAATCATCTTTTACTGAGACAATGGACTTGTATTCCAGACTGATATGGAAGAGGGAGCCTCAGCCATTACCAAGGGTTAGTAAGGATAGCCATTAATGTAAAATGTAGCAAGTGTTTTACAAAAGGACACTTTAGACCACCAGTTAAGCAATAAGCTGTTATGCAGCCCTCATTTTGGAAGGTTTCTCATCTGTTTCTGTGGACTAGCCTGGATAAAAGCCTAATATGCTGCAGCTGCAGGCTGGCTGTAATTTGTTTGATAATCAAACACATACAGTTCTTCTTTCATCATTGGTCATGAGGAGCTCCTAATAAATATTTGGAAAACTGTGCTTATAACATTCACCAGGCTCTTTCCTAATCCTTTCATTTTGGTTTCTAAACAATAAGAATATAAAAGATTTAGTTCCCAGATTTTCATAAGAAGCCTGTTTTAGTATATCAGAGCAACTCTTGATTTACAGATAGTGTTTTTTGCCAGAGCTGCCCTAAAAATACCTGCACAATGACAGCACCGTTTACTCGTATCTACCTGCTCCTTCTGTCTCTCTCCTCTTTCTCTCTCTCATTTTAATACCTTGGCTACAAGTACCTGTTGTGGGAGGGCTCTATAAAACTTAGGAAAAGGGGGACTGTTTTTCTTGATTTGTTGTGGTGCTCTGACACTGAGCCTTCCCTTTTTTTTTTTTTTTTTTTTTTTTGGTTTTGGTTTGGTTTTTTCAGGTGAGAACTTCAATTGCTTTACCTAGACATGACATTTGGGTGTGACAAGAAAGGTATGTTCTCATCTTGCCTTTCTTATATCTCTTTATGGTTTTCCTACTGGAAAAGATGCCTCTCAACTTGTGACCTTGTTCTAAATCTGTGAGCTGGATTCCTTTAAGATTTAATGTTTAAAATGCTATGCTTTTATTAAAACAGTAAATGACAAGACTTCAAAGGCAACACTCAAGCAAAGTAAATGCATTACCTCTCTGGAGAGCAGGGTGATGATAGTTGCCTTTCATTCAACTACTAAAATACAAAGACTCAGAAGCACCTATATAAATTTTCAATGTTATTTTAAAATGAGCTTTGACCTGTTCTTTGTCCTTGCTTTAACCACTTTTCCAGGCTATACTGTAGTGATTCCTGGCACTGAGATCCTCCGTTTTGTGAGAAGACAGTCTTTTCCCTCTCAAGATTTGCTAACTTAGCATTAAGTTTAGGTAAATATAAATATTCTAGGAGCCTAAACAGTAGTGTTATTGTAGCCAAGATCATGTGATGGTACAGGCAAACAAAGTCTGTCAGTAGAAGGAATTCTCTTCTTAGAAAAGCTGGCATATTTGAAAGAAACAGACAAACATTGGGTGCACTAGCATTTATTCAGGCCTTGTAGAAATTCAGGTATCGATTATAATAAAATGTTTCTTAATTTTTGCTCTGTATTCCTTCTATTGTTTATTTATGTTGGTTTGCCTTTGAGGCAGATGCTGTCTGCTGGCACTTACCTTACAAACTGCCTATCACAGTGGAGTCAATGAGGCTCAGGGCAGCAAGGCAGTGGACATAATTACAACAGCTTGTACTTTATGTTCCACTATATTTTCAAAACCTTTTTTTCCCCTGGATTTTCATCCTCTTGTGGTCGTTATGCAGATTGCTTTAATTTGTAGGGGCTTCTATAGTTTGTTTAGGGGGACTGTTACCTGGTGCTTTAAAATTGAAGATTTTAAAATCGGGAGTCAAGCTGCCAGGATTGTCCAGAAAAAATTTCAAGGATGGTCAGAGAGAACATTTGCATTTCTCTAGTCCACTAGAATATACAGCACTTCATTAGGTAACTGCAGCCCTGGGACTTTCACTCTGCCCCCTTTGCACAGTAAGTGCATTTCAAGTATGTGTATTCCCCCTGCTAGGGCACGTAAAACTGAGCGACAGAGGGGAACATGCAATAAATGTGTAGCAGCCACTTCTGAAGTAGCTGCTGGCCAATTAATTAGATAGTTAGCAAGTCGGGAATGGGAAAATAGTACTAGTTTCGTATTTTAAAGGCAAATTTGGCTTTTTTTATTGCTCTCGTGAGAGCATTGCAGTTATTTCCGTACCATGTGATCTTTGGGCAGGTTTGCTTACATAGTGTTTGTTAATGGAAAACAAACAAAAAATGCAGCAAAGGGAGGTAAGATAGTTACAAATTAAGGATATTTCCCTTGGAAAGCTTCTACACCCTCTTTTGTCAAGTGGCTCCTGATCAGCTTCCCCACGGCGATGTCTGAAACTAACCTTGGAAAAGAGAGTCTCTTCTTCCATCCATCCAAAGGGGCCTAGGAACAGAGATTGCTCAGAATTTAATGATAATATCTCTATAGCTGCTTATCAGTGCTGTTTCAATCTTACTTCATCTCTGGAGTTGAGGTAAAAAGACAGGTAGGTTAGTTGCTGTGGTCAAAAGGTTACAGTGGAGAGTGTTAAAAGGTTATTATGCACTAAGTGTTAGTGGTGCAATCTCTGTGGGGATGATGAGTGGGTTCTCCAATCTCCTTTAGGTATGGAAAAGTTTAGAATGCCAAAAAACAGCTTACATTGGAATGCCTTGTCAAGGCATTTGAAATTACTCTTTTTTTTTTTTTTGCTCCAGTGTTTATTAGACAGCCTGCATTCATGCAAGTCAGCAGACACTAAATATAAGAGGAAAATATGCAATGAATTCTAGATGGAATTCATAAATGAAAACCTAATTGATATTACTCCTGTTATCATCTCCCCAAAATTGGTGGTCTCTGATAAATATCAACGTGTACTTTAAAATTGAGCCAGCTTGTATTTCTGGCCCCCCCACAGACCCCACATACCAGGGCAGGCAACCCACCAATTTCAATTGAGTGCAAAGACTGGGTCACTTGTTTGGGTCTTTTTTCTCAGCTACAAAAAGGAAACAGAATTTACCCATTTGAAATCTGCCTTTTTTGCCTCCCTTTCTTACACAGGGAGTCAGATCCCTTTGAAAAATGTATTATTCATCCAGCTACAGTAGAAACACAAATGAAAACCGAGCAATAGTCAGTTTTCCAGTGGAGCAAAAAGCAAAATGTCACAAAATCTGCATCAAAATGGATAAATGCGTTAGTTTGATTACATCCTTTTCAGTGGGATAATAGAAAATGATACTAGCGTAACATGAATGAAAATAACTTAGGTCTGATTCAAATTGAGATATAGCTGGGGATGCTGGAAAGTAATTCCAATAGATGTGCCTTAAGAAAAAAAAAAGTATTTTTATAATGCATATTTTATTAAGTGTCTGTTTTCTATGATTTTTCATTTAATGTAAGTATCCAAAAGCTCTAGTATTTCTTTATATGAGCTTCATGGATAACATCACCAGCTTCTTAATTTAGAGCAGTTCAGTGACCCAGCTGTTGCTGCAGCCCCAGAAGGGGTGGTGCTCTCACAGTTGGGGTCAGTAAATGCAGGAGTGTCACTCTCCTGGTCAGTGAGATGGGAGGTCCAATATCCCAGGCTGTGAGAGCTGAGAGCTGACTACAGCTGCTGCAGTTCACAGCAAGCTCCAGTACTGCAGGAGATTGTGACTAAAGAAGGGTGCAGAATATCAGGTTTCTGTGTCTTTAAAAGACCAACAACACAGATGTGAGGAGGTGGTAGATTTTTTTTGTTCTCTAGAAATACAGTGCTCACATCTTTTGGTGTGCCTTGTGATAAATATGTCTCTTTAAAGCTTGTAGACCTCTGTTCACAGTTTCCAACTAAGGATTTGCTGTTGAAGACCTCTGCTGAACAACATTTGGAAGCAGGGATATAAAATCTCCTGGACTTGAAGAATACTGGTGTTTGGATTTCTTTCTTTCACTCTGGGGCCAGCAAACTTAATGTACCATCTCTTACAGCTATAAAGCTGGGTAGATTTATTCAGCTTCCTAAATGGCCCTATAGGTAGGAGGAAGATCCTAATGATGTATGACAAGACTTTCATTACAAAATAATTTCATTTGCTTCATGTGCATTAAGGTACCTTATAGCTGCTTTGGAAACTTGAAAATGGGTTTTAAGCAGGTTTCAAATTAAAACAGATGGGGGATGGGTTATCTCAAGAGTAGAGGTTCTTTAAAACCCTAAACCCAGATGTCCTGATTTTTCCTTCAATTGATGGAATCCCTTTTGCCACGAGAGGAGAAAACATTTGCATTAAATACTACTGTAGTTGTATTTATGGTAGTATACAGAAGGCAAGTTTGAGCAGAGATAGTGTGGGAAAATATCATACTTGGCTGCAGTACAATTTCTTCAGAATCTTTCAAAATAGTCCATAAAGGAGGCAAGTTTAGCTGCTACAGCTGTTTAACTCAAGGAAAAGGGGAGATTCAGGGATCTGCCAAGTTTGTGTTGGAGATTAGTAGCAGCATCACAAACAGTACCTGGCTCTTACTGCTATAAAATGTCAGTTCAGCTCCCTGTTGCACACTCTGCTTTGTGACATTGCTGCGTGCCAGGGAGGTGGGGGGGGTGTGTCATCACACAGTAAGTACAGTTACAATCCCATACCTAGTCCAAAGAGCTAAAATCAAGTAATCATGTGAGTAATAAAGGACACATGGTCTTAATAAGAGACTAAAAAACAGAGCATTTTTTTAAATCAAATTTTTCTTGGCTACTTCAAAGGATGATGTCCAACACCAGATAGGTTTTATATGGAAGAGAAACATTTTGAAAAGAGAATATTGGCCCAAGAACAAGCAAGTCAAAATTAACTGCAATGATAGATTTTTTAATTTTTTCTCCCTAGACGTAGGACCAGGGCTGTTCTGGAGGATATACCCCATAACAGGGAAAACACATCTTGAGTTTAAAGATAAGAGTTGGTCCATAGATTTTTTTTTTTCTGTAACTAGAGGAACTAGGCTAGGTGTTCCATGCGGTGATGTTTTCTCTAAACTTAAATGAAAAATTACAACCAACACATATATGATGCTGAAGATTGATCCAGAGTATCAATGAGGGTGACATGCTTCATTTCTATACCCATGGTTCCCAGTAAATATAACTCCCGAGGAGAGGAGTTCCTAAGATATTAACTCCCCTTGTGGTGTTTGGGCATTTGGGACCCTGCTCCTGCTCCAAGGATGTGCTCTGGAGGCTGAATTTTTAGAATAGCTGTTTCCTGTGAGGCTCTTCCGGTGTGCATATCTGAGGCTGTCCTTGTGAGCCAGAGTGCACAAACCTGAGAGGAACTGCACTGCTCCAGCATTTCAAGGCTGTAGCCTTTTCCAGCCAAATGCTTTAGAGGCGGGGAAACGATGAGCTGCTGATGGGGTCATCTTGACTAAGGAATCTCATAGGCAATGACTAGTTAGCTTTCTAAATCCAAGCTCTGTGTGCCGTACTAGAGTAGTATAGTAGGAACAGGGAAGCCTCTCTTGAGGAGTGCCACTGTGGAGTTCTCTATTACACACTATAAATTGTCACAAAAAACTACGGTGACAATCCAGACAACATCAGTCCTGCACATTTAGCTAAACGTCTTGACTCTGCTACAACTTGTTGCCTAAGTGCTTTTGTGGGTCAAAAGTAAACTGAATCCCAGACTCCTTGGAAATGAGGGGGAATGATGCTGTTACACAGGTGCTTGAAGAGCAATCCAGGACAGACCTAGGAATATGTTTTTGGTTATAATGAAGCTGGCAAGTAGATGCATCATCAGTCCCATGATTGCTGGAGTGTTATCTTTGCTTAATTAAAAGTAGCATTCAACAAGCAGTACTTATCTTCCAGTGATGTGACACCAAGCTGCTCCAGCAATCCTAAATAGGTTTATTTAAAGGGCAGCTCTGATGGTATCACTCCCTCTGGTGGCTTCCTTGCAGGAGAAGCCATCTCCTATCTCGTTGATGACAGTCCCTGTTCCCAGAGGCCCTTCTGCAGAAGTAGGTGAACGAATTGCTTCTGAGCCTGCAAAACACCACTTTGAATCCTCAACAGAAACATAGCAAAGGATGGTCTAGCCATGAAGTACAGGGAGGAAGAGAGGAAAAGGGTCTTATACGGAATTTGGTTTTTGATGCCTTATCAGTCCTGGGTCATCATCATCATGAGGAGGACTTGTTTAAAAGCATCATCACTTTGGGAATGAGAGAGGGATTTACAATGTGGTGTGAACATGCAAAGTGAAGGGAGCTCACCACAACCCTTAATGGTTCTGAAATGGGCTGTTCCTTTTCTGCCCATGAATCCATTTTGGTTTTTCTGGGCAAAAATATCACAAGGGTTTGCATATGGAGTTCCAAAGGATGTTACTTAAATGCTCAGTTTTAATAATTTACTTTTTTCATCAGTCTTAAACCTTTATGTCTACGTGTCACTTCTTTTGATCTATTATGTATTAATTTACGTTGCCATCTCTGAACAATAACATAATTATCAAGGTTATACTGCTGTTGCAGTCAGGTATCTTATCAAAATGCTCACTGCTCTAACAATCTGGGAATGAGCCTATTTACACAGCAGTCTAACATAAAATCACATCTTTATAATCCTATTCCTCAAATAGTGTCAGATTATGCTCTGTTTCTTAATTAACAAAAAACTGCATTACACTGTATGAGTAAAGCCAAACTGAAATCATCTTACCCATAACTCATCTATTTATGTCACAGTGCTCTCTAGGAGGCCTAGTAAATGAAGAGGTTTTCTGTCTCTCTTCTGTTTGCTTTACATGATTTGGTTTAATTTAAAAATTCTCAAATTCTACCTTAGTGATACATGTACTTTCAAGACCTTTTTCATGTATGGCCAGCATATTCCAGAGTAAAAATGGCAACAATATTGTCTAGGCTTTGGTAGTAGAGTCAAGTACTGTAAAAATTCACTTCAAAGATGTTTTGTTCTCTCTGACACCTCAGAGAGTTCTGGTCATCAGCAAAGCACACATTGTAGAAAGTTTTCTGATCTCAGGTTAAAAATTCCAAGGAAGTAGCATTCAGAGTAATTCTGAAGATATGGTTTGCCAATTACAGATAATTTCTTCTGAAGTAGGAAAAAAAAAAAGAACCAATATTGGCCACAGTTTGTACACAGAGTGTGTATCAGAGCTGAGGCTTCATTTCAGAGCTCTCAAGAGAAAAGGCATGAGAGGCTGGTGTTACAGGAAAATTCAAAATGATACAGCTGGGTCTTGATTTGAGGGTAGGACAAACATTCAAGGATGAGCTGTAATTTTGCCTTAGACCGCTTCTCTCTTGGGTAATGTGACTGGCAGGATGTCCCTCTTCTCTCAGTAAATGAAAATAATATTTTTCTTGTCAAATAAAATGAATACATTTTGAATCAAAAGACTATCTAAAAAAGTATTTCACTTGGGGTACAATAAAAAGTTTTATTTTTAAATTTCTGATTTTTAGAAATTATTAAATATTGTCCTAATATCAAAGCTCCACTGAGACAGTGAACCAGTGACACCCCTTACTCCATCGTTTTTGGGAGAGCTTGGGGGGGGTTTTTTGGGAACAATTTTATTTTCAGTTATTTTTCACTTTGCTTTTTATCTTGCAGCAGAGTGAGTTTGCCAGTCATGACAGGAATTTTTAGCATATTTTCATGAACCAGAAACTAGTTTCCTTTTTTTTTTTTTTAAAAAAAAAAAAAAAAAAGAGAATGGCTTCAGCTATTAAGAAAAGAAAAAGAATTCAACAAATGTGCAGTGAGAACTTCAAAGTTTTATATCTGAGCTACCTATAGCTAAAAAAAGGAGAGTTTCTGCCAGATCTCAAATGCAGAAGCTGAAGTCCCCCAATGTCATTGAAGTAAATCAAAGAAGGCCTTGAAAAGCTGGCAGGGAAAGTTGGGCATCTTTTCAGGCCAAATGAAAGCCTGGCTCAAAAGGCTCATGGAAATGAATAGTTCATATTCTGAAGGCAACATATATTTACAGAGAATGAAATCTTGGTTAAAACACTTTTTGAATCATGTTGAAGTGCTCATTGTAAACTCAAAAGGTCTTTCCTGATTTACTTGGCTCAGTTTCTGAACTTTTTTTTCTTCTGCTAATGGCAACCCATCGATCATTGGAGCTGTAATCAGATTTTGCAGAAGGCCATGGGCATCATTTTCAATCATTTAAACTTTGCCAGCCTGCCTCTATTTCTTATGAAACATAGGGATTTAATGCCACAGGATTTTTCCCCTCTAAAAAAATTAGCAGATTGCATCTTGTTGATTGCATCTTTCTTGTTACACCTGACCCACTTATTACCATTTAACCATTTCACTGCTCAGCAGAGAAATGGCTGCCTGAGAGAAACAGTCACATGCAATTCTAGCCTCATTTCCTACAAAATCACTTATGGGTCAGAACCCCAAAAATTATCTGAATGTCTAAGTACCTTTAAAATTAATAGGAGATATTTACCTAAAGTGTGAATTTGATAGCAGGCTTGGGTGTGGGTGAACAGTCTGAGTTCAGAAGCAACGTGATGTCCTGTGTAAAATCCACTCCCAATGATGTTGTTAACAGTAGTTGTAGCAATGTTAATTTGCCATTATCTAACTCAGATGTAACTTAAATGCTTTGCTCACACCTTTGTGTCATTATAAACATATCCCTGGGAAATTACAATTAGAGTCTTTGTTCACAGATCAGTATAACTTCTTTCTAGATTTACTGCAGAACCACAATTAAAGCCATCACTGCCTGTTTTCATGTGATACTAATGTGTTGCTCATGACAGCAATCCCTCCTTAAAAATCAGAAGACAACATAGTTAAAATGACACTGTTAGATGAGACTGTATCACTCGAATGACTGACATAAGAGTACTTTGTACAAATGATGAGTGGGGAGTGTAGTGTCTTTTGAATGTTTATTCAGGTAGTAGTGATGCAGGAAACAGGATGAAATTAGATGTACAAGGAAGTACTTCAAATTGTGTCTGACTTTTCTCTGAGCATACGAACACAGCGTGGACCCAACATTGCAAAGAATTGGTCACTGGTCTCTTCTGGCCAATTTTAGAAGTTACATTTTTCCCAGTTTTATCTCTGGTTCGGGAAAGTTATAGCATGAAACCAAGTGAATGATACTCCACATTAAAAAAAAAATATCAAGAGGATATCTCTGTTTAATGAATAGGAAATAGGAGGCATGCTGTATTCCCTATCCATTGCCTTTTCATCTGTTTAAAGACCTCCCTCTTCCAGCCATGGGTCAGCCTCTGGGCAAGTTATCCAATGTCCTTCCTCTCAAATGCCTAAAAGTACGAGTAATTCCCAGTGGGTTTTCTTCCATTCTGCAGAGTATACACCATTATGAAATAACTTTGATAACCCTTGCAAAATGGGAACTTGCCAACATTCCTTCATTGTGGGTTGTTTCTGTTATATAATAGTCTTCTACAGAAGCAGGCCAGAAGAGATAGTGACAATATAAGCTTTATTTTCAGTATATTTTGCCAAATAATTTCCATTCAGATCCTGAGATATGACAGTATTTAATTATTCAGAATAAAGATGACTTCTTGTACCAGGATTTAATTCCCCCAGTGCTACAGGGACAGTCAATTTCTTCCTTTAAATGTAAAATTTGATCTTGTTTATATTTGGTTACTCAAGGTAAATTACAAGCTTTTAAAAACTGCATTGATTAAGAAGAATATCCAAAAAATCAATTATGTAATCCCACACATTTTTACCAGGTTTTATTTTTCCAATAAGTGGTCTCTCCAGTCAAAATCCACATGTGCTCTCCTCTTAAGCTACACTGCAAATAAAATCTTAAAATGATAACCTTAAATGTTTCTTTTCAACTGATGTGTCTTCAAAGAATTTAAATCAGATGGCCTTTGCACTAGTGAAATGAGAAAGTAAGGCAGTCAGCTAAAACATGGCTCTTTTTTTTCCTTGCTTTTTCTTTTGTCTGTATGTGTAGAATTATAATTGCATAGGTAGAATATCAGCTGTATGTGTAAGGGTGATCTGTCCCACAATCAAATGCAGGATCATTCTTTACCATAAATGCATTAAAAGAAAATCAGTCACATAGATTTGGCTTTCAACAGAGCAGCAGGCTGAGTTCTATTCATAACAAATCAGCTCATGCTTTGGGGAAAACTACAAATCACTCCCACAGCATTATTCATTGGATTGTCCTTTGCACCCCTCCAAGGAATTCTTATGTATTCTCTCTGTTGTTAGGCTAACAGTGACGGTGGGGGAGGCAGAAAGGAGGAGCAACCTCCTTGGAAGGACAGCTTGGTTTCTTTTTTTGGGGGTGGGTGGGTGTTTTTAATAAGCAGGTTTTCATATTTGCTCTTCATGATAGGCAAGCATTGTAATTGAATGCACGGTAGATTATCCAGGTTCAGATTTAATGAATTCTTATGATTTAGCTGGAAATATCTACTCTCTCTCATTGTGCATTCATCATTGATATTGCTAAGGCATAGGTTGTATTAGTGGCCATACACAAAGCTCCTCACTCAACTCAGAACCAGTTGTACCGAGCTCTGGACCTCACCATATAGAAAATAGTAAAAATATTCAGGAGAAAACTGAAATGGTCATATCTCAGTCTATGCCTTAGAAGAGAGAATCAAGAGAGTTTCGAAAGTTCCCCAAAAGCCATGGTTGCCTAGGAACATATATACATCCGCCTTGAAAAAACAAAAGGATTATATTAATTTACATCTTGTAACTAAAGGGGCTAAATTTCTTCTCTTCCTCCTCCTGCTCTGCAGTCTCACCAGCAGGAGAGTGCTGATGTGCCCAGGCCAAGCGCAGCCCCACATAGCTTAGAGGAACTGAGGAGGAAGATGAGGATTTTGCTGGCTGCTCTCTGCTGGGTTCCTGCTGTCTGTTATCATTTTACAGGTTTTGTCAGCTACTTTAAAGCTAGCTCTGGTGTAGCATCCCCTAAAAACATAGCATGAGGAACCAGGTGGTGGCACAGCAGGCAGAGGCTTCAGAGGCATCAGCAGAGTGAGCTATTGAGGAGGCTGTGGATCCACCACTGCAGCACAGCTCCAGAGATGCCCACAGGACATGTAGACCTGTGTTTGTGCTGAGTGTGGATTCTCACCATCTCTTTCATCCCACTCTCAGGAAAGTTGCAACAACAGGCAATGCAGCTCTCTCTATTTCTTACTCCAGACTTAGCTTTTCTTCCTTCTCCTTCCTCTCTGCTTCCCAGGACAGTAGGGGTCACCAGCCGTTTTTAGACCAGCAGGGTGACTTTTGCTTTTGCTTCCATTGCTGAGAAAATTTGAGCTGGCTTTGTGAACCCTGTACTATCCATTGGAGGGGTAGATGTAACCTCCACAGATTTGGGCACCTCTGCATGTGGACTCTGAAGTGAATACATCAAGCTTTGAATTGCAGGGGCTCAGAGCTGGACAAACCATTCATTTTGCTGCCTCAGCTAAGAGGGTGATGAATTCTGGTGGAAAGGCAGAGTGGGCAGTAGCCAGCACTTCTCTCATGCATCATTTCAATGCCAACTGCTACAAGTTGCAATTCTGAATTCAACTGTGCATCAGACACTTTGCAAAAGATTTTGAGTCATCGTTGCATAGAATTTCCATCACTGCTTTCTTAAGTCTTTCATCTCGTGCTCTCTGGGTTCTGACCTCAGGTTTATAAAGTGGTCCTTGGGAGGCAGCCTGAAAACACTTTTCAGCAAATCTGCTCTCCTCTTCCTGGTCTACAATCTACAACACAGTTCTCGGAGACACCCCCTAACCAGGATGTTTCAATTCATTGCTGTTCTGTCAATAATCTGTGAAATGGTAGGGGGGAAATAAATATCTACTTTGTTCAGTGCATTTACCATAAGGTCAACCTTTTCCAAGCAGTTTAAATAGGTCCTAAAGTGAAGATCTTTCACTTTAGATTAAAGACATGAGTCAGATAGTAGATGAGATGAGTAAAATAATAAGTATCTCATGCAAGAGAATCTGACCCATCAAATATTTGCCATCTGCACAGAGGATGCAGCTTCAACTTTATTTTCTCATTAACTCTCCACACAGCCACAATGAATACGAAGCTAGAGCAAAAACATTGTTGACTGACACAAGGAGGCCATGGGTTCAGTTATTCAGCAATGCCCCCTATGAACTTTTGGAACCTGAACTTTATGGAAAGCAATTGATGGATGTGGTAGCATTAATACAAACACGTGACATAACTCCATGCACAAGAAATTATCTTCAAGCATCAAAGTATCGATTTTCTTCCAGATGGTTCCTGACTCACAGGAAAAATGGTAGCATCAGAAAATCAGGCTACCACTCCAAGCTGATATAGTTTTGCAAAATAGACAGGCAGTTAAATGTCAAACTGCCTCAAAGGTTATTTTGTTGGAACAGCAAATTTAAATGACTTCTCTAGTTTTGGGAATATCAGAAAGTTTAAATTTTTTTGGTAGAACTGTGTTGTTATTTCCTGACATATCTTTTCTACATATGCATTTATCAGCTTTGTACAAATACTTCAATTTTTATACCCACACACATATTCATACACGTAAATCAGAAAAGAAAAGAAAAGAAAGTTTATTTCTACATGTTTCAAATGGCACAGGAAATAAAATGGTAATAGTTCATAATCTTCCCAGGAACAAAAATTTCACTTTGTGCTTCAATGTAGAATCCAATCAGCATCTGGCCCTCCTCTATGAAAGTAGATGATAATTTCCAACACAAGATAACCTCATTTTCCTTGTAGCATTCTGTGACATAAAAACCAGAGGTATCAAATTAATTTTTTGTAAGATCTTTTCTTCACACATTTAGAACTAAAAGCCACATGGAGTATATCAAACATTGATTTGTAATAGCTCTGACTTTGAGGACACAGACAGGTGGAACCCTGCTTGCTTGAATCTATCCACATTTCCTACTGAACACGTAGAAAATGCCCCATGATATAAAAATACCCAGGGAGCAGTGCAATAGAAATACTTGGGTAGATAATTTAGCTAGTGCCAGAGTTGCTTCTCAGTTGAATTTTTTTTGGTGATTTCCATGAAACATCTGGGAATCTTTAAATTTCTTTCCCCAGGCACTGAAACGAAATTGATTGCCTACTGTTTTAAAAGAACTAATCTAATGTTGTGATTAGTTAAAAATCTTTTAGAGGAAAGAGATGAAACAGAAATAAATTGAAAGCATTCTGGCATCTATAAGAGTTAATACAAGCTTGCTTCCCCTCTCTTGTGGTTCCTAATTGAATTCTGTATGAAGCAGGTTGTAACCTTTCTTCCAGCACCTGATGGAAATATATTGTATCTTTGTCCTACCTTCAAGATCAAGACACCCACCTTCTGTTCCATGACTCAACAGTGAATAACAAGGGGAATGACTTATGAAGCCAGAGTACCTGGCTTGACTAATTAATTCTTATTGTTGTCAAAGTGCTTCTTCCAATGTACAGCAGGGAGTGGGAGAGGGACATTAGAGGAAGAGGGAGAAAGGAAGTGGGGGCAAAATAATGTTTTGGTTTATGAGGAATCAAAATTGTTTTGTCATCCATATGATGTGTACAATTAAGCTATCTTTTGGGGACTAATATATTACTGCTTTGGAAATGATGTGAGAGAAATCTTAAGAGATTCTAAACAGTCTGGTGGAGAAAAAAAACAAAGACATGATCATACTAATTTCTGATAGGAATGGAAAAAAAAATCTTCATAGGCAAAGAAACTCCAGCTGCTTAACCTATAAAACTTTTCTAGGCCTGTGTATGGATAATAACACTTCTCAATAGGATGTCTTCTCCAGTACATGACAGCTTTATGAGCTGTGAAGAGTAATCTTTATAACAGTAAAACTGAAGAGCACAATTGCCTCTTCAGTCCACTGGCAGTCATGATTCACAGGTTTAAGTCCATTTTCAATAGCATAAACTGAGCTCCCAGGACACCATCTCTAACAGGCTCAAATGCTTCTCAAAATTATTTCAGCCACTACAAGCCAATGCTTTTTAAGGCTACTAATAGAACAGAGTGGACTTGCCTGAAATTCCTTTCTCACTTTTCCCATGTTCTGTGTAATCCCACACAGATGGACTTGCAGTTTCAGCTGCTTTAATGCAGACAGACCAACCAATGCCAGCCTCTCATGAGGAAGATGGTAAGCTCCCAAAGTCTGTCCTGGCCAAGAGCCTATGGCTCTTGTGAAGACTGGCACAGTAGGAAGGCTGACAGACCATACACAAAGAAAATCTGGATGCCCTGCAGGACCATCTCTCTAGTGATTATATCAGATTTTGTTGGAGGTGTACTATGTTATGGGGCCCCAATGTTCATTGCAGTTCTGTATGGCAAAGTATTGGTGTGAATTTAAAAACAAATGTCTCATTTTTGATATCCTTACGTGGTAAAATAATGTGAGAACTAAAAAGACAAAGAGGATTGTAAATTTAATGCTTCTGGATACACACAGAATAGACAGGCTTCTTTGGCTTCCATCTTAAAAAAAATTATCAACATGTAGGAGTTCCAAAGTTGAATTGGACTTGCCTGTTTCTTTTCTTGTTTTTTCCCAGTAACTCAGAAGACAGAGCACCAGCTTTTTCCTATCCCTTTCTCAGAAGTTTATGTGGGTAAGGCTGCTCAAATGCAGTGCATTTCACTGTTGGTGAACAATCTTCTTCCAAGTTTTGCATAAGTGCTGCCCAGACAGCACTAGTTCTTTTTTTGAGGATGAGGGTCTAAAAGAGGAACAGAACAATTGAAATCAAAGCAATTCAGGGGGGATTTTTCCATCTGCTTCCCAGAAATACATTAGGCAGGTTTCTAATACTAAAGTGTTGCAGCAGGCTGAGATGTTCACATTTCTCCTAAGGCTCATACATCATACATGCTTAAATAAATAATGGGAAAAAATCCACTGAAAAAAAACAAAACCCCCAAAAAGATCTTGTCATTGAAGTTCATATCTTTCTAAGTACATTCATTATCCTACAAAAAGTGCTGAGGATACTTATTTGTGTGCTGAAATGAATAATTGATTTTTCATCTAATACACACACCAACAAATCAAAGGAAAAATCAGCTCTGATAACATTTAATTGGGGAGGGTTATTACTGAAACAAACAGAAAAGCATTTCTGTTTCAGATTGAGCAGAATATTTTATATGACATATCTCTTTCTTATCCTATGCTTGTAAAGAAAGCCAAAGAAATTATTGAGTACGTTAACAATGCATTGAAATTCTCTGACCCTGTAACCCAGTGGTTAGTACAGTCACATTGTAAGCTCTACTTCTGGGTTTAATCCCTCCTCATCCCCACTTGGGAATACTACAGACAGGAGTTATTAACTCTGATAACTTTTTATGGTGGACAAGCTGTTTCTGAGCCAAGCAAAGGCCTCTCTCAAAACAAAAATGTGAAGAACTCTCTGTTAAGAGGAAATTGATACAGATGGATTTAAAATCTTGTCATTAAATTGTAATGTCTTCTATATTTCTTATGTCTTTGCAACTTTACACTTCAAATTGTTATCATCCTGTATATTTTAGTTTTTGAGGACTAGACCTGTACTTTGTAAGACCATTTGTGGGACCAGACATCCTTTTTTTCCAGTTAGGCATTCCCACTTCTTTCCCCTTACCTTGTGGCTGCGTGTGGTATGGTGCTAAGCAATGCTTCTCTTCTTTTCCAGTCAAAATATTTTATTTTCAAGTATATTCCACTTTAAGAGCAGAGAATTTTTCCAAGCTGAACCCCATAGCCAGATATTCATCGTATTTTAACTAAGTCAACATATTATCTGTAATGTTTACTAATTGACAAATGTACATCCAGAAGTAATATTGTAATTGTGATTTGAAGCAGATTGAGTAATACAATATATACTGACTTTATGAAAAGGAGTTTGGGCTTGCTGTTTCATAAGGTCACTATTCTGTTCTTGATAAACTTTTTTTCAGTATCAAATTTCTGTATCTTCCATCCTGTTGAATCAGATCATCCATGTCTTCAAATTACTGACACAAGTTGCTGTCTGCAATGCATTTCCTATTAAATCCTCACTAATCCTCAAAATTTCTTGAGAGTTTGTCCTTTTTACCTTGTCTCTCAAAAAATACTGCTGAAGCCAGTAGTTTGATAATTGAGGGTTTTCTTTTTCTTCAGAGGAGTGTTTTATTTTTTGCCATCATAACAAATGAACTTTTCTGATAAGTGCTGGAAACAAACTTCAGACAGGTATTGACCAGGAAATTCTTTCAAACATGCTTCACTGTGAGCTGGATCCTTGGCTGGTACAAACTGGCATGCTTCCTGCAAAGCTTGCAGAGCTGTAACAGCTGCAAATCTGAGCAGAATTAGCTCCCACCTATCCTAGTGAATGAAGAATTGTTCTCCACAGTGTGTTCTGCAATGTTTCTGCTGTAGCTATTCTTCAGTGTCTGTTTGGTGCTAAGACCAGGTAGATTTTTTTCCCTCCAACTCCCCCATTGATCAGACAAAGTGTTTCTTTTACTTAAGATTTGTATTTACTAGAGATATGTTGCAAGTGTAGCATTATTTCTTATTTCTCCTGATGAGGTGCAAACGTATGGGATTTTGAAACACTCAGCGCAGGTATGAACTGACATACTGAAGAAAAAAGAAAGAGAGATCAAAAAAGGAAATCCTTACCAAAGCTGATGGACAAAAAAAAAATTACTTTTTGTGTTTACTTATTTCTCTGTAAGCTGACACATTCTTTCCATGTGTCTCCATTTTCAGCTCTTTCTTAAGCCACTAGAATTTTAGGAATAGCTGATTCCTCCTTGCTCTGTTTTTATGATGCTTGGGGTTTGTTTGGGGAACTTTTTTTCCTTCCATGGTATTTTGAAAAAACACTCAATTTGCTATAGTGTGTATTTGTCTGTGTGAAGAGCATCTGCTTCATTGCTGGACATAGGTGGAGTGGTTGGGTTTTGTTGGCTATTTTAAATGATCCGTGCAATGGCTAATTCAGTTTGTTTATGCTCCCATGCTCCCATGTAATTCCTCATTATGCACAGGAGTCAGATATTATTGTTCCCTTTGTATACTTCCTTCATAGCAGACAGGAGGTAGAGAAAAGTTCCTGCTCAATGAAATTGCTCTTTCAATCATGTATTGTTTGCCCTGGCCAAACCTAAAGGATTCAAACGAAGGAGAAGACCAGAAGAGTCATGACATTCTTCCTCCTCTTCCTTGGCCAAACTACAACCCTGACACAGACACTCAATGTGCAAGTGTCCTGCCAAGTCTCCCAGCATCAACCATGAGCAAGGGATGATGATGATTTGTCTTCAGGGTGGGAGGGAAGAATTTCTTTATAACAACTTGATTCTTGAGGAGTCTTCAAGATTTTTCATCTCCGTTCAAAACATAAACTTTTGAACAGGAAGCAACTTTTCATATCATTTGCCCCATTTCCAGTGAACGCACTAAAGGCTTTTTTACTGGGACCATTTGTACACATCAAGCTTAAACATATATCAAAGAAGACAAGGTTTTGCAACTCAAACAGGAATCGTTTTGCTTTGTGTAACAGCATCGTAATTCCTTTGTTCCCTGGTTACATTTATCTAGCAGGGGTATGTGGGAGAGCCTCAGAAGTTTCTTATCTCAATTTGTATTTAGGGTCTTGAAACTCTTCATCATTAAAAGCTGCATTGATCTTCTGGATGTAATTACATCTGTCTTCCTGTAATTATTAATTTCTTAATAGCTTTATGAAGGGCTCCTTATTCCATCTTAAGTGCCATTTGGATGCCCTTTTTCCTCTTACACAGATTGAATCAGTAATAATAAAGCTTACAGAAATTCAGCAAGTGCTCTACAGATACTGCATACAGTGATGGTTTCACTCACCTGTGAAATGCAGCCATCTCTAAAGTGGAAGGCACTGAATATTTTAACAAAATCTTGTAAGTACAGCATGACTTTATGAAAGAACAGAATTAAGAAGTATACCTGAGCAACTCATATTTGTACTAAACTTCTAGGTCGAAGAACTTTCTAGATTTTTCTATTCCCAACTTTGGAAATGTAACTTGGAGGTTTCTTTTCAGGAGAAGGATTTTCTTCATGATTTGATATCCCAATGATCTGTCTCATCTTGGAGACATTCAGCAGCTTTTGTGTGCCTTTGTAACTATGTGCCAGGCCAACCTGCTGATTTTGCCTTGTTCTTAGACTAATTATTTTTTGACAGGAAAGACCACCACATTCTACCACATGGGAAACTGAAAGGTGCTTATTCTCTGAATGGGGAAAGGGGAATTGCTTGTGAATCAGACGGAGAGGAATGGCCTCTCTACCCTCTGCCTGTAATCCTTAAGTCCTGTCTCTCTTATCAAATTGCCTGATGTAACTGGTATTTGGTAGTTCACTATTAATGATCTATTGCCCTGTCACATAAAAGTTCTTTAGGGCACCTAGTGGAGAATACTAAGTGTTCAGCATAATTTGATAGAAAAACACCTATGAATTGATTGAAACAATTCCTTACTTGCTTTGTTTTCTTCAAATTCATTTTTTGTTTTTGGGGGTTGGGGTTTTTTTTGTTTGGTTGGTTTCTATCTTGTCACAATAATTCCTACTGATGTTCACTTCTGCATGTTGCTGCCCAAAGGATAATAACAGCCAGAGAATCTGTGACATTTTCCTCACCTGTGTGGGCACAATACGTTTCCAGTCACTCAGAAAGAGTAAAGTATTCTCTTCTCAGGGAGTGACTTCCCCCTTCACTTACCCTCTTCTCAACAGATGGGTAATTCAAGTAGCCAACAGGCATAACCACAACTGGCAAATACATTGTGCTATATTGTGTCCACCCCCCCACCAAACCCTTACCTTGGGCAGCAATGTGGAGAGCAGCCTCACACCCAGCTGGCTACAGAAAGCACTTGTGGGTAAATCAAAGTGACACTGTTCCTCTGCCACAGTGCTCCCCCTGCAGAACACTGTCCTTTAGCATCAGCCAAGCAGCTTGGATGGGCTGCCACAGCCATTGGGCAACCTCGGGGAAGAAAGGAAAGTCTGAAACAGAGAAGGCAGGAATCAGGTATGGTATGCACTGCATATGTATTGTTTGAGGGAGACAATTAATGTTAAGTTTTAGATGGTGGCAGATGCTCCATCTGGCCATGGATGTGCTCATCTTCCTGC
The DNA here is from genome assembly GCF_003984885.1 of Neopelma chrysocephalum. NCBI lineage: Eukaryota > Metazoa > Chordata > Aves > Passeriformes > Pipridae > Neopelma > Neopelma chrysocephalum. Next base: position 6,331,706 of record NW_020897747.1, on the reverse strand, counting down.
TAAGAGCAGTAAGTGAAGGTTTATCAGGTAGTTCTGTCCTTGGTCTCACTGTTAAATCTTCACTTGTGGTGACACTTTCCAAGACAGAAACCGCTCTCAAAACCGTTGTGGTAAGAGCCCTACCCCACTTTTTTCCATGACAGGTATGGAAGGCAAGAAGATCATAACAAACACCCATCATACCTTCATAATTTATTAGAGCCAACAACACTGGGTTTAGTGCCAGCAGTATGGAATCACACAGTGACTTGTGCTGGAATCAAGCTTAAAAATCATCAAGTTCCAACCCCCTGCCATGGGCAGGAACACCTTCCTCTAGACCAGGTTGCTCAAAGCCCCATCCAGCCTAGCCTTGAACACTTCCAGGAGTGGGGCATCCCTGTATAGACAGGTTATATCAGTACAGTCACATTTACTTGAAATTAAGTATAAGTATGGCCAGTCTTCACGAACGAAGATTTGGGGAAAGGTCTTTTACCTTTCCAGCCTGTGCAATGGATTTTTTTAGGTGAGACACAGCATGCGCTGAACTGAGCCCACCCTTTAATCCTAAGGTTCATCTGCCGGGGCCAAGCAAGCTTGGACAATGGCAGCGAGGTCCTCAGGATGTAGGTTTGTTTAGAGTGACCTTCTCATAGATGGATGCCCTTACAGGGCTGACGAGCTCCATCTGCCCGGGGGAGTTCCCTGACCGGGAATCGAACCCGGGCTGCTGCGGTGAGAACGTCGCATCCTTATATAGGTCACAAAACACTACTTACATTTGCACAGATCCCAGCAACATGCCTGAGAATACGGACTTCCTGCTTCACCCCAAGATGCACAGTGTGACAGCCAAGTTGCTGGGTTGAACATGCAGCTTGCAGCTCCAGCACAAGGCTGGATAGCTCTGCGCTCCAAAACCATCACTGCTGCCCAAACTGGCACAGAAAGACAGCAACTGTCTCTGCTGCCCAGCCCACTAAGCTTTTGGAAATGTAGCTGATGTGTATCTTTATAATAAATACCAGCTTTGAACCAGTTCAAAAAGTTTGGCTACAAAGAGTTCTTTGAAATTTTGTTTCTTCTGCTTGCTGCAGTAATTACACCAAGTCATGCCAAACCCCCCACACAAAGGAAAAGTGCAAATATTCTTTTAAAGTTCTTGACCTGCCTTGGGAACAATGGATTTCCTTTTGTATCTCTGCAGCCTTTAAACAAACATAACCGTTGCCTTGCCTTTGTTTAGCTTCCCCTGCTGATATCAGTCAGGTTTTCATCTGACTCTGCTTTAATTTCCAGTGAGATTCTTTCTCTTTAAACTATAGAGAATGCAACCCCCCAATCATTTACTGATCCATGATACAATGCAAGGACAGGATTTTTTGCCTTTCCAGTGGTTCCTACTCAAGCAGGTGAGGTCATGGTTGCTTCTTCTACCTTTTTGGGATTTTTTTTCCGGAGAGATGCTCTGTTCTTTGTCAGTGCCCTAAATACCCGGAAAAGCTGTGCAAATCAGCATCAGCTGTAGGGAAGTGACACACAGGTGAGTCTGAAGTAAGACACCATGCCTTTCACGAAGGCTTATTACCTTGAGTATACAGCAACTATTCAGCATCCAAGTTCATAGTGCACACGGGGAGAGCTTCTGTCTGAGGCAGAGAGCTTCTTGCTTTATTAGCTATTCCCAGCTGCATTCTGTCTTACTGAGGCTGATGGTCTTTTTGGCATAGATTCAGGTAGAAGCATAGTCATACCAGTGTTTCTTGGTGCTAAGGTGTCCAGGAGAATCCAGGAGAACTGGCAGTAATTTTGAGCCTGTCCTTGAAATGATGTTCTATTCCACCTCATTGACCATCTCTTAGCTCAGAGAATTTACTTTTTTGAGCTATTCTAGTAAGCTTGACATTATTTTTACTTTGAAGGGGATTTCATTATTTTGTTTGCTTGTTTGTTTTTCTTTTTATTGGAAGACTATTAAGCAACTGCAATAAATAATGTGAGACTGTTATTGAATAATGAATTTTTGGATGCTCTTTTTATTTTTTTTTTTAAATGAGGAATACAGATAATATTTTTTATGGGGGTTTAGGTGCTTTAAGTAGCCAAGACTGATGCTTGGGTTGTGTGGAGGTTTACCCCACAAAAATCCAATCTCCAAGCTTCCCCCACCTCCCCGCAATCTACCTCAACACCAAAGAGAAATTTTCAGGCAGGCACACCTCTGTATGCTGTGCTCTGCTTTGCGTCATGTATATCAATGTAGTTCCACAAGAGATGAATGCTTTCTTTTGTTTAGATGCAGTGCAAGGCATTGTTTTCACCATGTTTTTAGATTAAGAGTGTGTCCCTTTATGTTTGGAAACAAAATGAGTCTCGACTCAATACAATGAACTTGCTTGGAAATGTTTGGCAGAGGTCGGTGTGAGAGTCCTCTGAGAGAAGGTTTGGAAGAGGGGGTTCCTTTCCAAACAGGTTGCAGCTGAAGAACAGGAGAGGGAGTAGCAGAAAGACATGGACCTTTGGCACTAAGTCTCACAGTAATAATGTTCCCAAATACAACAGGAATTTTAATCTTCCAGCTATCCCCTGACGAGGATAAGTTATTTCCCTGTTCACATCTGCTTTGGTGCAGTATTGTGACATTGGACATGACTGGGGTTTTTGAGTTCTGGTCCTGTTTCTGCTGTTGACCCACAGTGTGTACGTGTAAACCAGCCTCATCCACAACCTATCTCTGTCTAATCTTCCAGAGGAAATGACTGAGCAACACTGCTAAAAATGTGTCAGGAGGAAGGGTTTTGAGGTAATGACGTTTACTTTTCTTCTGATCAAGACTAAAACCAGAAAACCCTGGGGACAAAGGGGCAAAATGATGTTATGCTTGGATGGACTTAAAAATGCAAAGAGAAAACCACAAGCTATTTCAGCATTCAATGTTACATTTAAAATCTGAAGAATATATGCCTAGAATTCAGTTTAAAATGAAAAATCAAAGAAGCTTTGTCACACATTTCCATTACATATTACCAAATCTTCCCCAGTGAAATCTCAGCTGAACAGGGCACAAGGTAATTCTGTGCAGATTGGAATTCTATTCCCACAAAACTACATTTTGCAATTCCTACCTTATTTCATCTATGCTTTTCTTGAGCAGAAGCAATCTAATCACAGCACTTAGATTGACAGGATCTACAAGTATTGTCATAATAATAGTAACTAAAAGGGCTGCATTAAATGTCTCTGCTTGTTCAGCCATACAACCCTTGTGTTGTGTTTTAATCCTTTTGCTGCTGTCTCAGTTCTTAACAATGCTAGAAGGCATCATCTGCAACTATTTCCCAGCCCTAAAATCAACTTCATGTAATGAAAGTAACCCTGGAGATAGCCACTGAGGTTATTCATCAGTGTTTCATCACAAAGCCTTTTGTATTTACTCCCATTATTGTTTTACTTTATTGTGTTCTTGTCTCTGCAGTTATATGCTTCAGATATTTTCATTGGAATATAATCCTCTTCTACTTGGATTTGTGCAAGCCAGCTTTTGCAAATGCAATTTATTTTTTCAATTGGTTTATCAAAGAGCACAGTCATCTACCTGGATTAAATGAACTCATTAGGAAATTAAAACTTTTAGCTTTTATAACACAGTTTGTATTATTTTAGGCACTTTTTTATTCTTCCACATCAAACTCATTGGTGTTTAATATAATAAATTATGGACAGACAATGAACTGGTAACAAATCACCTTTCTTCTGTGTAACAGATAGTTTTACTTTGTGCATACAGTGGTCTGTCTTCCTGTTGATGTATCCTGAGGATAGGGAAGAAATTTATGACAGTCCTGCTGAAAAGGCTAATGGAAGTCAGAAGCATTTTCCTGCCCTCTGGCAGGTTTCTTGGAACCAAGAACAAAATTGGAAAGTGCACTGTATTGTGATGATGCTAGGCATTTAAAGTAAATCCCTAAGAATTTTCAGCCAAAGGACTGAAACTTTCATCTCTGAAGCTTTGATTGATTTCAACTACTGCAGAAGAGTGATTCATATAAGTGATTTTTTACCAAGATTTAGGCAAGTGGAATTTTGGAATTAATTCATTAAAAGAACTCAGCTCATTTAGGAGTTTAGCATATTAATCAACTCAACATTTTCCCTCCATTTTTTTCCTATTCATTTCCACTCTGATATCAAAGTGCTTTTGAAACTCTCCCTGACTTACTTTTATCTTGTTAAATTTCTTCAGCTCTAGAGAAAAAATACTGGGACTTCAGTTGTAATACTGCATTTTTAAACAAAGGGTACAAGTTTTCCTCCCCAAAGCTTCTAGACTTTTTATTTGCCTTTTAATGAAATAAGACAAGTGTATCTTATGATACCAGTTTAAGTGGAGTTTGAGGTACTTTGGCAGTGTGGTAACTTAATCTGTGTATAATTTTGCTTGGCGTATTTTTCTGGACCAAGTTCAGACTGACATCTAAGCACCTGACAGTCTGTGAAGGACATCTTGGTAACAGTCAAAACCGAAAGTTCAGATGTCTTTTAACATTGTTTACCATAACCTTAGTAAACATGACTGTAAGATTCATGGCTACAGTGTCCTGCTCTGCATCAGGAAACATGAATTTAAGTTTCACTTCAGATTTGTTTAAAGAGGAAAGCTCAGCTTCTTTGCCATGCATTTACTGTCGGAATGACTGCGATCCTAAAGCATCACACACCACTTTTCAGGATTATTACTCTGGCCCATATTTGCTAAAATAATTTAGTTCAGTTTGCTTTTAACTACTTATAAAAATGTACAAGTGTATTAGGTCCTTTCACATTACCAAAATCAGTTTGGTACTGAAAGGTCAAATCACTTCATGAGCGTGGTCTTTTTTAGCCCAGTTCTTCAACTCTGCATTTTTTTTTTAATGAAGATAATAGCAGGTTTTATGGTAACAGAAAGATTATGAGGATAGATAGATATATTAGAGATTATGAGATGGTCCCATTGCAGTGGTCCCTGCAAATTTCTTGTCTGAGTATAATTAATATATTCTGCAAGGTAACTGCGCACATGCTCATTTTAACTTGTTTTGCAGTAGAAGGAAGAAATAAATGTGTGCTTAATCTGAAGCTCATGCTCAAGTGCTTTGTTGAATCAGGCTCTGTAATAACATTACAGTCTCTTCTAAATAGTGTTTCTCTATTCCTATGTTCCTGACTAGATTGAGCAATGTACTGCTTAATTACATTAGAGCTACTGAATATTGGCATTCAGCTCAACCACAGGTAATGCTTCCGATTTCACTGTCCTCTTATCTAACAGATGTGACATCTTTATACTGGAGTGTCTTATCCTCTAAATAGTAAGCCTCTGTTGTAATTAATTATATATAAAAAAGCAAGAAAATACAGCTCAAAAAGATATTTTGCCAATAAAGCTGCCAAAAGATCAGAACTGCACTTTTAAATCAACCCGAAATTAGGCTCAGAATTATGCAACTTCTTACTTATGGAGATCATGAAAAGTGGAATGAAATTCATAAGAGCATAGCTCTTATGAAATTTCATTAAAATCAGTGGAACACACAGGTGTTGAAAACTAGGCTGACTTGGAGACCTATCTTTGAATTTGGGCATCTTATTTTGCAGGCGAACAAGACTGCTGACCTGTCTTTGTGCACTGAGGGGAAACCAGATTAGAGAATAAACCTCATGAGCTGCATAAGGCTTTCATCTGAAGGATGTCAGTAGAAATATCACCCTTATCTAATAGCCAAGGAGATGAGTAAGGACTGGGTCCCTTCCCCTAGCCTGGATTTCCTGAACTGTCCCTGAGCTCAAAAAGGTTCAGGCTCAATGTAGCAGAGTAGGGACAGAATTAGGAAGGATTTCGTGGCTGCCAGTGGAAGGAGTTACTGCCGTAAAGAACAGAGGGATTTGGAGGACAAATGAAGGAGAGGAATAGCTGAAAGAAGGGCCAGGAATAAAAATGACACAAACGTTTAAAGCTTAGTATAGAATTTATATGCACAAATCCTATTTTTGTTGTGGGCTGCATATCTCAGGCTATATGCACAACTAGGAGATAGCACAGGCATTAGGTCTCATATCTGCTACAAAACCCTTCAACCTCCACCTTAATTCAGCTTGCAGAGATATTAGGCAGACTTCTCCAGGGTTGTGAAAAGATCAGTACTACAGCAGTGAGGTCGAAAAACTAGTCAACCTGCAACTTCACCAATTGAGCAGGACCTGCACAGACACAGAGTAAGTGGCATTACTGTCTTGTTCACATGAACATTTCAGAAAACATTAAAAAATAAAAAAGAAGAGTCTCACACCTGTGCCTTTAAAACTAAACAAAGAGAATAGGGAGTATAATAAAGTATGAAAACAGTTTGAGCCAGCAGCTTGACTCCAACCTGACTTTATCTGTTGATGAATGCAAATTGGCACTCTCCCTTTGATAAATTAAATCAAGCTTTGATGAAATATACAAATCAATCAATTTGTGTATTTAAAGTTTCTTGTATAAGCAATGTCAAACAAGATAATGTATCCAGGCCCACTGTGATTTTTATAAATCCTTTAGCATGTTCCTATTTGGAGGTATAAATTTTATGCGAATTGATGATTCGGAATAGGTTCATCATTCATTTCACTACTAAAAAGAGCAAGGGGTAGATATGATAAATTGGTAACTACAGGCATCAACATATTTTTAATGCTCTTGATCAATTGCTTCCCTAAGACTTTGTCTGCAATGCAGGGTGGTTATGGTAGTTCACAGGATTTAATAATACAAAAGTGTTTAAACAAATGATTGTGAGATTTTCACGTATTTTACTGGGTAGATACAGGACCCTTTAAAATGCTATAGTATTGTTAAAAATTTCTACTTTGAAAAATCTTTTCCATAAAATTAAGATGTTCCATGCCCCGAAGCTGAGTGACAAGAAGTTACAGGTACACCACCGGACTTGCTGTTGAACTGTTTTCAGGTTTTTCATTATTTTACTGCAATGAAATTCCATCTAATGAATCCCCTCCTCTGCCAGTCTCATGGAGATATTTTCAGAGATATTCTGCTTTCACATATGTTGCACATATCTTGCTCCTAAAGGCTCAGAGTAATATTCACATATATATATATATTCCAAATGACTCTTAAAAAAAGTGCATCCTTTTCTGTTTGGATCATTCCTCTTCTTTTTCAGATCCTCCTCAGCTGGATATCTGTTGCTGTTACCGGGACACAAAGTTCATCGCAGTGAACAGACATTAAAAGGCTTTGCATTAGCCTTTTCCTTTGAGATAACTTTATCTTACCTGAATTAGGCCATGTATGCTCCAGGCAATGCGAGATGATCTAGGGGTAACAGTGGCAGAGGAGATCACACAGTCTGGTCAGGGAAGTGGGACTAATTAGCCTTCTGCAGAAACATAACACAGTATTTCAGAGACAGTATCATGTAAGTGTCCCCGTACTACCTCAGGATGAAGTCTGTATCCCTGAATAGTGTTAGGCAGTTGTATGGTGTGGGTTATTTTCAGCTCTAACATTCGCACATCACATACCATTGCATATGTCCATGAGGTCTTCAGTGGCCCCTGCTACCAAATGATCTGTTTAACTCTCTGGAGTAAGGCCAACAAAGTACAGAAGTACTAAGTGTGCTAGGTCCTGCTTCTGCAGTATGACTGAAAGATGCGAGGAAATGGTAAAAGTTCTCTTGGGTAAATAGTCATCATTATTATCTTTTATTGTCTCAGTTAACATTATCATTTAAGCAGAGAGGTAAGAAAGGGTACCATGCACACAGGGGAGGCTCAGTTTTCCACTGGTCCCCAAAGCTAAAACCTCCCTTGGAGCAGCTTCAGTCCTGATACATCAGCCGTATTGTGTCATGCCCCATTATTAGAGATGTGCCTTTTTTGAGTCACCAATACATTCATTAGTGTGACAGAGAGAGGTGTGTTACTAAGAGATCTTGTGGGTAGATACAGAGAAAAATATTTGTCTTCAATTGAGTTACTCTCAGTTTCAGTGTTGTGAAGGTAAGAAAATGTTGCTCATGTCAGTGACTTCCTGAAGATTGATCTACAAACACTCTATTCCTTCAGAAGAGCTGAATGCATGACTTAAAAATAAATGTTTTAAAGCTCCTCTGCCATTTACCTGTTACAGAGCATTGTATCATACATCTTGTGTCTGCCTAAATTACAGAGGTTTGAAGGGTGAATAGATAGTTTTTCAGGAAGATAAGAATTAAATACCTCTCTCTTTCCTTCATCACAACGTCAGCCTTAATTTATCTTATAACCACTACTAGTCAGGTTCATGCCAAAGTGAAATGCTCAGTTTACACAAATACATTTTATTTCATAAATTCATGTGGTTGGAAAGAATTTCAAGTGGTCATTTAATTCATCCATCTCTGCTGGTGTTAATGCTAATGAAGAGCTGTCCAATCTGCCTTAAAAGATTTTTCCCTTGTCACCTTCCCAGGACATCAGTCTCAATCCCTCATCTTGCTAGGTAACTTGAATCTCACTTGCTCAGTTCACAACATGTAAACTTTCAACGTGAAGATCATACTCACCTACATAAGTTAATCCAGCCTATATCTGGGTCCCAGAATTTTAGGAATACATCTAGAATTCTGTGTCCATGTAGTGCTAAATCATTATTTCATTTTACCTTTATTTGCAGTGAAATTTAAACTCAGCAAAGTGTAGAAGCAACTTCTTGCACTCGTTAGATGTGTTGTTTGCCTTTTTGGCTGACACAGGAGATTGAAACAGAGATGCTAAGGTTTGTGCTGAGGAATGTGGTGTTCACAGAAAGGAGCAGCTAAGGGGCTCTGGGGTTCAATATTGTGGAGACAGAATTCATAATATATCACCACTGGGTTTCATAGTCATTAGTGTTTATTTGCACTAACATTATACTGCCCACTTTTTTAACCTTGTCAAGTGTTTCTCAAGTTTCAAGCAATTTTTTTTCATCACAGCACAAGAATTGTTTATTCTCTATAACTGTTGCTAGTTCAATCTCTGATTTGTAGAAGCACAGATTTTAAGTTTGTTCTTGCTGGTCTCTTAAGAGGCATAACCCATAGAACATCACTTCATAATCCTTGCGTAAAACTTTAAAGTTGGCCTAGAACAACACGTGTCAAGAATGTGTTATTGTGATGTAAAGATATGAACTGCTGGAGAATCATAATATTTTCCCAATAGTCAGTTTTTGACCAAAAGTGGCAATACTGAGCATCTTCTTAGATGCCTCATTTCACTTTGAAAATGTTATGCTTCATGCAACCTCCTTAAAAATACAGCATGTACTGTTAAGCACCATGTAGAGAGATGAATGTTAAATACTCCAGATTGACACTGGTTGATATCCAGTAGAGTTTTAGTGTGATGTAGTAGATAGTGAAATTGGTAGAGGAACACTTAATTGTAAGTAAGGGAATAGACCTTTTCAAGAGATTTTTAGACACTTCTTTTACTTGTAACTTCTGGGATTAGCTAGTAATGACCAGAAGCATAAACCTGTGGGGCTGATGTTCTCATATCTGTGTCCTTGCAAGGATACAATCGTTCATTGGTCAAAGGCACGAAAATTATTCCAAGAAGAATATGAATTAACTATTCTGAGGTTCTATAATAGATGGTTTTAAAAAAAGGAAGAATAAGATTAGAATGTTTCTGTGGAAAATAACAGGCCACTTCCTTAATATGCAAAGCATTTATTTTTATGCAAGCTGTGCTTGTGTGGTTTCTCTGGACAGGAATCCAAAGCAGCTGTGCTTTTCTATTTGAATTCCTCTGTAGGTTATAATGAAGCATGCTCCCAAACTACTGAATGGCATTTAAGGCTCTATTTTTAATCTTGCCATTCTTATCTTGTTCCAGACTGCCCAAGTTTTGCATCTCGTGGATATTAAGTTGACAACAGAATTAATAAAAAGAAGGACATGAGGAAAGATAGAATCTTGTTATTGCCTAATGCAGCCAAGCTGCCATTATTTTCCTCTTGTTAACCACACACTGGAAGCAACTGCCCTCTCAGTTTGCTCTGGTGTGAACGGTATAAAAGTAGAAAAGTCCTCTCTAGGCTGAACAAGCAATCAAAGAGATAGAAAATGTCCAGAAACCATACCTGTGTGGGTAGAAAGAATATGTCCTAGATCCTATTCTGTGTGATTTTACTGTGTTTGCAAAAGCCTGGATTTTAGTGAATAATGAAGGGAGTTGGTTCATTGCCAGACTGAAAAACTACTGCTATGGAGGAAAAGTCTCCTTTCTCAAAAGAGACATTTTCTGGAATTAAATGTGCCGTTTTGACAGAAAGAGTCTGAATGCTTCATTTAGAAAGCAGTGGTGTGAGATGATCTAGCTTTACAAAGTCTAAATGCCTGGGTGTGAAAATAGATAAAGTATATGGGCTGGTCCTCAACCCAAAGTCATGCTTGAAAATCAAAAGATCATCATCCAGCACCAGCAGGGCTGGGTGCAAACACTATCCTGATGGAGAAGAGAGCTGCAGGAAGGGACTGTGCAGTCCCCATCACCCTGCAGGGAATCTGTCCTTGTCCTGTCCAGCTTACCTGGGCTGCCTCAGGCTGGCCTAGGACTTCTCAAAGCTCCTTGTGTCCATTTCCCAACAGCAGGAATCTGCTACTGTATGCTAGCCCACTTTTTTTCTCTCACTGCAAGTCTGATCTTGCAGGGAACTAGGAATAAACTTCAGCTCTGTGGAAATCCTTGCACCATATCAGGTTCTTTGGGAGAGAGCAGCTAAGAACTTCCTGATGCAGAGGCGCTGGGCTGATCAGATCACTTCCAAAAGAGGTCTCTCATGTGGCACCCAGTGCTGACTGTCTCCAACACTGGCTCTTCTCCACTGACAGACGATGATTAGTTCCTGCTGGAGCAGCGAGGTCTGCACTGTGAAGGATATAAATTAGCGTTTCATCATGCTTACCTGACATACCTGACCTCATAAAAACTCCATTTCTTTACAATGTTTCTCTTTATTATAGTGGCACTCTTCCCTTCAGCAGACACAGGTTTTACCATCACAACACTGCATCTTATTTCCTGAAGCATTTAGAGAGTATGTGTCACAAGTTTAATGGACTGGGAACATAATTATTCATATCATATTAAAACTTTGACTGATGGCACTTACCAATTTTTATTTTTCTTTTTTTCTTCTTTTCTTTTTTTTCTTCTTTTTTTTTTTAAACAATGATTTGCAATACAGAAAATATTTTAAAACCCACCAAAACCTGACAGGTCAGAGTTGTCCTGTCAGCTACATCTCAAAATATCAGACTTCAATGACATTTTGCTTGAATTTCTTGCTGGATAAAAAATGTCTGGGAGCAAACTGGAATGATCTAGCAGAAAGGGACTTGAACTTTTTTTGGGTGTTAATCTAATCTACTGCATAATCTAACGAATTTTTTTTCCATTTGAATGTAGAATTTACTTGGACAGCGGGAGAGGAAGATTTCTAATATTTTTTGTAGAAATATGAAATCAAACTAACTGACACTGTGCATTTTCCTTGACTGAGAGAGAACATGTAGCATTGAGGTGGAAATTTTTGTTATTGTTTTTCCAGAAAATATTTCTTTTTAAATTACATGTTTAGGCTGGTTGAATTGGTGGCATCAAGTGATAATGAGCAAAAATCTTTCAGATAATAAGAGTAAAGGAAAAAAAACCTAACTGAAAAATCAAAGCAATTTAGTCAAACATTTTCAAACAAATACATTTTGAAAAGATTTTTAAATTATATCCTCTGAAAATTTCCAGGAATGTAATTTAAAGGAGGAGTAAGAAATGGGTTAAAGATACCCCCCCACAAAACAAAGGACAAAAATCTGTTTCTCTTAGGGGATTATAGCTGTTATTTGTCTGACATTTTTCCATGTTCTTTTTTTCTCACTGCATAACATTAATAATAATTGGGGATATTCAATCTCATTATTAATTATTATCTCATATTAATATTGATCCCCGCTTCAATTGATATTAATAATAATTGGGGATCAAATCCAAATATATAATTGTTTGAAGGGTTTTGGCACCTGATATTTAAAATCAATTATTTTTAATTTCCTTGGGAATTAATGAATGCTGCAAGCCCTCCAGTGTGGCTGTGATGACACGACATATTCCTTAACAAATGAAGTTAATAACTATGCGCTGATATATTGAGATTTTTCCCAAAGAGGCGGATCCATGCTGTTTTCTATTTTCTGTATGTGTTGCCTGCATGATTAGGTATTGCACTATTCCTGAGATTTGCAGGGATTATTTCAAGTATATATGATAAATATTGCAGATAATGTATGGCCACGGGCAATACTTTACTGCCTGAAGAATATCTACCAGCCACTGAAGGGTTTGGTAAGTTGAAGTAGAAACCCAGAGGAAACTGTCAAAATAATTTAAGAGCATTATGTGCAATCATCCATGTTGTCAGAAGACATTTATTTCTCCCCCATGCAGTTCAGGGACAGAGTTCATCCTGGCTAACTAGGTGAACCCATCTCAAAGAAGGTGGATACTGTTTATGAGAAGAAACTCCCTACAGAGCAGCTTTCACCTCTGGAAAAGTCATTGGCAGTTCCCAAAAGGAAGATGTACCTGGAACATTGCAGAACTAAGGAAAAATGGGAAAAGGGAAGGATATGTGTCTTCTGATTGAAAATACTGATGTGGAATTAGAAGAATAAGAAATGCCAGATCCAACCTCTCACTGATATCAAATGCAAATGGAGTTGATGGATTTCTCAGCTTTGATTTTTTTATCAGGTATGAAGAAACCTCTGACCTTCCTGATTTTCCTGGGGGCAGTCACTACGGATGTAGTGGATCACGTTATACAAATTAAGCAGCTTTAATTCTGTCTGGATGGCTTGATGTATATTAACATTAATGAGCTTGAAAGGAAGGGAAAGAAGAGGAGAGAAAAAGATGTCCCCTTCCCCTACCTCTTCCCATCTCAACATGATTTCCTTTTACAGCTTTTTTCATCCCAGCATCCCTATTTGTCTGCCTTCAGATGAACCGGGGTCTCTACTGAACAGTATTCCAGGAAGGAGTTGATGACATAATATTTTTTATGTCCCATGGTGCTGATTGCCTCACCAGTCCACAGCTAGTGAACAGAAAAAACTATTTCAGTTTTCACATCTCAGAAACTCCTGATATGTAAGCATTTGGGCTGAGTTTTGGGAGTCTTTTAACAATCAAACAGAACTTTTCACTTTCCCATTTGACTAAAACTTTCAGACTGGGATTCATTTCTTGTCTTATCTGATTGAGAAACATTTGTTCCAGTTCTCCTCTAAGTGAGCTTCAAAGGCCGTATAAGCTCCATATATAAGAGCCAATTGCAATCCACTGAAAATTATGAAAAAGGAATATCCTCACTTGAAATTAGATATGTGGAGTGTGGTCATTTACAACAGCTAACAAAAGATTCTGGCTAGCCTGCTCAACTAATATGTCTGTCAGCTGCTGCATAAATTATTTGGGACTAATTTTTCCTTTTTATAGAATAAGATTGTCACATCTATTACCTACGATCTCTCATTTTCAGACTTCAGAATTTCATTTGTAAAGAACATTTCTTCACTGCTCAAACAGTTCTGGGGTCAGGTGGCAGTAGGTGGAACAACAATGCACCACATCTAATGATGCATCATTATTTCCAGCTGCTAAGCAGGATTTGGAAGTTTTTCCTGCTCACCTAACGCACTCATTGAAGAACCACGTATTTAATGAAAGAAAAATGTAAGTATCTTAAAGTTTTCCTGGAGCTCGTCCCAGAAAACAGCCTTACCTTGTGCCTTCTAAATGAGCTTTGTTCCCTCTGAACAGACTGTTAAGGGGAGGATTAGGTTCTCCCTTGAGAAAAGGAAATTGCACCACTCTGAGGGTTACACTTTAGCTGTCAAGCTGCAGAGGAGCATGTCGGAGTTAAAATCATAAACTACTGCTGCTTGAGTTTACAAGATGCTTCTGCAGCTGGTCTTGAGCTTGGGAAGCACGTTCTTCTGCTCCTCTTCCTTTCCATGAGCATGGTACATGGGAAGCATAGCGGTCCTGCGAAATTCATTCTCCCCTTGCACAGTTATCCACACCCCCACAGCTACTCATTCATTCCTTAGAGAGAACGAAAGTACTGGGTTAATATAACTGCTGGAGGTGCCTAAAGAAACTCTCGTGCCTAAAATATTAATAGGGGATTGCAGATATTTGTGTAAAATAGACACACATACATGTCTAAGTTTTATGCCAGAGGCTAAATATTAATGATTCTTTTATTAAAAAAAGCTTTTTATCAATTTAGCTCTGATTATAGGATCCTGAAGGCAAGAAAAAGGCATTTGAAACCATTAGGGTTTTCTGGGTGATTAGGGATTCTCTGTGCACAAGAGACAATAATCCCAGTCTCAAATTTCCATCCTCAGAATAAGGGAAGAGGGACAAACTATTCCTTAGCAGCCATGGCACAGTGCCAGAACACCAAACAAAGAGGGTATGGAGTCCTTTACAGAATGTCTTCAGTGTTCTGCATACACAGATTAAAAATAAGGCAAGCTACCAACAGCAGGCATTTCCAGAGGGGATGGAGGATTTAATTCTTGCTGTCCACTGCAGTGCTGTCACACTAAGCTGAAGGTTTGGGCTGGCTCCATTCAGAAAATGACTGATCAGGTTCTTTACCAGTCTAGCTCTACAGCTCTAAACAACTTCCATCTAACATTAAACTTTTTGAATGCTCTGCTGAAGTTTGCAGCAATAGCTCTAGAGTATTTTAGACAGTAGGGTTTGGGGTTTTTTTTCTAATGCAATTAAAACTGCTATCCATTTGTCCCTGGAATGTTTTCCTGCATTGTACTGTCCTGCCATCCTGGTGTTTTTACTGCAGTGTCTAGTTAATTAGCACTCGGTCTGTCTTCCTGATACTTTGGTTCCAGTCTCATTACATTATGCAAATCTGCATCTTGCTGAATCTGCCACGTTTTAGGCCACATGCTGAAATAATCAAAACCCCTGTGCATCCCATTGTTGTTGCCCTTTCTATTTCTGGGTTTTATTAATTTCTGTGCATGTGCGTGTGCATGTGTGCTTTGTAATTTAGAAGCAATTGAAATCCTAATTTCAGTTCTCATACAAACTGTAACATTGCCATTCTAAGTAGGTGATGTGAAATGACCGAGTTTCTTTTCCTAAGCGTTTCTGCCCGAACCTCCTATTTTGTGATAAATATTTATCGGTTTAATACTGAATATAAGCTCCCCTTATTCACTGGTGATGGGTTTTTTTTGTCCCAGACAGAAATATCTAAAATGGACTGTGGGTCTAATCTTGTGAACTAAAGTAAGAAAAATAAAACATTATTTCAGCATGTAAGAATTAAGTATTAAACTGAAAAATAAACTTGAAATTTGGAGTTTGAAATTTAAGCTTAAATAAACAACTCAGGGAAATCAAATAAATAATAAATATAATTTTAAAATAATGTAAATTTTACATAAATAATAAATAAATTATATTAAATAATATATTTAATAAATTAAATAATTAAAAAATAGAATTATTTACAGTCAGATCTCCAGTGTTCTAGGAATGTTCAAAATACCTGAGAAAAAGAATCCCTCATTCAAGGTCTTTTTCAGTCAGAAATGTTTATAGACAGACTGTTGCAAACATACCCCCTGAAAGACTGAAATCTTGAGGAGGGCTTAATGATTGGAATTATTTTTTTATCAGGAAAATGTTGAAACCAGGTTCTTGGCAGCCTAGTGAACTGCAGGAAATTCAGTATTCTACTAACTTCTGGTTGTCAATCACATGCCATTACAAGATTGGTGACATTAGGAACAGCAGGATAACTGGGATTGCAGGCAAACTTGCATTTTATAGTGCCACATTCCTTTGTTAGTAATGATGGTTTCACCCAAAAACTTTGAATAGTGAAAACAGACAGCTTTAATATATGGTTAATGCAGAAAATCACCTGTCCATCACAAATATCTCCTGTGAGTTAGACCTGTTTTCTTGGCCACTAAAAGCAGATCTCTTAATTAGCTGCTAACTAGTGTATCCTCTCCTTTGACCGTTCCACCCTTTTGTGAGGCCCTCACGGAGGAGCCGATGCTGGGTGAGAAGGTTCTGTCTGTTCTCCAGTCCAAGGAGAACGGTGTTGGGGGGACAGGAAAACAGGCAATGCGATTCACTTGCATAGAGTTAGGAAAGATGTTTGCCATCAGTGATGCCATTTTTTTTTCCATAGGTGAACAAGGACCACAGGGTCTTTTGTCTTCTTTACTATGCCTGTTATCCAACAAACACTAGTGCTCATATTTTCTGGACCCTGGTGATACTGTAATAGTACTTGTTTCTTTTTCCCTCTCCTTTCAAGCTGCTACAAGAGAAGCAATATTTTGAAGGTAAAGATGAAAAAAATTTCATTTCCTTATTTGTCTTACCAGAATCTCTCTCAACAGAATGGATCAAACTGCTAATTATAAATCAGCTTACACTCAGAGATTAAAGAAAAATTGTTACTGTGAGAGGAGACTTTTCATGCACCTCCTCTTCCAGAAAAGCTGGAGGGCACACCTAAATGAGTAAAGTAGAATGAAATGACATAGAACAACTACATGTTGGAGATTTACAGTGATCTATGGTAATGAAAGCAACAAGAACAGTGGTAACCAGACAAAAATTATGATTTGCTAATTCTCTGAACTGGTATGACAATATTTCCAACTCCACAGCAGACAGTTCAGATATTTGAATATAAAATAAATCCATTCTATCTCACCACGGGAGATCAGAAACTTGACTACAATCAAAAGCTCACAATGGCACCCTGAGTTGGTCATGAGTAAACTAAGCTAAGATTTTATGAAAAGCATGTGCAGTATTTTCTTTGAGAAACACAAGTTCAACTTCTATCTTAGGCTGTCTAGGCCAGCCTAAAGGTTTAAGAACAATTAAGAGATACAAGAATCTTATTTATTGTCACCAACATAACTTTACCACAGCTGGACTATAATGAATGTTTCAGAGATAACATAAATTGAGCAGTTTCTTAATAGGCTGGTTAAAAGTTTTAAAAGAGGATGGTGCTTGCTCTTCTTTTGTGTTCAGTCTTTCATAGAGGAAAGTTTTCTAAAACTTGTACATTCTTCTGATGAACATAAGGAGGATATAAGGAACAGCTGGATTCTGTTCCTTGTATTGTCCTCACTTAAAAAAAAAATAAAAATTGTTGTATATCCTTTCACACAGGATTTGATCACTATTGACTTTTCAGATTCATTAGGAATACTAGTTAAAACTTGTAAAGCATTTGAAATCTCATTTATAACTGTCCCAAGAAGTCTCTGAGAGTCTTTAGACTGAACTGAACAGCCATGAATCCCTTAGAAGCATCTCTCAAGGGTCAAAACTGGAATCCACTTTCAAGCATTGTCACTCTCTTGTTTTCAGTGACCTGATGCATCTTTGAGCTTTAAAGAGCTCTAATTGCTGACATTACAACTGACAGTATGTACCTACTTCCATGGTCTGGGCGAGAGTCCTGTCTAGATGAACAGTTTCTCATCATGGGAGATGATAAAGGGGAGGGGGGAAGCAAAGAGACAAATGAACTCTTGGCCAACTTATTTGTTGAAGGAAACTGGGATTCTGATGGAAGTAGTTAATTAAGAAATAATTTATGCACTGATTATCAGCACTGCCTGCTTAAAAAACCAGCACAGCATTTGTATTGAAGCAAGTAGAGTGTAACTTTATAGTATACTTGTGTTGTCAATTACCTGCCTAATAGGCTTGTAATTGAAACCACTATTATCATGCAGCTTCCTTAATAAGCAAAAACTACTGTAAAATAATGCATGAAGCCCCTCCAAGTCTGTGGAGAGTATGTATAAATCATGTAATCAACAGCAGCTTACTTGATGAATCCTAAAAATTGATCAGAAATAATGACACTTCCCCAAGGAACTCTTCAGAGAAGCATCTCTAAAATTCAAGAACTTTTGGATGAGAGTCTGGATCTTAAAATAATGGCTATAAGCCAGCAGTGTTAAAGCCAAGTCCCAAGCCTGTGAACTCACTATCAGTGGATAGTTTCCCGTCACTTACTAAAAGTTTGGACGAGGCCTTCAAAAGCCAAAGCATGCCCAGGTCTTGTGCAGTATGTCACACACTGAACTTCACTGACAACAAAGGTCTCAAGCCACTGGCTGCCTTACCAGTGACAAAGCTGTGTTCATCTGCTCTATAACTTTTCCTCTCACACTGCTTGAAATAGGGAGAGAAAAAGACTCAGGTGGCTGACATTTCTTGCACTCCACCTATTTCTAGTGAAGCAATGGAGGTCAGGATGACCTGAGAAGTTCAAGGAATCACATTATCTTTACAGCCTTCCCACAACACAATTGAGTTGAGAAAGCAATCACAGGCCAATTAAAACAAGAAAGTGGGTGAGATGCAGAGATTTAGGGATCTTACTGACTAAAGAACTATAGTTTTAACATAATCCTCACAAATTTGGCCATTAACCATAATTAATACATCAAATACCTTGAAGGGAATAGTATTGCACACGCTTCAGGCTTCTTGTGATTAACACTTGAAATATACTGCAGATTCCTCCTAGTAGACACTTTTCCTAACTGTGAAGATAAGAATTATCTCCACTTGTGAACCAATTGGCAAATCAAGCATTTATTCAACTTATAGCTAATGTCACTAAGAGCATATAGAGATATTACGTTCTGGGAGCAGAGAAAAAGAAAACATACTCATTCCCCAGATAGAAATATTGATAATAAATCCTGACCTTTCTTGGTTTATTTAAGTTTCTTAACTAGCCACTTTTTGCACCACATAGCAGCTAAGTTAGCTCCAAGAGAAACTTGAGACAGTTTATCTCATGAAAACCCAAAGAGTTAGTGACCAACTACTTGAAAGTAATCCTCATAAAATAGTGTGACCTCTTTTACTTTCTTCCCTCTATTTTAATACCTTCATTTAAGTGAGGAGATTTGACTTTATAGAATATTCAGTGTTGCTCAAAAATACAAGACTTTCACCCCCCAAATCTTTATGATTAAACAGAATGCCTTATTCTGCCTTGGTCTAATTTGTATAATAAATTAGCCATTTCACTGTGGATTCCTAAATGATAGTTGAGCCAGTTAGCGAGTTCTACTTCTTACTGCACAACTAATTCTCAGCTTCAAATACCTCCTGGGTATTTACATTAGACAATGACTTTTCCTGTTTCTCCTAATAAAATCTCCTACATACATTTCCTCCCTATAAAATGACAACAGTTTTATTTTCTTTCTGGGTCACTCAAGTCAGTATCTTTTGCTGTCACTATATACCTCCACCGAGGACATTCAGCTGAGTGTGGGCTATTTTCAAGTCAGTTTGGTTGATTAAATCCTCGATGCCTCTGTGTTTCTTCTGTGCTCTTGCAGATCTCAGGACCATGCTCAGACCTCTCAGATGGGCTCTCCCTGGCAATGTGGCAACGAGGTTGCAGCATTGGCCTCCAGTCTTCCACTGCACCACACTTCTGTAGCTTCACCAGGTATCTACTGGCTTCGCAAGTATATGTATTTAGAGACACAATGGAGGACAAAGGATATTAAGACAGAGAATAAAGCCTTAACAGAACTAGAAAATTCAGTACTGAAAACACTGAAGAGTGGAATCTTTCTTAAAGCCAAGTGCTGGTAAGCGCTTGATGATGTCCTTTTCCCACCTGTTTACAGGCATGTGGTTTCCTGCCCTCATACATGTGCTCCCTGCACCAGAAGTACTCAGCCCTGGAAAACCAAGTTCTTCCTATGATCAACACAGAAATTTCGGTTCCTATACCTACTCTCAACTCATAGTTCCTTACTGCAAAAATGTTGTTCTTCCTCAGAGGTGCCATGGAAACCAGGAGAGAAACTCTCTGGGGCTAGGGCAGTAGCCTACTGTTTCTTTGGTGAAGTACAATGTGTCTTTTTTGGGGGGTAGATTGCTTGCAGAAATACAATTTTATAGCTTGTACAGGAGCAGTGCAGATGTTCTCAAAGCATCAGGAAAAGCAAATGTTCTGCATAATCTCATACAAACATATTAAATTCTATCACAAGCTGTTTGCTTAAATGCTTGATATTTCAAAGCTTTCCACAGTACATATTTGAACAACCAAAGAATATCTGGACCTTGATCTTGGCTGGGCCTTGTATCATTCCATTATTACTCTTGTTTGTTTTAGCCCATTCTTTAAGTATCTTGATGAACTTTTTCTCTCACTCATTTTTGGCGTTTTCCTCTCCCAGCTGTGACAGGCAAAGGATGGGCTGAACTGCTCCCAGAGGTCCAGCCCATACAGCTGGGCAGAGATCACTAACTTCTGGTAGATGATCTGAAGCATTGTTCTTCTGAGGGTAAATATTCTGCTCACAGACAAGGAGGAATTTGCTTATGGTTGTCAGAAAACTTAGTTCCAGAAGGTTTTATTCTGAGAGAACAGGTGAAGGAAAAGGAAGGATGTAGTTGTAGCTGTAGATGCAGATGCAGACGTAGATGCAGGTCAGTGGTGCTCTGACCTTCCTTGGAAACTTGCTTCACACCACAATCCTTGGCAGCACACGCTTTGCTCCCAGCTATGCTGCTCTTTGTCCACGCTGCCCAGAGGAGCACAGCTGTCTTATATATCTCATTTAAACTTTCCCCAGTAAATGCACTGCTACAGCACTTCCCTCTACAACCCATCTGCCAGTGTCTCTTCTAGTGCCCTGGAATGAATATAATAGTGCAGGTGCAGTCACAGTCAAGCTGTACAGAGGAAAATTATTGGCTTTTTTTTCTCCATAATGTAATGTCTCTCTGACTGTAGCCTAAGATTGCATTCCCTTCCTTTTGCTGCTGTTATCACATTGTAAATTCATCTATGATTTCTCTACTGCTAGCCCTCAATCCCTTTCAACAGAACTGCTTCATTCCACTGAATATAGCATTAATTTGTTAGTGTTTATAGACCTGTGAGTGCTATGCTATTGTGTGAGAGGTTGGACTAGATCATGTAGAGAAAATATAATATTGATGGCAACCAGACAAAGAGAAAACTGACAATTCAAAAATAGAAAGGAAAGGAGGAATTGAAGACAAAATTTGGTGAGTAATAGTTCTTTCATTTTTGTGGTAGACCAAAAAAGATTTAAAAAATGGCTCACAGTCTAACGGCAACAAACTTTTAAAAACACAAACACAAAATCTAAACCCAATAAAATACTCATTTAAATCTCACTGAGGTATTTTGTTAAACTTGAAATTAATAATTCTGAGATTTTTCTCTTTTTTTTGACTTGAGTTCTTTTACTGCCATGTAAGAATTTAAAAATCTCTTTTCAAGGGAAAATATTTTTTAGCTTTAAAATTCCTTTTCTTTCTTTGACAATAAAATGACAGTGCAAAGACAAAATTTATAATGATGTTTTCATATGTATTTTAAAAATATCTTCTTTTCAGTTAACAGAATTAACCAAATCTGATATCAGTAGCCAAGTTCCATCCAGTTTTTAATTTCTTTAAGACCAATTTTGGGAAAACTGACCATTAAATCAATGTCCACTTAAATACATAATACATAAACAGAGAGAGAAAGGAACTGAACAGCTGAGGGTGGAATGAGCGAAAAAGGAAGAATCAAAGGGAAGGAATACTGTATAAAGAGAAAATGGGAAATAGAAAAAAGTTACAAGTAGAGGAAGAACTTGAGGGTTCAGAGGAAGAGAAACAGGGATAATATGATACAGAATGGAAATAATGCAAAACTCACAAACTATGAGTTCCCACCCAGTGGGGGGAAAAAAAAAAGAGGCTTTCAAGTCAGATGCTCAGATGCCATGTACTTCCACTGCAAGAAATGGACAAAAAGGCCTTGACAGAAGAAGTTGCACTTGAGATCAAAATATCTCTTCAGATCAATGCATGTGTCTTCACTGAAGACTTAAGGTCCCAAAGGTGACCAGACACCCTAATCAGATTTTCTGCTTAGATGTGCGCAGTTAGGTGGGATGATGCCATCCAAGGCCTTTTAAAAAGTGCAATTATGTTCTTCTGCTTCATTATCTTTTCTTCACATGCATCTGGTGTCTAAACTTGGGGGAAAGGCTGGTGAGAGGAGATGGTTTATTTATAGTATTATATAGAGAGTTGCATCATAGGTCATGGAATAGAAGGATAAATTAAATAAAACCCATTATGGCTCCTTGATGAATTATATAAATTGCTGGCATTAGCAACCAGGGTACTGGCATGGATATGTGGGCTCTGCACCAATGATACCAAAAGACAGTGGCTCTAATAATTCAAAGGAAAATTACAAAATAAGTCTGAGTGCACCAGAGAACCAATTGGCCATAGTTCTGCTGCCTTTTCAATCTGTAAGAATAATACTAACCCTTCTTCAAGGTTTTGCAGTGGGACAGACAATCCAACACATTGGCATCTGTGCATTTTCACTGTGGATCTCAGTGCTCAGAGGAAGACATCAGACAATTATATCTGCTTTTTGTTTAGCTCTAGGTTGTAGTGTGGACCTGATCTGGCCTAATTGATCTGGCAATCTTTATAGTTGGTCTTTCCTGATACAAAACCTTCTTGACTGAGCATTGGGTTGAAAACAAAGACATTCCAAGGTCCAGATTATTTTTAGATATCCTCTCTTCCCTAGCTTTTCCCAAAATACTGTAAGTACTATTATCCAAGTTCAATGCTTTCAAAATATTTATTTGTTGCTTACATCTTCTGTAAGAGTCATGTGCTGACACCTCTGAAATGCAGTGCATTAACACCACTAAACTGGTAGTAGAAGTAAATGATAGCTGTTGTAAGACTGCTTCGTTTGATCCTTTTTCTGTTCATGTTAATACTCAATTGCAGTAATTTCCAGATCCTTTTCATTTCCAAAAGAAAGCTGGCTTCCAGAGTAACCCTTCTGCATTATTCCAAGTAAAATCAGAGCCAGTAGGCTTTCATAGGAGTTCACCATTCCCTGTTTTGAAGTAGAACAGACATTTGTGTGGTATGAAGTGTTAAGTTCTTTCTTTTCTGACTGTCACAAGATGAAATTCTGATGTTGTTTTCACAGGATCTAATGAATTATAAATCCAGAGTCATTGCAATCCTGGGTGCCAACCAATGTCAGTGGCCCACCAGTTATCTCATCAGGACCTACTAAAAAAAATCTGCAAACCAATGCTCACAATTCTGGCTTGAAAAATTGCAGCTGCAAGTTTCTGGATGATCAGCCTACCCTCGTCCTCAGGGAACGCTTGCCTGAACATGCTCTTACATGCAGGACTCTCTCGTCACTGCCACTGAATTACACTATTCTCCATTCTCTCTGCAGTGACTTAATGTCCATGAAGAATACTTTCCTTTGACTGATGTTGGGTCTGAAACAAGACTCCCTTGTGTTTGCTCTGTGAATCCATTGGTCCATTGCCAAGAAGAGTATTTTTTAGGCCAACAGATATCAAACCAGCCAACGCTGAAGCTTTTGAATAAAATTAATTTAGAATCATCTAGCCATAATAACTAAATAGTTGTATTAGTGGTTATTATGTCTTTACTGTGAGGCATCTCATCACAGAAGCAGATTGTATGAATCAAAATAATTGTATTTTGTGAGGACTGGCAATGATGACGTTAGCTGTCTTCCCTAGACAAACTTATCTTCTGAGCTGTTGTGTAAAATATGGAGTGAGAGAACATCTCTGTTGTGGCTGAGGCACTCTAAGTGAAGAATATCTGTCTAGCATCTTTGCTCTTCCCAGCAGTTTTCTCCTCAGTGACTATATCTACTGCTTCATTTGAAAAAAAATATGCAGAACATCAGAGTATTTCTCTGTATAATGTTGAAAAATTAGAATAAGGACTAATCTAGGAGTCTGAGCTCTTAGATGAAAAAAAAAAGCAGTTAAACTTCACTTATCATCTTTAAGTCAATTCCCAGTTGCAGTGGAGTTGAAACCTCTTTGCTTCTCAGACTGCAGATTACAGTCAGGACATGAACTTTGCCTTGGGCTGCGGCTTTCAGCTCGTTCAGACTCTCGGCTCTGTGGACAGAACTGGAAGCCCAGCAGGGCCCATTTGCAAAGCAATCTGAGGCTTGGCTGCCTCACTGGAGTGCAAACAATAAGTGATCATCCCCACACTTCACAAAGCAGTTTGGCAAGAAACTAGGCATGGAACAACAGGAAATTTATACGGATGGATCACATCACATAAGTAATTTTGGTTTCAACAATTTATTTTTTTTATATCATCATCATCATGGCTGGGCTTCGTGAACGAAGATTTGGGAAGGGCACTACCCATGTTTGTTACAAGCGCGTTGGTGGCTAAAAAAGCCAATACGAGACAGGCACGTCTGGTTGCAAAAGGCACAGCAGAAAGACTCTTTGGTATATTCCTCAAGACACGATTCTTTCTGCGTTGTCTTTTCTCCTCAAGAGTGATCCTGTGTGCCTTCTCAAAGGAAGCAGCAGCATTAAAGATAGTGTGTCTCCAGGCCTCCAGATTGGAGGCCAGAGTATGTAACTATTTGATCATCCTTACAATACCTTACCTGTGATTTTCCAAAGCCTGTTTTAAGATGGTGTGTCTGCAGAACTACCATCCTTCTCTCCAAACTACACATTCTTGAAAGGATCTATCACTGCAGAATTGCAAATAGGATCGGATCTCAACCCTGTGGTATTAACACTAACCTATAACAAGCCTGATTGTCCTTCCCCATCCTTACATTTTTCAGACTGTTTCATCAGTATATTAATATCCATCAGTGTCTATAACTTCTAGCAAGGGTTGCAAAAAATTTAAAAATATAAATAAAAATTTTCCTATAACCTTATAAGATTGTGGGGTAGTTATTAAGTGTCACAGGGAGGCTTAGTAGAGTGTGAGCCTATAAGATTTAGCTACTAATTTAGTCTAGAATCATCAAGTAAAATAAGACTACAAAAAAAGTGTTAAAAATTCTCTTGAGTGATTCTTTATTTCAATATATTCTAATATTTTTGGAAGATGTTAAAGCTCTTGTTGAACTCTGGATCAAATACAGCATGAGTTGTACCTTCTTTTCTGAGCATTTCAGTTCTCTTTGTTAAATAATAGATCTGAGCAAACTAAACATATCTCATGAAATTAGATATGGTCCTTATGGTTCATGTTCAGGCAAACCTTAATGGCAGTATAAAGTTAATATTGAGTTGAATTTAGATGAGCGCATTTTAATCTATGTATTTATGATTGAACTGATTTCCTTTGCAGTACAGGAAAAAAGTTCTCCAGTGATGCTTTTCTTCCAATCTGAGCCTTTATATTCAAATGTCAATATGCAATGTTGCAAGATGGATATTTATAATTACTCTGATTTCATTAGCTAAAAAGGCAGAATTAGAAGGTAAAAATTAGATTTTAATGAACAATTTCAACATGAGGAAGTTATGAATTGGTGTCTTGAGGATATCATCATGACTCAGAAATGAGGCAAATTAGACAAGTTCAATAGGAAAAAAATGGCAAGGTTGAGAGGAGATTAAAATAACTTCAAACAGAGCAGAGGGGTAGAAGGAGTAGAGAAGAATGTGGAGTTAGATTTAAAATGTTCATTCTTGTTTTAATATGGCAAAATAATTCTGAACAGTGTTGGTAGGAATCAGAAAAAGACTTCAACAGCAGGCAAACACAAGCCTGGGGAGAATAAAGGTACCCAACAAGATTTGCTGCTAATCCACTTACCATTGTTTTGAAATCAGTGAGGGCACTTGCACCAAAAAAAGTGTCCCAATATGAGGACACAGACCTGCTGGAGTGAGTCCAGAGGAGGCCACAAAGGTGATGAGAGGGCTAGAACACCTCTGCTATGAAGACAGGCTGAGAGAGCTGGGGTTGTTAGCCTGAAGAAAAGAAGGCTGTGGGCAGACCTTAGAGTACCTTCCTGTACCTAAAGAGGCTAGAAGAAAGCTGGAGAGACTTTTTACAAGGGCATATAATGATAGAACAAGGTGCAGTGGCTTAAAGCTGACAGAGCATAGGTTTAGATTAGATATTCGGAAGCAATTCTTTACTGTGAGGGTGGCGAGGCACTGGAACAGGTTGTCCAGAGACGCTGTGACTGTCCCATCCCTGGAAGTGTTCAAGGCCAGGTTGGATTGGGCCCTAAGCAACCTGGTCTAGTGGAAGGTGTCCCTGCCCATGGCAGCGGGTTGGGAACTAGATGGTCCCTTCCAACACAGACCATACTACTATTCTGTATTCAATAAAAATATATACAAAAGTCTCTTTATACTCTGCAGGTGTAAAGTGGATTACAACTATACAGCTCTTGGATGAAGTTCTTATGAACTGAATGGATGAGTTAGAGAAAGAAAGAGGAAGGAATCAGGGGAATTTAAGAAGAGATCTGACTTGCTAAAAGGTCAAACACTTGGAAACAAATCCGAGGTGTCCTGAATCCTAATGCAACATCATTCTCATTAGACTGTGTCACGGCCTAAGGCAAATGCTCAGTATAACTGCATTTTTACTGCAGCCATTTTAAAATAATGGTTCTTGTGGCATGCACATGTCTCATTTGTTATATACAGTCATGCAAGCCATGCAGATGACTCTTAATGTTACCCTCTCTCCCCCTCAACTATTAAATAAACTCAGAAATTACAATGACATTAAAAACACTTTGAGCAATTTTATGTGATCATTAAGTCAGAATATTCCACTCTGGAGGCTTCTGCTAATCAGCAGCCTTGAAATTACTTAGATCAATTAAGTGCATTATATTTTATATGGGATATAAGAATGTGTTTTTTTGCCACTGTGGGGAAATATAAATAATGAAACAAGGAGAATCTCCAGCATTCCCTTTGTAGTTCTGTGCTGCTGTTCTCACATCTGAACGTTTTCACTTGGATGGGTTTGATTTTTACTTTCTTGGTGAAATACAGTGATATATACATCTATAATCCTGATATTTTAGCCTAAAAGCCTCCCTTACAATGTTATCCCTTTTTTCTTAGGTGACAGAAATGGGAAATAAGCAGGCATAAATCCAGATCTTTTAATGAACTTAAAGTACTTAGCCAAACCATCAAAACTAGGAGCCTAGTTACTGTTAATCCTGGAGAAGAACTTCCAAAGGACAATTCATGCTACTGTAGATCTGAGGTACCCCTTCAAAAGACTGTATCCACTGACGGTACTGACACAGTCTGAGAGTCACCTTGATGGGATGGGTTTCTGCTGGGGGTGTTGGTGTTAAGATACTGAACAAAACCAGGAAAGAAGAGCATTAGAGGGATCAGGCAGAGAAAGTCAGAAGGATCCATTGAGGTAGGTCACTGCCAGGCCCAGTAGTATAAGCCAGGCCTTTTAATGGACAGTGCTTAAAAGATAATGTTCCACTGGGGAGAATGATGTATGACAACATCACACTTCATCTTTAAAGGAACTAGAGACTATATTTGTTCATTTATCTATTTTTATTTATTTATTTATTTGTCCATGCTATAATTAGTGCAATATTGTTTTTATTGTGATATGTTTGTTTATATTTTATAAAGAAAGTGAGCTGTTTGCTGTAAATCATGATCTTTACTACCGATCATTACTGATTTAGAAGAATGTTTATAAACCCCGGTGTCAATCTAGGGATATGACCTTACAGTGAAAGATCATTAGTCATTAGCTACTACTAATAGTTAATGCCCAAGTAGAATGAGCAGCTAGTCAAGTACTATGCAAGAGTAGCTTCAGAGAAAGCACTGCTTTCTGTAAAGTGAAAGGGTTAAAAGATAGTTTTCAGGCTTACAAGGAAACTGATTGAAAGGCTGTGTAATTAAATTTGTTGTGTGCCGTGCCTGTCCTACAGAACATAATAGGACTTACCCAGAAAATGGATCTGATAACCCGGCACCCAGTGCCATGCTAATTCTCATGCTGTGGTGCAGCCCAGCCACTAAATTATAGTTATGCAGGATTAATTAATACCATTCTCCATAAAGCTAATATTCAATGTAAATGAGGAGGATTAGCAGGGAGTTATGCAGTGAATTATGAGAAAGGAAACACATTTTTAAACAGGGATCTCAGGGCATATAAATTAAAAACCAAGGGATTTACTTTCAAATATCAATGGCCCGCTGCATCAGGTACGGTTTTGCTGTGCCTTAGCACTGAAATATGTTTGCAGAGATAGAGTTGTGCTCCACTACCTGCAGCTGAACATCCGTAAGTATTTCAGGAGTCATCAGCTTCTACATTATAAAATCCAGAAGGGACCCAAAGTGCACTTCTAAGGGATTATTTGTATAACGTGGATATTACAACTACTTTGAACTAGATTCTGTTTAACTGCATTTTTAAAGAATATTTTAGGAAAGAAAAAAAAGCGAGCAAAATTTATAAGCATTTGATGGTTATCTAAAATTGTCCGGTGATACTGTGAAAGTTCTTGTTTCATTATTGTAATGATGAATATCTTTCCTATTAAAAATTTATATCTTATCACACATTGTTTGTTCAACTTTGGATTCTAATCCCTGGGTTTACTGTAGCTTTATCAGCTTGCGTTTCAACAGTAAAGTCATCCTCCCCACTGAAATCCGTATGAAACGGAGAGAAGCTACTCTATCTCTTTTATAAACTAATAGATTTATTTCTTTAAATATTTGTCTTTTGGGCATGTTTTTCACTGATTCACTCATTCCTCTTTTCAGAACAAGGGGCAATATCCTTCCTGAATTGCAAACACCAGACCTGGACACAATATTCCTACCGTGATTACAGCATTATCAAATGGCAAGTAATTCCACCATCTTGACATCTACTCACAAATCTCTTCTATAATACACATTTTTCACTGGAGTCTTCTGTTGGCAGCATCATGTTCACCTGATTCAAGAATCCTTATTTCAAATTCACTACAGCAGAATTCTTCTCTTCCCCATTTATGTAGGCTGTAGCTATGTCCAGCAGTCTTCATTCCCCTTCTATCTTTGCTGGGTACAGACAGACTGATTGTCTTAGGAGATTAAGGTGCAAGGACATTTGCAGAAGAAACTAGACTCTTTTGCAGTGCCGTCATGTGGCATGCTGGATGATACTGCAACTTTGTGGACACCTGACTGCCCAAGCAGTGACTCTATTGAACAGAAAAGAGGTGTGATATTCGTTCTCTCTTCAGAAAGGTGAAGGATTGTACCACGGGTGGTTGAATGTTTACGTTGTTCCTAATATTCTTCCCTGAAAAATCTGTAAATGCATACCATCTGAGACCGAAAGACCTAATCTGATCTAGAACAGCAATTCTTATCTTCTTCAAGCAGGAGGAAAAGAAAGAAAAGGAAAGCTTACAGTAAGAGATGGTAAATTACACTTATGTCCCAGAAGGAACAAAAAAAAAAATTATTACTGAGAAAGGCATTGAGGAGTCACAGAGATACACAGAGATCCCTTCAAGTGATACTGCTCAGCCTCCTGTATTTTGCTCAAGACCAGTCTGGGCTTTGATTGCAGCCCTGCTCTCTCCAGCTGGCTGGAGCCTGCCCATAGGTAATGCTGTGTGTAACCCTGCCATGGATAGTACACCAGGGCTTGAAACAAACACCTGAAGGCTGGGAACTTGAGTCTGCCCCAAGACTAAATGTGGCAGCTATCAGAGACAGCCCCTTTCTGTGGCAGTGGCAGAGAGAAGAGCATGGAAACTCCCACAGACCAAGGACTTGCACAGTGCCAGCTTATTTATGCTCCCTAGTCCCAGCAGGCTACAGAGTTTTGAAGACTTCATTCTTCACTTTGTGAAGAGGGATGGTAGAGGGATCAGAAAAAAGACAGAGACAACATCTTAGTTGACACTGCAATCAGCTTACATTTATCTCCCCTGTACCCTGCTCTTACTTTTTTTGAACCGGTTCAGAGCAATCAGAATCTCCAAATATCTCTTTTTCCCCATGCCAGGGTGCATTTAGCAGTTACATTGCATGGGTTAGTATATTTTTCTAATGAGAAGAGGTGCTATGAAAGCTTTTATGTTGTTTTCTTTTTTATTTGGTTAATACACTTAGTGTGTGTGAATGTGCATCTGTGTAATGTTTTGTTAATGTGACATTTATTCTCCTTTCCTTCCAGGTCCTCCTCAAGCATGTCTGCAAATCATTCTGGTTTTGTGTTTAATGCAAGTTATCAATCATCCTTCCACAAGCAAATGGTCTCATATTAAGTGGAAGGAACATTCTAATCTATTCATTCTATTATTGTTCCTTGGAAAAGACCCAGACTTCCAATAAACCAGTGATTGGAAATACACAAAGTATTTTAATATCCTAATTATTTTGATTTAATTTCCTCTAATAGTTTAAATTCATACTGAATTTATTTAGAAGCCATTACAGAGGGATTCCCCTCATCTCCCTCCAAGTAGTTCAGAAACACATACTGAACTTAATCTGAAGACAAATACATTATTCCTATTCCAAGCTGCCAATGGTATGAGAAGGGGAAACTTTTGAATGAGAAAGCTAGGTGGAGGGAAATGAAAGAAAAAAAAAGAAAACAAAAAAGCAAAGAAAGCTACTATATATAAACTCAATTATTATTTAAAAATTCGTCTGATTTTAAAAAGAATTTTTACAATGGCAATTTTTCTGTCTTC
Source organism: Neopelma chrysocephalum (assembly GCF_003984885.1). Lineage (NCBI taxonomy): Eukaryota > Metazoa > Chordata > Aves > Passeriformes > Pipridae > Neopelma > Neopelma chrysocephalum. The sequence continues at coordinate 6,300,961 of NW_020897747.1, read as the reverse complement.
AGGAGATGATAATCAGACACCCACTGACTTCCTACATTGCTGGCACTAAGACAGATTTGACTATATGAAAAGATCTACTCAAAAATTGTAGCTCTCCCAGCCTACTTTTTTCCCCCCTATGTTATCTGCATTTTCATCCGTTACAGTCATGCTTTACACTTTTCACATAAATTTCGTTTGAGGTGTTCACAGGAATTCTTTGCTCATGTCCAGGATTTCTAAGCATCCTTTCACTGCCTGGATGGACTGAGACGACTTTAAGGTGATAATGCTCAGTCCTCCAAAAGAGATCTCAGAAACCTTAGAAATTGCCCCAAGAAGCCTCATTGCTGCAACAAAGGTCCATGGGCCACTTCTTCCATGAGTACTAAGAGCTTTGTAAGGACTTTTTACACAAGTATGGAGATGTTATTGCCAGGTTCTTCCTGAGTTGAATCCAGCATGTAGCTGGAAAGTCTGTCAGTTCTAAGGTCCCAAGTCTTTTCAAGGTGTTTCATGGCACTCGACACATCAGTAAAAAGCTACAGGACCAGTGGCCCATGCTGCTCCTGGTGCTACTGATACAGTACGTAGCCATCCTTGGCTTAACAAGAGGATGGATCCAGGCCTGGATCCCCAGAAGGACTTTGGACTACAACAGCAAAGCTGACATTTAGGATTCTTATTTCAGTAGTGTATTGACTTGTTCAAACAATTCCTTTTCAAATCCCCTTCAACAAGGAGGTACTACTTTTTCACATCCTTGTGCCCCTAATAGAATCAGTGGCATTACATTAGCATAAAATCAAAGATGTGGAAGACTGAAGAAAAGTGAATAGGACCTCTATAATAAGTTAAGAATTTATGGCCCATGATAATTTTGAAAACAACTGTAGCTTGACAATGGCTATTGCCTGTAAACGAGCATCTAAGGATACCACATTACTTATGAAGCAAATTCATGATGACACAAAAGTTTCTCAAATGATTTTGCAGAGCCTTAATCACTAAATCAATTTTAAAATCCTAATTTGCACCATTTTTTAAAGGACATTAATTCATGATATAAATTTTGACACATTCAGATTAAAAAAAAATAAAATTAGTGGTATTGGAACTTGTTTGAGAAATGTATTCTATATAAATATACTATAGTTCCAATCTCCACCCATTACTGCTTTTGTTAGTTGCAAGTGAAGAGATGAGTGTTCCATGTCACATTATGTCACTATGAGAGCACATGAATTAAGTCTTTGAGATTATTTAACTGTGTCCTTGACAGAGAGTGGAAGAAACAGCAATTTCTGAAAAACATTCAGAAATGTTCCCTATGCTGTAAGAACTGCTAATTAGAGTCAGCCAACAACAATCATGAGGCACTACTAAAGACTTTTAGAAAGAAATCTATCCTTTCTTTTGAATTACCTATGATTTTAAAGTCACTGCTCAGAAGATGAGGAATTTGAGCTCTGACCTAGGAAGATTCAAAGTCTTGATCCTGAATTATGACCTGGAGTACACTGAAAATGGGGTTTTTCACTACCCTCTCCTTTTTGAAACAGAATCACTTTGCACTCTGAAATGCAAAATATATAGTGGAGGCAAATAAGAGCAAACCTCACTATGAAGGCCAGTGCATAATGCACACAGACAAGATATGAGGAATTTGGATATTTTCATCCCTTTATAACAAAATCAGAACAGAAAGGAACTAGAGGGCAGGTCCTCCACATGCATGCACTGATCATCAAGGTAAAGAGTACTCAGAGAACTTGGTTTTATGTTTGTCTCAGCATTTGCAAGACTCTCAGGAAGCTCTTCCTGGATTAGCATCTTTCTCAAGGATTTTGGCAACCTTTAGGTAGCACTAAGCCACTCTGCTTCAGCCCAGACTATGCTGGGAAGATCTATGGTCTAAATGAATGTATATTTGCAGTGCTGGAACATGTGCACAAACACGGCATGTCCAGACTGTCAGCTCTGCGGTACTTGGGCAATACTTAGCATTCACCTATCTGTTCCACAGATAAACCATACCTAAAGCCACTTCAGATGGAATATCTGCATTTTGATGCAGCGAAGGGAACAAAGCATTATTTGTTGACACTGTGAAAGACAGTGATAGTAGACCTGGCTGATCGCAATGCAAAGACATTTAGTCCAGTGATAACTTAGGGTTTCCTGAATATTTATCTAGGTATATACCTGACAGATAAAAAACTCTATGATTATCTGTATTTTTTTGAAATACTGATCTATGATCCAAGTTTTCTATTAATGAAATAATCTTTTCCCAAGTCACCGAACATGTACTGAATCCCTCAAGATGTTTTAACTCAGTATCTTAATGCAATTTTTCCTCCTTGAAATAATTTGTTGCTCTGTTCAGTTCTTTTTGTGATTATAATGGAAGTTTTTGTCCTTTGACTTTTGTAGCAATGCCTCATCCATTCCACATTCTCTTTGATGTAATCTACCCTCACAAATGAGGTCATTTTGGCTTTCTTATTATATTGCCTATCAAAAAAAAAGTTTTTAGATTTTACAGGTGTCACATTTTCACAGATAAAAAAAGATGGAAGCCACTGGAAGGTGTCTAGTCCCTACAAGATGTAGTCCTGAAAGAAGAGATGCCTTTGAGTATTCATAGTTGAGACAAAATCAATGTACAAGGAGGTTCTTTTTTAATGAATGCCTGTAAGCAAATATGAGTCTTGTGGCTCTCTCTTTAGCACACCATTTCTGAATTTGAAGCAGTTTATCTCCTTGGAGAAGCAAAGTTGAAAGTGCTCACTGGAGCATCATTTAGAGCATCCCACCTTCAAAGCAAATCTAACTTCTCCAGATGGAGAACTAACTAAGTTATCCTTGTCTGAGAAAATGGGATGTGAATTTATGGTCCTAGAACCATAGCAGATCACAGGAAATGTGTTTCACCATTTATGAGTGTAATGGTACAGTATATACACACCAAAGAGATTTCCAACTGGAGATCGCTTTTAGCTCTTTTATACAGCAAACTGATATAATTTCTTTCCAAAAAGAGACCTTAGATGTGTGCCTAAAACAAATTTCCAAATCCCTTCATCAGAATATTCCTCCCTCTCTCCTTTGTCTCTGCCCCTCCTTTCCTTTAATAATGGAAATTATTTGCATCGCAAGCTAAACATAACTTAATTTCTTTGTACCTTCCAGGAAGAAAATCATGTTGCAAAGTAAAGTAAATGAATAGTGCATGAACTGCTGCCATCTCTTGGTTATATTCATCACTCCTAGTATTCTGGGCGTATTCATCTAAATCAAGAATATTAGGGCATTTCATAGTGTTATTTTCCCTGTCCCCTTACATCCAGGATTGCAAACACAAAGCAAGACATAATTTTGTTTTTTTCTGATCCTGCTGCTATAATTGCCAGTTGCAACTGTTAAGGTAATGTGTAAAATTTTTCTATCAATATTTTTTTTGTGTGCTTAAGCTAAGTCATTTGTCTTATTTTTCTAGGGTTTAGTTTTTCTTTTATTTTAATCTCTACCCTTGTTAAAGTAGAGATTATGCTTCCTAGCATTCTGTTGTAATTTTTGTACCACAACAAAGTGAGTTAACTTCCTTACATTAGCATTCTGATAATGAAAGGAGTGAGGACAAAGGAAGGGAAGGGCGGTGGCAGTGAGGAATCACATCTGCCTAAATGAAACAAAACATATTTCCAATATAATTTTTTCCATGTTTGAAAACTAACATGCTATTTTATGCCTTATCCAGTTGTGTGCTCTGATTAGAAGCTTGTTGAAGCTAATGGTATAACTCCGGTGCACTTCAAGAGCATTTGGATGATTTCAGCTGAAAATCGTTAGGTTTCTATTGAAGTTGCCAGTGGACTGACATTGGTTTCTCCTGCCCAATACTGTTTGCCACAATTGCTGCATGTTTAATCAGCTCCTGCTGATTTTAGTAGGACATCAATTGACCTTTTCTAGGTCAATTGCAATGTGTGGACAGCTAAAATATCCTGCCTGAGCAGTCATTAGATGCCCTCCAAATGATAATATGGATGATGAAATGGAACAAAATCCAGACAATCTCCCAATGACAGTCACAAAGGCAGGATTTTCACCTGTTCCTCACTTTTTTCCTGTTCCTATTGATGTCCCACTTGCTTACTAACATATTTGCTTGTAGCCATACCTCACCAGGCCCTGTGGCTGCACCACAGCCTGGCACTGCAGACAGCAACAGAGAACCATTAGCAATTTGTACTGAAAGCACAAATGCAGAAGGTCTCAGAGCAACCTAATTAAAGTACTCCTGCGTTATGCCAAAGGTTACATTAACACCCAGGCTATAATCAGCAGATCCTCTCGCTTTGCTGAGAGAGGAGGCTGTCTGGAGGAGTAGAAGCAATTAGGAAACCCCCATCACTCTGTTAAGCAGTTGCTTGTCATGTCCTAATGAAAAGACCTTGTTGAACTGAGGCCTTACAAAAAAGTTGCTTTATCTGGAAGACCAGAAATTGCTTGGTCTTTCCCCAGCTGGCAAGATGCATCTGGTCATGGCTGAAGATCTCTCTCCTACGGGATATACATGCCCAATTCTGGGCCTAATGACTCTTTTATCTTTCTTTATGTTGTCATGACTAAATAGTGTAATTATATACAAACTCAGCTAAACCCTCCAGCCTTAAGTTTGAAAAGACTTCTAGAAAGTAACAGAGTCGCCCCATGTAGTGCTTCACTGGTTTTTATTCATGAGCTCATTACATGACAACTTACCAAAGCCTGATTTTCCTACTCACTGAAGTGATTAAAGCAATATCACCCCGGAGACTTCTTGTTTGCCTGCACATATCACTGCAACCCTCTCAGTTTCCTCCAAAACAAGGGCAGAGCCCTACTGTGCTGAAAATTTGGCAGGGTGAGGTCTGTTCTCATTTCATAATTGAGCCATTTTGTTTGCTCTCTCCCTTTGTCTTGCTAAAATTTCTTCCTGATGACTTGATTAAAGGATTTAAAAAAAAAAAGGCAAAAAAAAGCAGCACGGTAATTCTGATCTGGAAGAGCACAATGTATACCAGGAAAAGTGCTATAAAGCAGTGCTTCACCCTCACAGCAGTTCAAAGATGGGTAAACAAAGTGCTTAGGGCTGGAAGCTGAACTATGCTGTTCTGATGAGCAGGTAATTACTAGAGTGAGTATGACATGTAGGCATGAAAATGGGGTGAAAAGCCACTGCAGAAGCACAAGCAGGACCATCAGTGTTCAGATCCTGTTACTTAAGCAGTGCTTTTCTCACACCACTTAGTGTACCTCCCAGAAGAAAGGATTTCTATGGCTATTTTGTGGAACGATTTTCAGTAGGCTGTCTGCCTGAGGATGCAGAATTTGTAGTGATTACTATAGCCTTTTCCTTCCCAATGCCCTGCTCCTGTAAGAGATTACATGGCATTGCTCAAAAAGCAGGCAAGTGGCCTCCATAAGCAACAAAATGTCGGGGTTGACAGCGGGTCTGTCAGCACCTTGGCACTTACTGACGAAGCAATGGATGCTGACCAGATCAAGGTATACCCCTGAGATGGACTGAAAAGAAAGGACTTAAAATGGAGGCCCTGATCCTGACAACATGCTGCAGCATCCTGAAGACACTATCCCATGGGAACAGAGAACAGTGTCTCATGAAAACAAGAACACTGTCTCATGAGAACAGAGACCTGTTTTGAACAAGAGTGATCGGGAAAAACATCGACATGGGAGAAAAACAAGTGCAGGTGCTTGGACTGTTGTGGGAACTTATGGGGCTGTTTTGAGAAAGAGCAGAGTTGTTATGAGAAAGTAGAGTTTAGAAAATGCACCTATTAGCTGTTAGAATTCTGGTGTGTAAGTTTGAACTGTCCTATCCGTGTGAATTACGTGTGCTCAAAAACTGTACTTAAGGAGCTGTTACGCAGCTCCGGTGTGCTGTCTTTTTCCTGGAAATAAACTTTGTTGGAACCTTTTTTACGTCGCACGGCCGTTCCTACCGCGACAACAAAATTTTTTTTCCAGCTTATATATTAATTTTTTTATTTTCATTTTTCACAAATTGAGGATATTTAAGCAACAGCCAACCCTGAAAACAGGTGAATTCAGACTTATGGCTTCCTTCTGGATCTGAATATTGAAAGTTTAGCTTCCCAATTCCTCTTGCACTGATTTTTTTTTCCCTACTCTGTCATTAGATTAATTGGAGAAAAATGTTATGTCATAACCATTGGTGTTCAAACTCAGACAAGTCCTGGTGGCTTTCAGACCTCCTCCAGGGACTCATCTTTCCTACCCAGCTGCTTTATCAGGTTACTGAATGGGGTTTCTGTCATGAGAAACCTCCGCAGAATCCTGTATACTTCTATTTTCTTGCATGATTTACCCCAGAAATACATGAATGCTTTAATTTAGATATTTTTTTAAATGAAATATCCCAGCTCAAGTAGACACACTAAGCTCAAAGCACTTATTAGACTGAAGTTTTCTTGTGGTGGTTTTTTAGTGCTCAAGACAGTCATTCCATCTTTACAGTCTCTCTGCTGAAATGAAGAGCGGGCTGAGAAAGGGCACACATTTAAGACCTCCTACCTCATGTCCTGACTGCCCTCGAGGAGATGTTTGAGTCTGGATGAGCCTGGGTTGCCTACTAAGTCCGCTTGCAATAGAAACATCTCCTCAAAAAGCCTTTCTTGAAAGAGCCCTGGACCATCTTTTCTGGATGATGCATTGCAGTATAACTATAGAAGATGGGTAACCGATAGGAGATGGAAGAGTTGGGGAAAACAGAGCATCCATACCAGAGGAAAACAAAACTGTGGGAGTCTCTCTGCATTTCCCTTCAGCTCCTGGCCCTGCCTGTGTCAGCACATCGACCCAGACCTGCACCCACCATGTCCCACCGCCAAGTGCTGCGACTGTAGGGCTGCATGGGCCTGTCCAGAGGGGCTCCCAACCCTAGTGCCTCAGCACTGGGTTCCAGAAGAGTCCTCCTATGGTGCATTATTTCAGAAAATGTCTGGGCAGACTCAAGCAAGCTCTGCTGGGCCTTCTGTAGGGAACAGTGCTGGCTGCTATGGACGCCTCAGCCATAGAGACAGTTTCTTTACTGTTGTTCTGCTCTGGTGAATAAGAAAGCTCAGTGAGGCAAAAGGTGTTCCATTCTGCTGAAAACAACATATTAAAAACTAAATTAAAATTTGAAAAAAATCTTGAAGGAAAAGCTGACAGAATTTTTCTGAAATAAATGTCAATTTTGGTTTCTTTGAAAAAATTACCATTCACTGAAGGACCTAACACTGGTTTGGTCCCCCAGCAGTGACAGAGCATTTGATAGAGCAAAGATACAGAAGCTGGTAACTATGACCTAGGTAATTTGATGTAGTGATGCTTACAGTCAGTTGGCAAATGAATGGTGCTGTTTCCAAGGTGGCCAAGTGCTAAATTCATATTAAAAAAAAAATCCCATTAAAAAAAATGTTTTGTTTACTTTTTTTTTCCTTTTCATAGCTGGGAAAAACCCCACATTTCCCTAGATGATATTATAGTAATATTTAAATGCAATCCCTGAGAAATATCCTAAGATGCTTAATTTTAAATTAGTTAAGTGCTTATTTGGCTGAAAGGGATTTTAAAAACAAGATCTACTTATGAGTCTTCAGGCTAAGGAAACATTCTAGTGAAGGTAATTAAGAATGGGATTCTTTACTAACTTCAATACAGTAGTAATCTGCAGGTTTGTGTTTCAGTAATTGCTGCACCTGCTGGTTAATATGATAATCAGGACCATGTTTACAACCACTGAGAACTCCAATCAAACAAAAAAAAATGGTAATAATCATCCTCAGGCTTCATAAACATTTTTTCTTGGAGGAACCTTCTGGCTGCAATTATAAATATTATTTATAGTGATGGTATTACTTATCTCAAACTGATATGCTGGTGTTTTAGGATTGAACAAGATTCAGAAGGGGAGGAAGTCTGGAAATCTTTATCAGTAAAATTATGATAAAGGGAAATGGGCTTTTATTTTTCCTCTGTTGTAAGTGTCTTCTAAAAGGCTTTAAGATGCTGACATAGAAAAAAAAAGAAAATGGGAACTGTTTGACTAAAAAGAAATACAGTTCCTGATTTCTTAATAAAATAGTATTATTTTGAGGAAAATAAGGTAAGAGATTGTTTAGGGGGTTGTTTAGTTTTTTTTCAATGTTGCTTAATTTAAAAAAAAAGATCTCAGCAGTGAGGTGTTTCTAATGTAAGTGGAGAGGTTTTGCATAACACTCCTCAGCATTGCTGTCTTAGCAATTAATCAGCAAAAGGTGTCAGTAAATGAGGGTCAGCTTGGAAAGACACAGGAGGAATCTTCTTGGCAGGAGCCTTTGGAAACAGTTTTGTGGAGGAGACTTTCTAGCAGTGTGGAAATTAGTGACACGATTTATTAGCTGATGGGGTTTCTGGGAGGTGGACACAGGGTGTTGAACTCCAGGCAGCATCCCTGGGGTTGGATTCATGCCAGTGGCTATCTAAAATAGCATCAGTCCTTCCCAAAGCTCCCTATCGGTGCAGCTGCCCACAATGAGGAGGAGGAAAGTAAAAGTCTTCACATATAAACATAGCTTGGTCACAAACCCTACTCTCACCATTCCCTGCCTTTTGTCCCTTTCCCAGCTGAGAATTGTTCAGTTATGATGCCTGTGACAAAGGGGGCTGGAGAAGATGTCATGGGGTATAGGATGGGAAGTGACCTCATGAACCACCACATCAGGTTCCCTGACATCTCAGGCCATTTCATTGCAGCAAGACCCAGCAAGATGATGACAAAAGGGACTCCTGTGGATTACAGGAGGGAAAGGCAGCTCTCAGGACAGTCTCTTTCCCTGAAGGCCCCTTCCCTTTTGCAGGTGCCTGTATCATGCAGCACCTGCGTAGTGGAGTTTATTCCTAAAGTTTTTCCATCCTGAGTTCAAACATTCAGGATCAGGTTGTAAAGAAAGTCCATGTAAGTGGAAATGCTAACAAAGTAAATAATTTCACCTTTCAGATCTGATGCCAAATTCTGTATTGAGAATGGGCCTTGATAACTGACAGACTCTCAAAGCTGGGCTTATAACAAATATTTTAAATTCCTCTGTTCTTCAAGAAAAATAAAGCCTATTAGTTCTTTGAAAAATATGACTAGAATTCACACACTGGGTATGCTTCTAAAAGTCTGCTTTTAAGTGTACACTTTACAGTCCATTGGAAAAGCACTCATATACTCAAAGATGCCAAAATCAAAGGCTGTCCAGTTAATCCAACCAGCAGGTGTCTGCAGATAGCTGGTGGAGGTTCTCTGTAGACATGATGTTAATGCTTTTTCAGACATCATCTAGCAAAAAAAAGAAAAAAGGAGAAAAAGGGGAGCTTTGAAAATTGTTAATATTGTTGCTATTTTTTGTAGTTATTATTATTATTATTGTTATTTCCCCAGGTGTTCAAGTCCTAGCTTCTCCATCATTTAATTTATGCATGATTTTTCATTAATATTGGTGAAAAGAGTGAGATCTGAAAATGGTATTCAACCCCAGAGCTAGAAATGCTCACAACTTTTCCTTGTTATCTATTTGTTTTTCAAGAGTAGAGGTTTTCTTTTTCTCCAGGTTTTGAAAAAATTCATTTTAGTATCTTGCTATGCACAATGTGGAAATCAGAAAATCAAAAGGAAGACAATATAATAATCTATTTTTTGAATCTAGTTCAAACAAGTCAAAAAGTAATGTTAGCTGCCTTCTGCATTATCAACCTAATTAAAAAGGATAATTATAAGTATTTTATAGATGAAGGAAAAGTTCAAGTAAAACTAAGGACTGAAGGTAAATTTTCTCTCCCTGAAACCAGAACATTCTTTGCAATCAGAAAAAAAGAGGCACAGTAATTAAGGGGAAAAGAATCATTGCTTTTAATTAACAAAAATGTTTAGATTAATAGGAAAGCGAAATTGATTGTTATGGACGGATCATAACTTCTTTTCTGTTAAGAGCTGCTAAATGTAATCCTCCTATATCATGACATACATTGAGTGCTTGAGGACTTTCAGCAACAAAGTGTTGCTTAAAATAAACTAGTGTTTATTTTCCCCTGAAGATAACTCCAATAACCCTGACTGTGCCTTAGAAGAAACAGCTCATCTTGTAATTGTCTCAGAGGTATGAGGAACCTTAAAAACTGCTGTCAAGGAAGTGCTTCTGTTTTACAGATAAACATTAAGGCCACCAGAAGGCTGTGGGCTGTCTTTGGGTTCTCTCATGGAATGAGAAAAGCCCACAGCAGTAGGCCATGTGGTCAGCTTTCAGGTCAACATGGCATGAAGGCATGGGGAAAAAACAATCTAGTAATGAAAAATGAGTCCATGTGGATGGGGCATCGTTGGCAGACTAACTACAGACCTTTGCAGCTACATCCAAGCTCAGATGGGCTCTGACTCTCGTGCAGGCTTAGCTAAATGTGATGCCAAGTGACATTCATAACTCGACTGCTGATTTTAGGACTTCAAGTGAGCAAGAAAGGCCTCTGGACTCATGAGGGGCCTCTCTCCTGTCCATTACAGTAATGTTTTTCAGAGTGTAAACATCACCTGGGAAAAATAAGCTCTTTCTATGGCTTTGAAAATTTCCTTCCTGAGCTGCAATTTATTTTTGGGATCAAGTTGTCTTTCATCCTGTTATAGTTGGTGGTGCCAGGGCCTCTAGTCACTAATGGAACATAAATAATTAAACAAATGATACTCCTGCAAATTCATCAGTAGTGGAAAACACAAGCTAATGTGGCTTCATGAACAGCCTACTCCAAGATTTTGTTTAAGAAATCAATGTCTCGGAGGCCAGTCTCTCCCGTCCTGTGACTCTGCAGCAGGGGCTGAAGAAGGATTTTGGCTGCACGTTTATTAGTGCTTCTTCTGGATCTCTTGAGCAAGCACTTTCCAGAGACACACACGGGTGCAGCTGTTTAGAGGATTGCAGATTAGACCAAACAGCTTCCCCTCGCACATAAGGCCACAGAAGGAATGGAAGAAACCCCAGGTCTCTGCCATAGGCATATTGTAGCTTCAGGGGAGCAGGAAGGAGGATTGCAGAGGTTTGAACCCCATACTCCCTGGGACTAGGCAGGTGTGGAATGTGGGAAAAAGTTATTTGCCACAAAATATCTGGTGTAAATACTCCATATGATGTACAGTATCCAATTCTCTACACTGCTGAGTCTCATCCACTCACCTGAGGTGACACCAGGCAGGGATCACTTCAAATGAGCAGTCTGCTTCACACTTTAGGGAAAGTTTCCAGCTTTAGCCAAAATGCCAAGAGCCAGGACTCTGCCCTGAAACTGTCTTAGCCCCAGGAGGGACCCTCAGCCTGGAGTGCAGCCCACATGCAGAGATGATGGAGACAAGAGGCATCCCAGACCCTTGTGGTGTGGAGATACCGGTTCAGCCCCACACTGCAGTGAACCAAGTAAGGATGTTCCTCTCATGCAGGCAGGGTTAATAGTCAAAGGTTTTCTCCCTGAAACACTGCATTTAAATGTGCTGCATGTATTATTCATCTCTTTGCAGAAGCAGCAAGAAGAGGCAGCTGTCAGTCCAATTTGCATTTCAGATCTCTGCCCTGCAGCTGCCTCATGGGGGGCACAATAAGGAATTATGAGGTCCATGGGACCAGTGGCCCACGCTTTAGGGTTGGGGAGCAATTATTTGCCAGGGTAGCTGCAGTTCCAGAAACATCATCATACCCAGCTTTGTCTAGGGAAGGTTGGAGGAGGAATTTCTTATAAAAAGGGAGTTTTTTTCTTGCATCTGTGTTGTACTAAGGTAGGCAGTCGCGACTCTCAAGAGCTTTGCTACATTCCTTCTCTTGCACCTTTGTCTCTGTTGGCTTCTCCATAAAAGATTATAAAACCCACAAAACTTTGGGATTCCAGTTTATTTTCTCTGAAATTTGGTAGATACAGCACCTCACTAATGATTCTGTTTGGGATCCTTCTATACAATTATTCTGAATATGAAGCACAACATAAGCAATATCCTGGCCACTGTTAGTGGTGCTTTTGTCCACAGGGCTGGATGTGCTCCAGCCTCAGAGAAGTTTAGGAAATATGACAATTTTCAGGCTCCTACTCTGCTAACACATGGCTAGGCTACTACAGCTTGGTGGGAGGTTATTATACAAACCCAAACAGAGTCAATGTTAGATATTTGACTGGATGTATTTTAGTTATGCTACTCTCCCTGCTAACAAAAGCTCATAATATTCCTAGAGAAAAGAATATAAATTAGCACAAACTTCAAATCTTTCTAACTTATCCCAGCAGAAAGAAACCTTGGCACAGATAGAACAGCATGGAGCTACTGCCCTGGAAGGCTACTGGTCTCCCAAGTGTCTTTGCATCTCTAGTGTTCAAGTCATTAATCCTATATTGAGTTGTACTGTTTAGATGTTGGGCATCCATCTCATTCAGAGCTCTCCAGTTCTGAGTTTTTTCATGTAGAGAAGGTCTGGTTAAGGTCCACTCATCAAAATGGCCCAAAATTACAATGAGAGACACAATCTGCAACACAGAGGTGGTGAGGAAACTTGTTCCCTTATTTTTTCACCTGTACTGCCAAGGTGCATACAGCATGGGGTGGCTGCATCACAATGGAAACAAGAGGCAAGACATCTTGAAATTCTCACATTGAGAAACAAGTAAAGTGGATTTCCTCTATATCCCTCTTTCAGCACAGCAAGAGACAGTCATATTCCCCAGTAGGAAAAAAGGGAAAAGAAAAAGCTAAAGTTAAAACTGCAGATGAAATATATCTCTTAGCATAATGACTTGGTACATGATAGCACTTTGATCTTAGCAATTAGAAAACAATTTGACTTCAGTTTTTTCTTCTTGGTATTATGGCCAAGATCGTATCAACACTAAAGTAAAAGGATCTGTTTTAGCTCAAGTATTATTTATTCACATTCTTTATGATTCTCTTTCATGGAGAAATGCAGGGACAGCATCTCATTAACTGAAGCAAAACAAAGTTTTCTTTTTTAACATCAAGAACATGGGAGCTCTGCAATCAGGGGTAATGTTTAAAACACTGAATGTACCTAGAGATATAATGTGACAAGGAAACTTCTCATGCATTCAATGAGAGGTGACAGCACACAGATAAAATACTAATCCCTTGTTATCAGCTCTAGGAACTAGACTAAATGCAATTGTCAGAAATTCTCAGCAGAAGTTGACAGGACCAAGACAGGGTTCATTTAGGGGCACTGGAAATTCCTGCTTTATTTGCATAAGTATTTCAGTAAGTACTTCAAGAGTCTTGTATTCCGTCAAAAGTTTAGGCAATTAAACACAGCCACATATTAAGAACAAGCTATTGTTTGATGCCCAGTATTTGAACACTAACAACTACGGATTTTCAGGAAAAGCAATCCAGCATCTTAGCCCCAGTGTTCTGCTACATGCAGAAGTATAAGTCTCTCTGAAGCCAATGTCTCTTCATCTGTATGTCTGTTTTACAGCAATTAGGATGATGGTAGAGAATCAACATAAAATTAGGAAAATACTTTATTTGAATTTTTAACTCTCTGCTTATTTATATTTTAACTCTCTGCTCCTTCAGTCAAAGGATGATGAACTTTTTTTGTTCCCTCAAGGTATAATAATATCCTCAGAAAAAATTCATATTGGATTTTATAAGTATTTGGTATATTCGCTGTTCATCCATTAGCAGTTAATTGCTGTATTGTTATACAAACCAGAAAACAACCATCACAAACAAAAATCAGTCTCTGCCTCAGGACACACAACAAGCTGAAGAGAATGATCTGAAAATGCTTTAAAGAGAGGCTTGCCAAAACCAGACTTACTGTTTATGGCCAGAACAGATGCCTGCTAATTCAGGTGGGCACTTTAACTATTAAAGCAGATTACATCTATACACACATCACAGAGTCACCTGCACTATGGCCATTCCAGCCTGAATGGAGAAGGCTGCAGTGTCCACTAGAACGTTCTAGGCTAGTAATTGAAATTACACTGGGATTTGCCTGGAGTGAAAACTACACACTCCTCCAACAAGCAAACTCATTATTCTTGGACCTGTAATATGTCACACCACAGCCTTGGTTGTTGATGATACTTGAGCCCCAGATACTTGACTATTTATGTGCCAATATTCTTATGTGCCAATAAATTCTTATGCTGAGGTACAAAAAAAGCTGGAGAACTGAACCAGGATCCAGTTACAAGAGGTAGAATGATCTGATGGTTGCATCCTGACTTGTAAAGCAGAGAAGCTCTGTTTTCTTCCTTTTTTTTTCTCAGCAACATGCATTCACTGCCATATGGCAAGTTGACAGAAACTTCCTAAGCCCCATTTTATTCACATGTAAATTAATCAGTAATGCTACTAATTCAGACCTTCCTTCATCAGTGCTGGCAAAAGTGTATCAAAAAAAGATATTTTAAAGGAACCTTTAACAGAGATTGTGTATGAAGAAGAATAACCATGGGCAGGGAATGGAGCTGGAGTTCCAGGGAACTGCTCTGAGCTCTACCATTGCTTGTTTGGGAAGCAGAAAAACAGCATTGCACCTCAGCATCTCACAGCTTCCCCATCTATGAAATGGAGATATTTTATATCCCCAACCTTCACTTTATAAAGCACTTTGAAGACTGAGAAAGTTACCTTCATATTGGCATCTTGCTTCTAGGGACTATATTTTCAGAAGGACACTTACCACCACCCTCTCCTATTTGTACTGAACACTCCTTTCTTTTTGAAGTAATCAACTTCCTACTGTTTTGATACTGTTAGTGATCCCAGTCAGAAACAGAGCGCTAAAATGAGCAACAAAAACATGGGCCTTCATTTAGAGACATAATCTGTTTAATAAATATGACTGTAAAAGCAATAAACAATAGCAATTATACATTACGCTACATTGTATTTAACGAAAGGGAAAAAGAAGATGAAAAAGTACATCAAAAAAAGTAATTTTAAAATTAGAAATAGTTCCAACACTATAAGAAAACTTTTTGATTGGCTTACTATAAAAATAAGTTGGCTAATGTTGGACTTCAGTGGGGACTATTATACAGTTGCAGCCAAAACTTTCCCATCTTTCTTAAAGCTGTAGTTGCAAAGACAATAGCAAAGCCATACAAACTGCTGTGTTTCTACTTGTCTTCAGAGAAACTACAGAAAGAGGCAGAGGACTCTATACTGTGATTATCCTTTAACTACTAGGGGTCTAATGTTCTTGGTATCATTTTTATTTGCCAGCAAGCAGGTTGATTTAGGTTTGTGCCCAGTTTGTGACAGAGAAATTCAAACCCACCACCACCAAATCCCTGCCCTGGGAATCTGGGCCACACTGACAATGCTGCTTTCTCCTGTTGCCATGTGCAATGTCTACTGAACAAAACCCACCCATATCGGGAATCAAGGTGCCTCCTAATTGTGCCACACTAAATATGAACTAGCCTCTATTTGCCTTCACCTAACATAGTTAAGCAAGTGTGCACTGGTTGCAGTCTTTCTCTATTTACACTTCAAACCAAAATCCTGGTGCTAGTTTTACCTGAGTTGGGTTGGAAATCAACAGTTGTAATGACCACAGGTTAGGCTTCAGCCAGATACCCAGTGTCTCTGGAGGACTTGTTCGAGGTATGCTAATCCTGCTTTCCTGCTGTTCCCTTGCATAGTCTACGTGAACACGTCCTACAGCCTCATTTCTAGTTGCAGTGTAAGACACAAGCTTAAGTTATTGGTAAGAAATCAAATCTTGTGTAAGAGTGGTCCTGTGGTGCTGAGGCTCAAACTGCATGGCAACAGTCTCAGGCCAAATTCTCTCCCTTCTGCCCAGAGTGGCAGGAGCTTGTCAGCAATTGGAGGTGCTAAAATGGCCATAGGAAACTGTGCATAGACCTTTCCCTGCTCCCTATTCTATGGAAAAGGTGTCTTTCAAAAAACTGACAGGCCTTTGGGTGGCTCAAAAAATGTAGAGATCTCCTGGAACTTCCCCAGACAAATTCAGCCATCAGCACTACATGGAACTGAGGGTGTTGCTAGGGCTTTGTCTTAGCCAAAATTGAAGGTGTAAGGCTGGTACAAAGTACAGTGTAAGTTCTTGCTGGCAATAACCTCCTGCAACTGCAGCATGGATAGACCTCCCTCCCTGCCTGCAATGCATGCTTGTTCTGTTCAAGGTTAGGAGGCAAAGTTATCTTCCCATGGTGCTATCAGTGGGATGCCTTGGTGTGAGTAGGCTAAGAAAGCTGTGTCAGAAAGAGCTTGGCCTCGCAGGTGGGATCATCCACACTCAGCCTCCTCACAGCTGTAGGGCACAGGCAGCAGCTGCAGCTAGAGGAATGAAGGGCAGAGTCCAAAGAAAGACATAAATCAGACTGACCAAGAATATTTTCAGTGCCTTTAAACTCCAGTGTGATTTTTTTGTGTGTCCTAGGAAAGTCTGCTGGGGTGGCTAACCCTCCCGCAGCCCAAAGTGCTAAAAGAGCAGTTAAATCTAAAGCCAAGAACCCTAAACACTCCCTCCCACTTCCCTAGTCCTTCTCCCCCCACATCCCAGCCCACCCCTCTCCCTAAAGAAGAGACCCCCATGCATATTCTTGGCCTATATCATTACGAATTTTCTACAAATTAGAGACAGATCAGAAAAAAGAGAGTGAAAGGGTGAGGGGAAGGGCCGCAGGAGTGAATAGTGGTACCAGTTCCTCTCCCCCCACCCCCCACTAAAATTGAACACCTGTACAATGCAGTTCCACTATGATCTCAGTATAATGTCCACATGCACAGGCTTAAAGCTAAAAACCCTTTGTCATCTGAAGAATTAAAAAGTCCAAATGCAGTGAGCTCTCCTCCTTTTTTAGATACAGATATTGGTGTCCTCAATTCAACCATTTACATAGGTAGGGATTTCTTTTGTGCTCTGGGACTCAGCAGCTGTGGAAATACTTCCTGTGGCAAAGAAAGAACAAAATAAGAGTCAGTAAATAACAAGCATATTTAACCAAGGAAGATGCTTGAAGGTATCACCTTGCTGGCCTTTGGGATTCAACTGCTCCAGACTGACACATTCTTCCCAGAAATGTTTTCTTGTCATTCAAAACACTGAAGGTGATGTCCTGTTCTTTTGCTAATGAAGATGATTCACCCATGTTGAACAGAAGAGGGAGAGGCCAGAGCAGAGGGGTGGAGGGAAGGAGGGGTTGAGGTCCTCAGAGGAAATGTGTAACTCATTTGCAATGATAAGGTGTTGGAGATTTCATAAATAACCTTAAGCTTTGCATTTGCTCGCATCCAGAAAATAGAAATATGAGGGTGTTTTTTTATGCTGCCAGAGTTTGGAGAGAAAATTAAATGATGCAAGGACATTAATTCAGATTCCTCCATGGAAGTATCCCTGAATGTTAGTCAAAGGTATTCTAAAAAACTGGTTTCTGAACAAGCATACAAAAGAGAAACACCCAATTACAGTCCTGCTCTGTTTTCCCAAAAGAAAGAAAACTCATTAAAAAAGAAATTGCTGATTTCCAGAAACAGACGAGGTTGTTGTATAGGAGAGTGAAGAGCCTTTGCACTTTCTATTCTGTTCACACCTAGGTCCAGACCTCTTCATTTCGTCAATGAGCCGGGATTCAGTTTTCTCATTTATCTTACTGACAGGATAGAAAAATGCTCTTAGGAAGTTTGGTGGACTGATTCCTTTTGATACATAATTGAGTCCATGTATCCCACACATTTAACTTTTGTGCCCGTTACTGCAATTACAGGTGCAAAACAAGGAGTTGTAAAAAGCCAATTTCTGGTTCAATAGTGTCCAGTAGCACAGCTGAGAAACGCATAAAATTCTGGCTATTGTAGAAAGCCAGAAATTCTATAGCTGCACCAATTGAAACTCTACCCCCAAAGTTGGCTTCTGACTTCTCTTTATCTAGAGGCTTCAAGGGTTTAAATTTCCAACACCAGCAAAAGCAGTTTCGAAGGAACCTTGAACAGAGCTAGCAGGTGACTGACACTTGCTGCTTCAGTCTGAATGACCCATGAAAACACGTTTTTCCCTGTTCCTGGAACAGCATGAACCATCACTATCACATTTTTTTAGAAAGGGGAAGCTCAAAGCCCATTTGGCTGTAGAAAGAGAGTTCCTGGCTTGAAATTGGGTGTTTCTCCCTTGGCATCTTACATCAATTTTGCCTTGGAGGTTTCTGGGGAAAAAAACCAAAAAACCAAACCAAACAAATGTAAAAAAGAATAGTTAAAGTTTAGCACCCACCGCTCCGGGTCTTGGCTTGAAACCTCTTGGTGATCCACAAGCTTTTTGGAAGTCCTCTGTCCAGACTACCTTGGTTGCATTTCCTTTCCTTGGGTTCTGGACTGTGGCCTGGGGTTGCTCTGTATGGGGAATACCACATGGGAAGGTTGGTCCCTCACTCTGTCCTGTGTTCTGGTAAGCAGGGATGTCCGGGTCTGCTGATGAATAGCTGCTTAAAAGCTTTTAATAGCTACAAGATCTCCTTAGTTAACAAGTGAGGAGACATCAGCATTGACTGCAGTGGAGCTTCCAGCTTAGACACAGTTTCATCAAGGCTCTTTCTTCTTTTTTCTCACAGGTTGTTTCACAGGCCACAATCTTAGCATATCACATTCCCTCCTTTATTGGCCTTTTCCTTGCTCCCTCTCTTTAGTAGATATAACTCCAAACTTACTTTAGCAAACACTCCCATACATTTTAGGGAATCCTCAGGTGAGATCTAAGGTTTATTTAAGCTGATGAAATTGTGGAAATAAGGGATCTCAGTTACAACTATGCTTCACTCCTGTCTAAGTCACAGAATTACAGAACGGTTGGGGTTGGAACAGACCTCCGGAAAACATCTAGTCTAACCCCCGTGCTAAAACAAGCTCACCCAAAGCAGGTTGCACAGGATCGTGGCCAGGAGAGTTTTTAATATCTCCAGAGAAGGAGACTCCACAACATCTCTTTTCCCTTTAATTCTTCTAAAATAGCTCCATGTCCTTATTTGCAGGGGCCCTGCACTGTACCTCTGGGCTGGACCTGCAGAAGTATCACATCATGATAGTGAAGCTGAGCAATGCCCAAGCAACACTGGCTTTAGCAGAACATGTCTGAAACCTCCCTGCTCCATCCCAACACTTCTACTGTAGTCAGGGTAACAGAAAATATATGAGCAAATGCGTGACTGATCCCAGAATGCCCTCTCCAAGTCTGTTCACTTTAGGTCCTATGAAAGCCTGCTTTTGGAAATACTCAACCACAGAGGTCTTGGGAGAAATCAGCCTGAGGGCAAACCCAGAAGTCCAGTGCTGAGATCCCAGGTTTTGCTCAATTTATCTGTGAATCAGCCAGACTAGCACTGCTGCTGGCAACAAGGTCTGGCATAGCACAAAGATCCCAGCAGTCAAAACATCAATAGACATTCAGCTTTTAGATATGACTTACCAAATCACCTGCTCACCTCCGTGTTCCAGGTGAGGGTGGCTGAAGTTCTTCTGGATGTGGGGCTTAGCCCCGCAACTATATCAGCCCCAGCAAAATAAATTACATTGCCAGCAGGATTTTTTGAGAAGGGGAGGGGATCTACGTAGAGCAACTAGGAGAGAGAAAAAGTCTAAAGTTGTTCCCCTCCCTTTCATCACATGGCAGTGAGGGAGAGGGAAGAGTTAGCAAGGTTTCCTGTAGCAAAACTAATGTTGCAGCAGAAGAGGATGGGAGGAGGATTGTGCAGGAATACGGGAAGAGGGGAGGCTGAGAAAAAGGTTAGCCAATTATAAGTCAGAGTCTGACCAGCTGCAGGATGCTGCAAGTTATTTACCTATGGGGTGGACTTCCAACTTCTCATCTACTAGTTGCTCATGGCTCATCAGCTCACTTTGAGGGACATTAGGTATGCTTTCCCTCTGACTGACTGGACTGACCATCTCTTGATCTTTTTCATTCTGCATCTGTGCATATATATTAAGGCCAGGAATCTTCCTAAAACATTAACAGAAACCATCATTGTGTGGTATCTGGCAGATGATGTAGCATCAGCTTTTACAAACCAAGAAACAACTCACTTCAAAAAAGAAAACCCAGCAAAACAAACCCCAAACACCTCACTGAAAGGCAGCAATGGTGAGAAGGAAATGGTTCAGGGATGGTCATACCTTTTGAACTTGTAGATCACAAACACGGCTAGTCCCACAAAAACGACAGAAAGGAGCATCAGCATAGCTGAACCACTGTGACTGGGAGTGAGGTCCACTAGCGGAGCTGCAAGAGAGGAAAAGGTTAGAGCCACCCCAGCCTGAAGTGAAAGCTGCTCCCTCCAGAAATACAGTTCGTTCTCCCCTCTTATTGCACTTGTAGCGGGTCTCATCTGTTCACATGTTTCCAGACCTTCTCTCCCTTCCTAATCCACCTGGGAAGAAACACAAGTTCAGATCACTTGTAGTGCTAAACATACCCCTTGATATGAAGTCCTACAGCTTTCTCCTTAGAGGCCTTCTCTGTCCTATGAGAGGATGCCCAAAACACACTCTCTCATGCTGCAATTACCTAAGGTAGTTGCAAATGAGGTCATTTGGGTACCAAACCTGGCATTTTCTGGCTGATCCTCGAGCTACCCACGGGCTAACTTGTCAAGCTGGCTCTCTATTTTGTGTAGAGCTAGTCTGGGTAGCTCCCAATGCACAGTGAATAAGGAGTGACTGGCTCCTCAGTTTTACTAAAGAACAGTGCTCACCTAATGTATTGTTTTCTGCTCAGTCCTGCTACTTCCCGACCAGAAGGGCAGTACCCCTCACAGACACTGCCTCAGTGTCCATGGCAAGCTCTTGTCATGTCTCTGACATTCTCGTTTTCTTCCTTTATCCCTTTCCTACTCATCTGAACACATTTTACTCTCTTTCCCCTGGTGCCCTGACCTCTCTCACACAAGTCTTCAATGCAAGACAGTGCACAGACTCAAGAGAAAAAAAAAAAAAACCAAAAAAGCCAAAACACCAAAACCAATCCTAATCAAAGAGTCTCTCTGTACTTCTCCTCGGAGTTTTGCTCACCATCGGGTCATAGCCCTTTGAAAAGTAAGGCCACCCAAACTACGCAGAAGCATGGATTTCCCAGAAATACAAAGTGAATTGTATTAGAGTTTCCAACACTCATACACACACACACAGAGACAGAAGGGCACCAAGTAGCCAAGAAGTTTCACACCTAGGTGCAATAGTGTCAGTTGTTCATACAAACACTAATACAGCATCCAGCAGACATGCAGCTGTAGCTGTGCCATTACAAACAGCTAACACACAGAAGGTACTGTCCTCACTGACTGTTCTGCATTGCACACAGAACATGGCATAGGTAGCGTGCCCTCCTCTGCAAGGCAGGGAATGTTGACTTGAACCACTGGCAAACACAACTTTACTCTTTCACCTCTTCACGTGCACTGAATAGACCCATCCTACACCAGAGGAAAAATGCATACAAGGAAACACACACGTATAAGCAAGTACTTACTAATGCACACACATCACATGTGCACATTTTTTCAGTTTCATGCCCAGATTGATAAAGCCAAAATTTACAAAGAGAAGTGAAAAACCTTCTCCTTTCCACACCTAGCAGGCTATTCTCAGAAAGGTGAGGCACTGGGATGAAGTAATCCACTGTTATGAATTCCTCACACATCTCCAGTCTGTCCCCTCTCCATCTGTAATTTTGTGGGTCTCTGCAGTTCTGTGGGATGACAAAGTGGCTCTCCAACCAATTCAGATTCAGCATCACTCAAGGTTCTTGCTATAATGCTGTACTGAGAGCCTAGTAATAAACAGCTATTTAACTATTTTGTGAGAAATATTGGCATATTTTACTCTGCCTTGGAGTTGAGGTTGTTGTCTGTTGGGCTGGAGACATTGGTTTGGTTTTTATCTCATAGAAGAAGGAATGAACATGACGAATGAATTGCAATCTGTTGTCTACAATTGCCATAAATGGATCCTTCTTCCAGTGTGGGCTGAACAAAGAAGACAGAGGTATGACGTGCTGAGGCCAATGCCTGTCATTCTTCTGTGCTCCATACAACACACGCTCACAAAGACTCATTTCTACATGTTCTGCTTGAATATCCAGACCAAGCTAGTTTAGATACCTGAACTTTTGTTCCCTGCAGCTTCTCTGCTGCAGAAATTGCTGCTGTGCATGGCCAGGCACACACAAGGAGTAACACAGATGTGCACTGAGGCATGGCAACATTAATGCAGGCATACATATACATACATGAATACTTTGAAAAACACATGCTCAGCTTTGTTTTCAGCCAACTACAGCCCATAGCTGTCAGAGTCCAGCACAAAGTCATAGTAAAAAGGCTGGGAAAGAAGGGATACTACAGACCAGAGCAGAACCTCTGCACCCTGTGCATCCCCCTGGATTGTGTTTTATAGGGACTGCTTCTGGGGCTGTCTTGTGTTCCAGGTTTCCCTGCTTTACTTTATTTACTTTTTTTTTAAAAGCTTGGATTTCCAAAGGACAATTCTTCTTATTCCCTGACAACCAAAACAATAGCTTTCAGCAGAGAAGTAAATCTCTCATGGTTTTTTGTCCAATTTTAAAGTATTCCCAAGTTTTGATGTCATGAAATTGTGCCTTTTACTAAGACAGAAAACAGAGTCGTGACCTCTGCAGCTTGTTAAGGAGTCATATTCCCTCAAAGACCTCACAGTGGCTGCTCTCTGTTTTTTTAATACCTAGTTTGTCCATCTAAGCTCATTTTGCATTCTTACTGAACCCTATTTCTGCAAGAGACAAAATCCTGTAGTGTTCCTATAGGACTCTGTGAGGCCAGTTACAGCAATCACCAGTGGCTTAGAAGAGAAGCACAACAAAGCCTACCTTGCAGAACAAACCTTGAATGTTTGCATAAATTATGATCAAAAAGTAGTCATTCCTGGTGTGTGTGTAAATACAAATAAAAATGTGCATTTTTGGTGAGCACAAAGATTGTGTTAGAGCCAAACACCCTCTGCTTCAGCCTGAGCTAGCAAGAAACAGAACAGCACATACCTGGAGGCCATACTGGTTTTTAGCATGGCGGTGAGCCACAATGATAGACCCTGTCTTTTGGTTCATTCAGGGTGGCAGACAAGGTTTAGTAGCCTAGAAAAGTGCTGCAGTACCTCCACTAATTACATGGCTTCAGGATTGGAGCTACCCAGATTTTAGCCAGCTCTGAACATGGAGCAGCTGGGGACCCTGTGTACTCCCGCATGCAGAGATGTCCAGAACTGCTCTCTAAGAAGCTGCAGGAGGCTCCTACAAACAGCAGAAAACTTGGATCCAAATTCACCTTCTATAAAGGCAGAGCTGGATAAGTGATTTTAAGTGTCCTCTCTTTCCTGTAGATGAAATCAGGAACGTTCCTTCAGTAGCAAGGGGTAAAGATGAGCCTTCCCAGGAATATCTAATATGATTCTTTCTAGCTATAATTTTTTGAAAAAGAACTACAGGATATTCAGGGTCAGAGGAATCATACATAAATGTTCTTTCAGGATTTGACCTTGACTTTAATAAATATTGACCAAAATAGAAAACAGCCATGTGCATTGGCAGAGTAAATGTCCAGAGACAAATTAAAAAAATTATGAGCAATTGCAGGTAACTCCATTTTTGAAGCTCACATTAAGATGCTTTCAGGTACATTTCTTTTAAGAGATGGACACTGAACATCTTCTGAAAGTATGTATTGTATCTCTGGTCATCGCTGAAAATTCAAGGCCAAGGATTCCTTCTCTGATAACAACCGTCTCTTTTTCCTTACTTTATAGACAAGGCTGCATGTGGACTGATACCAGTTGGGCAGACACATGAAGATTTTTGGAGACCACTTTGTTAGTACAAATGAGCTAAAGCTTTTAGTTTGCAAGTTAGCAAAAGAAGGTGATACCAACTGATCAGAATTATGAGCAGCTCCTGGGGAAAATGAATTCCTAACAATCCCAAGCACGGATCGATTTGTCTCATCTCTTGTAATAGTTAAATAGGGCCTGTGCTCTGAAACGAGGTTTTAGCATGCAGAATAGACAAAGACATATGTAATTAAAGGTTAGGACTTTGGAGATGACTTATTTTGAGAGAGGATTAGTTAAAGTCCAAATGACCTAATCTTTTTTTTGTGCATATATATACTGATTCTAGTCTTTCAGACTGATGAACAACGTCTGAACTGTGTTTAGTAGCTTTGAATGTTTGTTGACTCTAGAATATCTGTACATACCCAAGGCTAGCTGGTAACATTTGTCCTGTGTGACTCAGACTAAAAATGCCATGGTGCTGCTTACCTGTTGAATATTTCAGAGATAGACACAAAGTATGCATTTCTACTGCTTGTTATACCACATTTCCACCAAAACCAGTAAATTCTTTAACATAAGAAAACAAAAGAGTTAGCTTTAAATGCAAAAATCACTATATCTTTTTGGCATGATATAAAAAGGTGAGGTAAGATAGGCATTTTAATGTTTGCCGACACACTGTGCTGTTACTGTGATATAAAAATGACAAATGTTTAAAATTCAGCTAATAGCACACTCCTACCATCAATCTATTGCTTGCTGTGCTACAGAGTGACAGAAAACGTATACACAGAAAAGGGACACTAACCTGCTGTTAAATGGGCAGCATGGACAAGGATTCGAACTCCTGGCTTCAACTCAAAATGGACCAGATTTTGGTTCAGTTTCTGGATCAGTGATTCGGAAATCTGGGGGAAAGAAAAGAGAAAAAAAGAAATGCATTTGTTTCCTGACCACTGATTTAGATTGCCAATAGGTGGGTAGGAAATGGAGCTGCGTGCAAATCGAAGATTTTGCAGAGGTGCCAGACTTTCTGAGCACAATTTCCTATCACCTTACAGAGAAGGAATTTGTGAAAGCTGACACCTCTGCCAGTACTATGTACAGAGTAGTTTGTGTACAGTTAGCAATGACTGGTATCAGCAAGTAGCCCTGTCACACCTCCGTAGGAGTGGCCCAGCAGCAAACGAGCCCCCAGGGAACATTACACCTACATGTGTAAGTGTCTCCAGGACCAGCCAGCAGCAGCACATCAGTGAACTCATGTACTATTCAAGCAAAAATAAACATTTCAATTGTTAATGCTCATTTGCTCATAATAAATAACTTCTTGCTCATTGACTGGCCAGTTCCATGATCTTAGAGTATGTACATAACATATGATATAACTGAACAAAAATTAATCTGTTAGGTCCTTACCACAGCTTGCAGTTAATTTTCAAGTTCTAAAAGCAAATTTCATTTCATCCAGCTCTAAGTTTCAAGCCAGCTGCTCCCTAATCGGTAAATATGTACCATATCCAGCTTGAATCTAAAAGCCTTTACTGACTGCAGAATGTGGCTAAAACAAAATGCATGGTCCATCTCTTCTTATGCGTTACACACAGA
The DNA here is from genome assembly GCF_003984885.1 of Neopelma chrysocephalum. Taxonomy (NCBI): domain Eukaryota; kingdom Metazoa; phylum Chordata; class Aves; order Passeriformes; family Pipridae; genus Neopelma; species Neopelma chrysocephalum. The sequence goes on along the minus strand of NW_020897747.1, from coordinate 6,275,460 downwards.
GAGAACTCTCTTTCATGGGAGAGACATTTCACAGAGCCTTCAGATCACCAGATTTTTTTGCCATAGTTATTGCCTTTACTTTGATGACATCAATAGAACTCTAGTAGAAATGAAGCAGTTTACTCCCCCTTAGAGTACACAACAGAAAAGATGAGCATTTGCTGAGGTAAGACCCTATAAATCTGTATTTGTACAGTGAAGAAGCCAAACTTTGCCCCCATCTGTTGGTAAACATTCATTTTTTTAAGTAATTTTTTCACAATATGCCCAGAGCCACTTTGTCCACATCACACTTAATTACATCCAGGAAGTTCCAGGCATATTGCCATTAAAAGCAAAACATCTAGGTAGATTAAACAAAGAATGCAAGCCTATAGACATGGTGTTGATCTTTTGTTGTGTGTCTTTTGCCTAATGCCTCATGTATTTCACATTTTCCTACAGCAGTGATCAATTTTCCAAATGAATATAGTCACTGTTCTGCATGTTGGTTTATTAGGGAGAGGTGGTTGGGAAAATGTAAACACACCCCCCCATAACCCTTAATATGCATTTACTGAGAATGTGTTTTTGTAGCCAGACCAAGACCAAGAAGAACCGTATTCTAGTGCTCACCACTTAATTTAATTTGTTTCAAATAAATCCTTATTCTTTCTTGGAGATTAATGAAAAATTGTCAGAAAAAAAAATTCCAATAATTTTTACACCATCTTTTTCATGTTCTTCATTTTTGTCTGGGTGAGTTATTTCAGTAAATGCTACCCAGATATGATTAGATGTTCCTTGGCTATCATTCATCACAGTACGAGATTTATCCGCTTCTTTTATTTTTTTTACATTCTTAATAGTTCTTTCAATACTCTTGGCTCATACACTTAATTTCTGGCTGCTGATCACTTGAATAGGTGCCTTTGGTTCAATATCAATTTGGCAATAACTCTTACAGGCATTTTATTTATATTTTTAAATAGGATTCTTTAAGGTTACAATTTATTTCATGGGTGCCAGAATGAGCAGTAAATATATTTTTTCCAATAGCAAGAAAAAATACCACCTGCATTCAAAGAGCCATCTGTTGAGCTCAGAGTAGCAGGGAGAGTGACACAAAGATGTGCAGTACATGGAGAAAGCCTGGGAAGCAAATTATATCACACTTTAAGGATTTGAGCATATTAATAACCAAGATTGACATAAAAAGTTTTTCATCTCTAAAACCAGAGCAACAGTTGTAGATTAATAAGCTGTAAGCCAGGTACATTAATGGCTCAAGAAAATAACAGGAAAAATATAATTCTGGCTATATCCATTCCCAAACACAACTTAGCAGCTCTCCTCCATAACCCTGCAGAAATTATTTTCCTTTGTGCTCTGACATCCTGCTGCTGCTGGGGCAGCTGAGCCTCTGGAAAAAAAAAAAAAAAGAAAAAGAAAATGGAAGACAGTAAACTGAAGAAAAGAGCCAACCACTTTGTGTTGTTCCTCTTCAACATATTGTGACAGCTGCGCAAAATGGCAGGAAAACAGCAGAGGTAAAAAACATACATGGTGCCTTCTATATGAACAGAAGCTTAATGTGATGTATAACTGAGTCTGCAGCTAGCAAAGTAGTACTGGAGAATGGTTTTGTCAAGGATTTGGGCACGAAATGGAAGAACAGAAGGATCTGGAGAAAGCCAGCATGAGCAGGTACAAGGGACTTTGTTGGGCACTAGTGACTTGAAGGAACAGTGAGATTTGCCCTGGCCTGCCCGTGGTGCAGAGTGAAGAGGGCAAAACAGCAGGAAAATGACAGGTGAGAGGTGCTGTGGGCTGCCTCCCAGCAGGCAAGTTGAGCGTGAGAGAGAAAACTCAAGTATTCCTCTCTGGTGAGCCAATGGAAAGGAATAATAGGAAAGGGAAAGGCAGTAAGAGTGAAGTACTAAGAAAAAGGAAGAAAGAAAGAAACAGTCACAACTGAAGTTTATTGTTGCTGTACTGCATTGTTACTTGATTATGAATGAGGACTTGGTTGTATGACATCCTGTACAAATGCATCTCAGACTAAAATTTTTTTTGCCTGAAACCATCAGTGTCCCAGCAGAGGACTGAAATAGCCATAACTGTTCCAGGACTACACATAAAGTGTCAAAACTGGCAGCAACTGTTCATGCTGCTCAGAGTATAAGGCATATTTCCTTGGCTCAATTAATTACATGCTCTCCCAGAGGTTTTTTGTGTACAGCCTTTTTTTTTTTGCCTCGGTCTTTATGAAATCTGAACAAGTGAAAAAAACGAATAACAGACTAAGACCTTCAAAAGTGCCAGTAAGAATCAGACATCTGCCTTCCTCAGGCAGCTCTGGAGATGCCTAACACACACTTCTGAGGGAAGAACAGATGCATTCAGACATGTTTTTAAAATGTTTGCTCTTTTGGTACAATGTTTTCATTTTCCCTTATGTGGAAAATAAGATTCTCTTCAAAACAGAGATTCAGACAGTGAAAATGCATTTCTGTACTTCTAAAAATTATCTGAAATAGAAATCATACACAATGGCTTACAAAAGTCAGTATTTGAGGTCAGTGAGCAGCTTACACATACCTAAAGGGCCAAATTCACAGCAGGTCCAAAGTTGGACCTGACAGTGTTTGTGGCCCTCACATGGTCCCAAGAGGACCTGTGCACCACAAGGTCAGCCAGGACAATTGCTTTGAGCTTGGAGAAGAGGTTCTTCTGCCTTTCTTACTCTGTCAAGTCTATTTCTACCTCAGTTATCAGACTTTAATCTAGAAGTGGTTCTGACTCATATAATTTGTTTACAATATTAATAAAGTATCTTTGAAGTAAATTTCCATACAAAGGCTGATCTCAGTTGCTGAGGTAATATAAAGGTTTCAATGGGGAACATTTTGACTTTTGTGCCTCCCTTTATTTCTGCACTTGAAGCGGTACCATGGATGCATTTAGGTTTAAAAAGCAGAAAAGGAAACATCAAAGTAGCTTGGCCTGTTTCAAAAATAGCAATGCAATTCCAATTGAACAGTCAGACCTTCAGCTGGGGAACAGGTTGGCCTCAGGCCTCTCTCTGTTTCTCTCTCCCTCCTGGAGATGCAACTAACTCAGCTGAAGACAAAACTTCTTAGAATAGCAACTTCCTAATTTATAGTCTTAAAGAGTCTCTCTTGTGAAAATAATTAGCTTTCAGAATTAGTTTTGGTCCTTAACTGAGCCTCATTGACTTTATCTGCTTCATTTGCAGAATTAAGCATGATGTGCAAAAATAATTCAGTAATAGAAACCATTCTTCATGTATCATTTTTCATCAAAGAACACATAATGAATAATAATAACAGACAATTTGTGAAAGGAAAAAAAAAAGAGATTCCAATTTAAAAATGGAACAAAACAAAAATTAATTTGGCTTCTCTTAGCATTTTGTCAGAATTAGGACTGTAAAAGAATCATGTGCACCAAGAAGCAGAATTATCACTGAGAAGGGCATTTTCTCATACCCTTATTGACTTTTCAAACCTCTGGTGTAAATTAGTTTAGACTAATTGAATGTGATTCAACTGTGCCAGTATGCACTAGCTAAGAATCTAGATAATTTTATAGATACCGTGTAAAGATCTCAACTAATGAGTGCTACACTTCTATTCAATTCATTGAAAAAATCAATAAACAACTAAGGAAAGAATTATGCACATTGATTTGATAGGAAGCAACTTGAACCAGCATTACAAAAGTGAACCAGGAGTCAGGGCCAGAGTGGATTACTTTAAACTGTGCCACTCGCCCTGCATAACCTTGGTTACATCACATGAGGCCTCTAAAGCTTGCTTCTCTTAACACTGAAAAGAGCATAATCACCGACTTACTGGGTCCAGAAGGAATTTCTTCAGATCTTTTAATGAAAGATGCTAAATTCAAGCTGCTGTAAGTATCCAGAGATACCATGAGAGCACAAGGCAGAGGACATTCCTGTGGTTACTCTGGGACAAGAACAGACCAGCAGATATGAACCCAGAGAGAACCAGGATCCACTTTTGATGAACAAAGGTGACCAGAAAGAGACTTGAGAATCAAGGCCTGCTCTGTACACTGAGCAAAAGATGAGAAGGTGAGAGGGCTGATAGTTACACGGTAGGAGTTAAGTCAAGGATATTAAGACAAGAAATATAAACAGCCTCTTGTGCAGCACACAAGCAGCTGATCAAGAAAAGCTGGTTAAGGAAAAAAGCCCCCAGTACAAGGTCTTTGGGTTCATATTATTCCACTCTCTCCCTACCTGCCTTTAGTTCTTAATACTGGCCCAACCTCTCCTAAGTACCCAGTGGAAGGTTTGATCTGCGTTGTGAGGTACAGATGTTAAAAAATCTCTCCTAGTAAACACTAGATGATTTACCCTGTATATCAAGCTTTTCCTGGAATTTAATTTTCAGGACTGATTGGAGCAATTTTCTGTAAGATTTGAAAATGTTCACTGGCATGATCTTGTTGCTAAAAATATTTTGGTGATGGGCATATCTGAAATACATCAGAGAAAAGTACTGAAAGTAAATATGCTGAAAGACTAAAGCTTAGGAGGGCGGGTGAAAGAAAAACCCAAATGATAAAAAAAAGATAGAAGCTCCATCAGCTACAAAGAAGCAGATGTATAAGTAAATCTGCTTTAAGGAAAGAATCCTAAGAAGTATATGCACACAGGTTTCCTGAATACCACTCTCCATAGTTTTAAATTTGCCAGAGGTATCTCATCTCTGCAGTTCATCACTGTCCATTTGATATTCAGTCATCCATGTCATTTCCCATCTCTTTGGCTGGATACAGATACTGGCCACAGCTGCAACATGTTGAGCACAGTTGGGTACTAACCAGCTGATGTTGCTGTTTGCCAAAGTCTCATCACACTTTGCTGACAGCCCTTCTCAGAGAAAAGATAATTGGCCTCACATGCCATTAACTAGTTGCTCCTACCCCTATTTTGCATTCTGCTTTTACAGTTATTTTGAATAGGCCAGGTAAAATCATGCAAATGGAGAACAAAACGTAAATTCAGGATAATACTGAAACCTGTACTTGATATGAAAACATCACTTCAGAATTCTCATGTATCTTCCACTTATATCTCATTTGACTAATAGAAGATGCATTTGCTGTGTTTGACAAAAAGCCTCCACTAGCAAGCAACGTGGAGAGAAGATAATTTGTGAAATGCATAAACAAAAAGATAACACTTCAGAATCCTCGTATTGAGTAAAACTGTACACTGAAATAAGCTGAGTAACTGTAACTACCCTCTACTGGACTGTAAGTAGAATATTTTCCTACCAAGCATTCATTTTGAATTGGATTAGTGCTAAAAATTACTCAAAAATTTCTTGAAATGTTACTAATTAAAGATTTGCCCTTCAATGAAAGGGAAGAATTTGGTGCTTTTGAAGTGGCAGATCTGAATTCTGTAATACTCACAGTCACCAAGCCTATCCATGAAGGTGGTATAACAACTCTATGCCAGCCTATATATATGACAATAATTGGTACTGTGTGTGCACAAAAAAATAATTTTGAGAGTGGTACATTAAGTCAAGGAGAAAATGATATCTACCATTTACCCACAGTCTCAACAAGTGCATGACACACAAATGCATCACCCTAATGGAAAACTGCATGGAAATGTATATTCATCAAGTGTGATGCACTTCCACAGTCCCACTACAACTGTACCAAAAAATTCATGGGTTACTCTGTTAAGATTCATAAAATATGGCACAGAGGAGTATTATTGACTCTGACAAATGGGAAATTAAGATCTGGATTTTCAAGGGATAGTGGACATCTAACTGCCCCTGAAGTCAACGGGAATTATGTACCTAGAGACCACAGAGTGGCTGGACAGAGATACCTAAAGTTATGCTTACAAAGCCAAATGAATATGAACCAAAAAAACCCAGATGAGCTTAATCCATCTCAAGGGGAAACAGCAAAAAAGTAAGCCCTTCATGGTCAGTAGATATGCCTCAGATTTACTGGTAAATGTGAAAGTCCATGAAACCACACATACCCTTCATAGTTACCCTTGGTAGAACAGTGGTCCAGCTCAGGTGATGAAATACAGCTCAGTTGAGCAAGTTGCCCAAAATCCTCACAGGTTCCCTGTGACAGACATGGCCTGCAGTAACTTCAGGAGTTTCACGTGGGAAGATCTAGTTAAAATTCCCTCTGCAGCTACCATCTCTATCATTTCTCCCTTCCTCCCACTCCATCATCTGTCCTTAGGCTTGGTTGTTTTAGCTAACAAAAGTTAGCATGCACCACCCACATGATTTACGTGGCTTCTCCCTTTCAAGCCCAGGTTGGATGAGCAGAGCATTAGGACCACAGAGTGTCCCTGGCCTCTGTTCTTATACCTGGTATGTGAATACAGTAGATTCAGGGCTGTATCACCATGTCTATGCCATATGACAGCAGCTATACATGATTTTAGGATGCTCTAACAAAAGGGGAAGAGAAGGATGAGGCTATAGCACACTTCATTCTGCTGGTAAATCTGTGCCTACAGTGTGCATGGTGGGTTTTGCGCCCTTCTATTGTATTTCAGTCACTTTCATCAACTTTTGATATTGAGAATGAGTTAGGTTTTCCCTCCCTTGGGTACTGAAACAAAGCTTTTACAGAATAAAAACATTAATTTCTGTAACTCTTTTCCACCCGGTCTATTCTGACTGCAAGCCTTCCAGGGAAAGAAACTATTTGTCACTCCGTCTCTGGACAGGCTCACTATGTCTCAGGTTTGGAGACCTGCTGCCATATGTAATACAACACTCTGAAAAAAAAAGGAACTTAAATGATTAAGTTCTTCCTTAAGGACCCTTATTCCACTGCATTGTTTGTGCAAACTATTTCCATTTTGTCCCTGCATACTTTAGTTTCTCTTCTAAATTACAAAAAATAATTCAGAACTGTAACTCCTTTGGGTGTGCACCTGCAAACACACAAACTCGGATACGTGCCTTTGAATAGCTTGTTCCTTGCTCGTGAGCACAGATTTCTATTCCTACCAGAAAATAATGCTATGCATTATAAGTACCTCAGAAGCAACTTAAGCTGTAGTCATCAAAAACATCTGCTCCCAGTACTCATCCCAGTGACTTCAGGCACAGGCAGAGGCTGTTGAATGAGCTTTGAAACACTTTGGGAAATGGATAGTGAAGGATCACGGGCAAAATGGATGACAAATAGAAACAGTGTCAGAATATGCTTCAGAGTGGAGGGCAGAGACAACTTCTGTGGCCCTCAGGCAGCTGTCTCACTGAGAACGATGCCATCTTTTTCTAGAGTAACTAGGAAGGGAATGCAGTACCCACAAACTAGTAAAAAAAACATTCTGACTGTCCTGAAAGGATCAGGGAAGATATTTCTTCACAAGAAACACCTTTGCATTTGCAAATAGCAAATAGGTTCTCTCTCCTCCAAAGGCTACCATTTGGACCCTGCAATATGCCAGAGAAGTTGATGGAGTTACACTGAAAATTACATTTTTTCTTGTCCATAAAAAGGGTCATGAGAGCACTGCCAGGGCTTCCCTTCTTCACAGCCACAAAGACTCCATTTTTACAGAAGGAAAAAGAGAGGCATAAAGAGAAGGAGAAATAGAGAAAGCTGCCGAGTGCCGGAGGGGAGCAGGGTCAGATGTAAATTTTAAAGTTTATGGACTGGCTTCCTTGCCAATTTGTGAAGGAGGAAAGGAGAAAGGGGATGAAGGAGGAAAGGGAGGAAAGATTTTGCAGAGCAGTAAATCTCCATATTTTTTGTTTATTATATGGTGGTGAAAATTGCAGAGGAAAGTCATTTGTCAAAAAAAAAATGACAGTTAAGGATGCTGAGCAAGGGCAAGCATAAGAATATGGGTGACTTAGTGGTTTGAGGCCCATAGCTAAGTTAACAAGGCTTGATCCATGGACAAGACATGAGCCATGGAGAGGTAGAGGTACAGTGGGACTTCCCTCAGGGCTAGTTATCTTTGCCCCTGGAATCTAAAATAATAAGCTGAGAGATAGCAAAGGAGCTATGGGACACGGGGACATAGTTTAATGGTGAACATGGCAATGTTAGGTTATCAATTGGTCTCGATAATCTTAGAGGTCTTTTCCAAATTTAACAATTCCATGATTCTATGATATTTTGGAATTTATGCCCAGCACAAGGTTCTATCTTTTAGTTACAATCATGCAGGTCCACCTGGTGGGCAGGACCTTTTACGCTTGTAGGGAGATACAGTCCTTCAGTTGTGATAACCTGTTACAGCCTTGCAAAGAGAAAACGATCCATAATGGCTCAACCCCACTTCCAGCATCATGAAGAAGGCAGGCAGATACTCCAACCCCATCACTGTGCCCTAAATTAGCAAAGTTCTGAACAGCCCAGGTTTACCACTCAGCTCTGTCCTCCAGTGCTTTCTAGATTCTTGACAGCCTCATTAACTTTGTTTTATGAAGCTACTCCAGTTCATGCAGGCAAGAATCATCCCCTAAATCCTTCCTGCTTTCGTCCTGCTTCCACAAAGTACAACAGGACTTCTAAGGGAGAGACATGATATCATAGAAATTTATGCCAAATTAACATTACTTAGGGAATCCAAATGGGAGTCTAAACCCCCAAATACAGCTCCAAAACCTGTTTCCAGTGTTGGGGAGAAGAAAAAAGCCCACCACCAAAAAACCCAACACCACAAAAAACCCAAAAAAACCCAACCAAACCAAACCAACCAACCAAACAAAAAAACTACAACAAAATACCCCACCAAAACCAAAGAGGATGTAACATGTACCCCAGTGAATCAGATGCATTTCTACATACATACATAAACATGCACTTCTACAATTAATGGACACAATACCTTCTCCAGGTCTGCTGCTGTTCTTTTTTTTTCTCCTGTGGCATCTTGATATGGTAAAATGAAGAGTTCAGCAGATGTGGGCAGACCAGGGAGCACTGCGACCAGGACATGCTTGCTTGAAATACCTGTCACCTGATGCACAGACACATAGTGGACAGATAAGCAGATAAACATGCGGATGGCACTGAATTCTGAGGCTGTCTTTGTTAAGGCATCATAGCACTTATACAAATGATGTAGGATATATCTGGTACAATGGAGAGAACTTTGTTAAAATCCACTGCAGGTGGAAAGTTGGCAATTAATAATTTCCTGATCTAAGATATTTTACCATGTTCTCAAGTAAAATATGCAGGGTCCTAAAGCAATAATGATAAACAGACAAGCTAAAAGGAGCTCTTAAGTAACAATTGCATATGGTCCCAAAATCCAAACATATCCCATCTTTTTTTTTTTGTCTTGTTAGCTGAAAATCTCAAGCTAGAACTTAAATCTCTCTAATTTTGACATATTAGACAAAATTCAGAAAAAAGTACTCATAGGCATCCCTAACAGGTTCATCTCTGGTCGTGGGGTTTAGTTGATGCAAACAGGATACTACACAAACAGATTGTGGAGCTATTACATAGAAAAGGAACCTAATTTGTCCCTCAGGAAGTTTTGTTAGCCAAAGGAAGGAGAAACAGAATTTGATGAATCTCCCTCCATTGCCTCTTTGTGCTGTGAATTATCCAGCAAATGCACTTAAATCTCAAGGTTTTGATTTAAACCTGTTTTCAAGTGCTGAATTTAGTAGGTCACTTTTAAAGGGAAAAGATGAGGACAGATCACAGCAGCTGAATGCACCACAGAGGTTCCCCTACAGTAAGGACTCACAAGCCTCTCAAACATTAATTGGGCCTAAATCTATTTAATTCTTCTCTCTTGGTTCAGGAGCAAAGACTCGGAGGTGCTCACTGAAAGAAAGGGTGGATGGAGGACAAGGAGTCAGCAAAACTGATTACAAATCACCATTTTCTGAGCTAATTCTGTGGATAACCCAAGTGTGACTGCTGACAGTCCAGGGAAAACTCTGTGGAGCTATAAAAAGGGGAATCCTTCCCCTCCATCCTCACCAAAAAAAAGCACATGGCTTTGTTGCCCCCCCTTTTTTTTTTACTTTGGTTTTGAAATGTGGATTTAGAAAAAAACCCCAAACCTATAAATATATAAAAGTCTCTTACATTCTTTTCCAGTATTCTGTGAAGCCAGGACTTGCAATATTTTCACTTGCCTAAAAGGTTGCTTTAACATGTCAAGAAAACGACAAAGTATTACCAGCTAATGGAAAGCTTTCATTTTCAGAGGCTGGGAATGACTTTTTTTCAGAAGTGGGAGACAGGACTCAGAAAATCAATGATGTGAGCAAATAGTTATGATCATAACACAAAATAGGATATTTTGTGATAATATAAAATTACCTCTACTTAGAGAGAAGATCAGATTTTAGTACAGACCTATAATTTCATATGCAGAATTTTTATCCAAGTCTATGGTATTCTGTAATAAGAATGCAATTATTTAATAAAAGCTCATAAAAAATCTATAACACAGCTATAATTTCCTATTGAATTATTTAGTTATTCAACTCATTTTTATACAGTTTACTTAATTGTCATAGAAATCTACTGGGTTTATCTTTAACTTTTACAGGAACTCTCACAAAGGCTTGTTTAAGGTGAACCATTTAGCTATATTAAGAGGGATAATTAGCTATCATTTTTTTTCCTTTTTACTCAAACAACAAAAAGGCTGTGTTTTCACTGCTCTGCTTTGGATATGTAGCCTTGTTACTGTGGTTTTACAATTCTGTTTTTTACGGTTTGATTTTGTTTTATTGAGTTGTCTATATTCTGGAAATTCATCCTGAAGATAAACGGATCCTTGAATACTTGATACAAACATAAATATGTCAGAAGAACAAGCTAAGAAACCTTAGAAAAATGCTATTTTTTCCCCTTTCCTCTTCTTCTCCTGCCTTTTGAGGAAATCTCAGAAAAAAAGTCTAAGAAACAATCCAAACAACTTTGTGTGCACCAATGTTTTTCTAGACTTTTTGCACAGATGATACCACAAATGTACATATAAACTTGTTAATAACATCTCCAATACTTTCAAAAGCTGAGTATCTTTATGTTTTAGAAAAAGCAGAAACCCTGTTTCAAACAGTTCCTTTTGCTATTTTTCCACTGAGCTGAGAAACCCCAGCCATCTCTTCTAACTTTACATAGCTTCTCAGTTTGAAATCCATATCTTCAGCCACACTAGAATATTTTTATGAATATTTTTATTCTGTTCCCCACCTAAAGAAGGAACTTCAGAGCTTCTCTATAGTGTTGATGGGAAAATCAGCATCCAATCCTGACCTGTAAGCCTCATGCTATATAAAAGACAAAAAGCACTTTACTGTGGGGCTCTTCTATGCAGTAAAAATTGTTTTCTTTGTGGTCTTTTAAGTTTTCTACAGTATATTCGTAATTCCATTAGAATAGCACTACCTTACATTGGAGGCTAAGTGAGCACCAGGTTGTCATAGGATGAGATAATTTCACCTACCTAAAATTTAGGATGCTGGTCTCAAACATTAGTCTGTACTCCTTTTCTGGTTGGTAGGAACATAAACACATCTTGAGAGAACAGCTGATCCAGTCTCAATGAAGGAACAAAGCAGAAACTAAAACCATTGTAACACAGGTTATGCACACAGCTTACCTCCACCAAAGCTCTCTTGACTACTCTGCTGATGTCCCTTCTCCATTCTGGGATATCTGGGTTGTGGTCATCAAGGTTCGGAGAGAATGATAACCTCAGGGACTGAAATTTCTCTGCAGATATAATGACATGGTTGATGAAAAGACTGTGAAATACCTTATTGCTAAATGAGGGGTCAGAACCCAGTGAAATCTACTGCAGCTTATGTTTTTCTTAATCAACCTGCAGATGATGCACAGACTGTCACAGAATCCAGCAGTGTGCCCAAGAGACTCACTGAGAGATTTGGAGAATCTGAGAGATTCACCACTTGAGTGTCACAGAAATGAAAGAGGTGATCAGTCCTTACTTGAGTGGATGAACAGCAATGCAAGAGGAGCTGTCTTGGGTATGTAAATATAATGTTACCTGCATCTTGACTTCTGGAGCAGGCAAGCCCTGTGAAGGAAGCTGTGATTGTATTCTCACAGACATGCCCCAAACACTCTTAACTGGAAGGGGACAGGGATAAATGTGGGGAGAGGACTAGCCTTGAAAAATGTACTTAATCTCTACAGATGTTAACAGAGATGCCGCCATTGATCACTATGACCACGTGCTTAGTACAAACAGCTAAAACGGGGATTTCCAGTGTTTTTTAGGCTCCATCTACACTCTGTGGTATTTGTGTGCCCTAAGTGCTTCTGAGGCACAAGTACAAGGTCAAACCAGTATGGATTTCTATGCAGAAATGCAGCACACAGCACTGATTTACCTTTCAGGCTGAGCAGCTTTTGTGTGAGTTAAGAGGCCTCTACTGGCCAAGAAGGGGGAAAACCAGCTCACAAAGTGAACTAACATTTTGACAATCATGTAGGATGATCAAATAGTGACAGAGCAGATGCGGAGGTTGATGATCTGGGAAGGGGATCAATGTTCTGCAATCATGTCAGTCTGGACTAATGTCAGTCAGTGGCCTTCAGAGATATGCTGAACTGACAACACTGGAACTGAACTTATAATCTTAAAGACCTCTTGTTGCTGCCAGCTAAGGGGAAGAACTCACCATACACTGCAACAGTCTTTGTGTCCTGAAGAATGGTGTTTCCTGCTGAGACCTGAACAGTGATGGTGTTCATGCCTTCCACAGAAAATGTGAATGTGATGCTCCCTTCCAATGTGATCAGTGGCTGCAAATACATCATAACAGGAAAAATTAAGTTAATTTGGCTGAAAAGGAAAAGCAAAAATGAGTTTGGCTCTCTAGCCTATTGGGATGCTTTGGGGACTTAGTTCCAGATTGGAAACTTTAGACTTAGGTGGGGTCCTGTGATATGTGAGCTAATTTTTTAGAAAGGGCACGGGAATCCCAGAAAGGGAAGTCCTCCTGAAACTCCTGAGTAAGGCACCTGTAATTTCTAAAGGAGCTAAGTTTTAAGATTCCAGTATTTCCATTCCACTTAACATATTGGTTATTCTGGATCCCATGTTAAAATGTCCACCTCTGCTCACTCCCCAGAGAGGCCCAGATCCTAATATAAGGGCCTGCAAGACTTACTGCTCAGATATCACAGTCCTTTCCCAGATCTAGTTTAAGTGCCTAAAGTGATTCAAGGAAGTTGTCACAGAACCAGCCAAATTAAGATTTTTTCAGTTGTTGTCCCACATTATTCTTGGACACAAAGATACCACTTTTGGTGGTTGAGAGGACACAGATTCCCTTAGCTTGCTTTGCTAGGCAACCAGTTTATCAATGAGCTCTGTCCTCTTTCAGCAGATTCTCCCCTAATTTCTGTTTTGACTTATTAATGATCTCTGGGTGTGATCTTCAAAGCAGCCAGTATTAAGTCAAACTGTTGCCATTGTAGTCTGTAGTAAAATTCTCACTTCAATGAGAACAGAATTAGACCAACTCTGATCACTTACGAGCTTAGGAGATCAGAGAGAAGGTTAAAAGGTGACAATCACAGTCTGTAAGTACCTCTAGGGGGAGATGATTGCTGATAGTACTGAGTTCTTTAATCTACACAAAAAGGCATAACAAGATCCAACAGCTTGAATCCGAGACTAGATAAATTCAGACTACAAACACTGTGCATGTGTTCAAAGCTCAGAATAATAAGCTGTGGAGAAATAGTTGGGGGGAAGGGTCAGAGGGAGAAGCAGCAAATTCTCCATCATCTGAGGAAAATTATTAATAGAAAACAACAACAAAAGTCAGTTTCTGCTTTAATCACAAAGAGTTAAATAAAGCAGAAGGTATGGATGAAACTCTCCAACGTGCGTTATACAGAAGATAATCATGTGTGGTTATGAGGGTCCCTCTTGGCTCTGCAAAATCCATGTGAATCTCTCCCCTCAGAAACTAATTAGGGTTTCTGGGTACTTCAGCCACAAACAGACATGAAGTAACAGCTATAATGTCTGTGCAGATTTACCAGGACTGGAAGCACAGAGGCAGCAGAATATGATGGATGATACTCTCATATCTGAGCAGAGCCCAGAGGTAGGGAGGTGTGTTGGGAACCATTTCATCCACCTGTAGCACATAATAATAAAGTATTTTTTGCACATGTGGTTTAGCATAGAGTGCTGGGGCTCAGGATTGGGTTCAGCATATTTAAGGGGAGGCACAGAACTGATGGTAGTCTCTTCCCTTGTTAGTCACCAGAGAAATGATGTTTAAACTCTAGGGCTATGTAAAGTCAGTTCCAGATATAAAAACAGCATCAGTTTGACAGGTTATTTTCCTTAAAAAATCCTGCCAAAACCCCTACATTTTTTATCTTCTTGTTACTGAGGAAGGGAGGGTGAAGAAAAATGTACTAGAAACTCCTCCAGATTTTGGTTAACTATGTTCACCTTCGAGGCAATGCAGGAAGAAAGTTATTTGCAACTTGCATGAAATGGCAATAAACCCTACAGAAACACAAAGCACTGCTTACATTTCAGTGTTGATACCTCAAAGAACCATTAATATCTTGCTCTTTGGTTTATAATTTTCTTGCATACGTGACTATATAGAAGCATTCCTAAATCCCTCTCTCCCTCCTGCTTCAGTCAGAGGGCTCTTCCAGGATTATTTTGATCTCTGTCAATCAGGAATACAAACCTCTGTGTTGTTCCCAAACCACCAGACATAAGTAAGTGTTCCCACTTGGCTTGGCCACAGTACTGCTGTGGCGTTGATCTCCTTGTTCTTCGTGGTGACAAAGGGCAGAGATAAGTGAACATGTTCCAAGGGGCCTGCAGAGACAGAAGCAGGAGGTGAGCTCTCCATCTGAAATGTCAACCTGGGAGGGATAGTTGTTGCTTTAGGAAAGAAAAGTCTTCCAAATCACCGTGGGATATGACAGAATGTTTTGGCTTGGTACCATTTCTAGAGAGGCAGGAGCCTCAGAGCCTCAGAGAACAGGAGCTACCCCTGTACCTGGAGCTGAAACACCTGAACTCTCTACTGCATGAACCTCATATAGTCAGGAGCTTTTATGACTTTAACAATAGTGGTAGAGCCCCGTTGTGTGAATATGGCCTTCACTGGGAAGACATAAGAATGTGCAGGATAAACAGCTTCAGTGGACATGAAGAATCTCTGCTGATGAAAACTGCTATGATTTGGTGAACTTTAGCAGAAACTCTCTCTAAATACAGTTATTCACTGAGTGCCTGGATGTTACCTTATATTCCTTCCTTTTCATCAATAAACTCTTTTATTTCTTCAGTATAAACAGAACATAATTCATTCGACAAGTGACATAATGCTCAGAGTTACACATTTCTCATTTTCAGGAGACAGACGGGCCTTTGTTGTTAAATTTTGTTCTATAGATTATTTTTAAAAATGTGTTCTGACCGTTCATCAAGAGAAAAAAGCAATTGTCCTGAGTGACAGAGAAAGAAAAAGAAAGAAACCCCAAGTGATATTGGGACATGGGTTCCTTAAACAGATTAAGGCCATATCTACATGTCCTATATCTGTGAGCTCCACAGTGATGAGAACCACAGCCACAGCCTTGCATTGCTCCTGTGGAGTTGAGATCCATTGCTAGAGGATTTTATATATTTCAGGGGAGGATCTTTCAGGCTATAACAAGTATGAATGACCACTTAGACCTTGCTTTTCAGCCTAAAGGAACACCACACTCTGGAGCAAGTATCCTATGTAGCACAATAGGCAGAGAGAAGAAAAAATCTCCCAAATCACACTGTATAAACAAGGTCAGAATAAGAACCAGTGTTCCTGATTTCTTACTGAAATGGATCTTTCTCTGGACTGGAGATGCAGTCGCTGCTTAATCTGAAGCAGCCCAAGTAAGAGTTATCCATGATCATACTAACCAAAGCCTGCTATAATCAGATTATGGATCATTTTTCCTTTTATAAGCAGCAGTCAACACTCTTGAAAATTCAAGAGAAGACACAATTTCACTCCTATGATTTTAGTGGCATCCCCCTTCTCAGACCCATTTACATGACTAGGCTGTGCTGCTTTCAGCAAGACCCTAAGACCTGAAAAACAGCAATTTCCCAGCCTAAATATTTCACAGCTCTGGTATCCTTTGGGATGTTTGTCAAATGCCCAATGTCAGTACAGCCCTAAAGGGGAACACATTTCCTAACACTGGGTGCAGTGACAGCTGTGACGATGGAGCCCATGAAAAGTCTGATACACTCCAACGTAACTGCATCGCTGTTCTGAATAGATCCCAAATGATCCTGTACAACAGAGTGCCCAGCACCTCCTTGGACCTTCACCATACGCTGGCTAGGAAACAACATAAAAGAATGGCTCAAGCAACCCAATTTTGCCTGAGTATTTCTGGGCACAAAGCACTTCAGTCAAGGTGGCTGAAATGCTGAACTGTTATCTGGCCAGCAGATGGGGATAGCTCACTCTGGATTGCCCCTCAGCTTGGTAGAAGACTGCTTTCACACAGGTAAGTTTGAAGAGGATTCAAGAAAATTCATTTCTGAGCTTCATGCAGGGCCATAGAGGCTACAGACCTTCACCAGGAAAAAAACCTGTGTACAAGTCCCACACAAGAGAAAGGGAGAAGCTTCTCAAAAGGCTCATTTGTGCAGGTGATGGTTTTCTGAAGCATTCAGGCAAAGGCATAACTAACCCAGCAGAAAAGTTTCACATCAGGACAGTTTAGAGACAGCCTGTTGGCTGGAGCAGTTTACATACAGAAGTTTACACTGTCCATCCAACTCAAAATGCCCCTATCTCACAATCACCTGCATTTCTGGACCGACTGTAGCAGAGGAACTGCTTCTGTGCACTGGCCACATGGTTGCAGCAGGATGAGGAGGGCATGGGATGAAGCCTTTACTCTTATCTTGGAGATCACAAGCACTGATGTTCAGTGTCTGCAGTTTTTCCCCAGCAAGACTGCTGGCCATTGGCAGGGAAGGGTGCTGGAAGGCCCAGATCTGGCTGCAGACACTCATACATTAACCCTCTAACTAGGGTTCACCCAGTTTGTAGCCCTTCTTAAAACTCTGGATATTGAGGATGCACACTGCTTTTCTGTGGATCTTAGCAATACCGTGTGTTTGTCTATTTTAAGGACAGATATTTTTATAAAACTCCCCAAAGGCCAAGCTCAAACCCCCCAAGCAAAATACTCAGCAGAAGCTGAGTGGCAATGTAAGTATTCAGTTAGGATTTAGAAGCTTTTGTGGATCAGGGTGTTAGACTCTGAAGGAGGTTGGATTTACTGCACATCTCCTCAGTAAGTCTATTGCTAGTCTGAGTGGCACCATGCTCATTTGTAACCTGCTTTGAAGTCCCTAATTCTTGTCAAGGAGAGAAAGGTGAGACACATCCCTTCTCCAGGGATTCAGGAACATGTAATCTGGGCCTGGCTGCAATGATCCCTCCATATTTAAGTCCTATGCTGGCATTACCTATACAAACCACAAAACCATAAACTATCAGCTGCTAAGTCACACAAACAAATTAGAATATTGTTTATTCCCTGTACAGCTTAAACAATCAGAATGGTTCATAAGTCTTCAACATCTCAAGAAAATGAATTAGAAAAGCTATACAGCAGAAAGACACTATGAGTGAGTGAAGGCTGCACACCTGCCAACGGAAGGTGTTTTTGAAGGGAGACATTCAGGGAGATGCTTCTCTAGTGTTCCTTCACAAAAATCCTATCTCCCATAGCCATACCTCCCACTGCTCCCATCTGTGGATACAATGGTGCACCCTGAAAGAGCTGCCCTCTTTCCCTCAAGAGGCAGCTGCTTTCATGTTGTATGAACTAACTCCAAAACTAGGGGTAAAGTATATGGAACGTGCTAAATTATCTAGACAATATGTCGAGTAAATTTGGTAAAGGGTAAGCAGTATTTCTGTAAACATAACTTCATGTTTTGGAGTTTCCTTTTTTTCTCAGTTTATCTGGCACAGAGGCACACAGTTGCAAACATAAATAATAAACAAAAACCCCCCAGTGTAAAAAGAAAATTATGGCCCCAAATGAAATCCATTAGGAATGTTTCAAAATTTCAATAAATAAGTTGACCCTTTGGGCTCATAACTATGTGCTAGAATAAATATGAAAGAATACAATATTGGTTTTATCCAAGAACTTGAGATATGTTTCAGTTGTAAATCAGAGACAGATAAAGCATAAAAACATTAAAAAGAACAGCAGAAAAGCAATGTGAAGATGACATTTTTTTCTTGCTACACTATTTAATACAAAGATTTTGGTTCCTATGACAACAGTAAGACTAAAATGCACTGGTTTCCATCCCAGAAGCAGATGTATTTCATTAGAGGGCAAAACACATGTACAAAGTAAGAGACAAGGCTTTTAAAACTGATTAAAGATCCCCGCGTTTCTTTGTTGTTCTGTAAGTATAAGCTTGCTAATGAAAGTGCATTTCAGAAAGGGCTGAACAGACCTTTGAGGTGTCCCAGTTTAGACTACCCTAAATTAGAGGTGGAACATCGTTAATGAGGCAGAAGTTAATGGTTAGACTCAATGATCTTAGAGGTCTTTTCCAACATTAATGAATCTATGATTACTCTCAGTTTGGAATCATCAGTCTGTCTGGAGGACATCATATCCCATCACTCTGGACCCAGCTGCAAAATCCCAAATGTCACCTCCAACTACAAGTACTAATGTTTTAAAGAACAACAGAAGCCAACAATGATTATGAACATACATACACGTTACGTGCAGGTAGAGGACAGCGTTGTCAGAACCCAGGCTGTTTTCCACCAGCACAGTCACTCGGAA
This sequence comes from Neopelma chrysocephalum, assembly GCF_003984885.1. Taxonomy (NCBI): domain Eukaryota; kingdom Metazoa; phylum Chordata; class Aves; order Passeriformes; family Pipridae; genus Neopelma; species Neopelma chrysocephalum. The sequence continues at coordinate 6,256,590 of NW_020897747.1, read as the reverse complement.
TATGCCCACGTTCTGGTAGATGTGCTTGATCCCATCTTCTGTTGAGCTGAGGTTGGCATATGACACAGCAATGCCGTCTCCAAAATCCACCTGAATGAGGGATCTCTGAAGATCTCCCTGTAGTGACACAGAAAGGATCGTACAGGCTCTGCTTTACTTTTCAGAAACTGGATCAGTGAGGTGACCGAGACAACTGCAGGATAGTAACAAGGTCTCATGTTACCAGAGGAAGCTTGGTCCCTTCATCAACTTGCTCGGTAGTCAGTGGACAGAGAGCAGATCCCCCCTTGAGGCTGACTCAGCTGCACTGTGAAGGAGGTGTCCTCCAAGGTGTGTGCTGTAGCCCTGCTTTCCCAATCATCAGGGAGACTGGGGGATCTGATTCCTTTCCCTGGGTTACACAGCCTACACTGACCTCTCCACCAACCACGGCTGCTAAAGGTCCTTTTCATGTAAGATGCAATAACTTGTCTTACCTTTAAACATCCTCACTCCTTTAGGAAGTCCCCCCAGTGGCTCTGCTTATGCTGGCTATGCTCACACTTGCTGGCTATTGCTATGGAGCAGCTCGCTCCACACCTGGCACACTGAGGCAGCAGCCTCTGCCTGGAATGCAGGAAAATTAATAGCTGAGGGAAGTTCATAAAATTGGCTGAAAGGACATTTCATTTACTTTGGTTTTGTTCCCTTTTCTTTTTTTTTCCTATTTTCCTTTGAGAGAGAAACAGTCCTCTGGATTCCCAACTGAAATGAAAGGTATCCATGTAAATGTCTGGGATCAGGCAGGTTTCCACATCAGAAGGCGATATGTGAGTGCATGAGACTATAGGAGGGAATTAGAACAGAAGCTTTATATTCCTCATGTTCTCTCAGTCTTTTTATAACTTGTGAAGGCAGAAATAGTGGAGCCTTGCCTGAATGGAAAGCAGGAGGAGCAGAACTGTACCTGGGGATGGCAAGAGTGACAAATTTTCCCAGATAATCTCTTTGTATAGACTGAAGTTGTAGTTGTTACACTGCCCTGGCACCCTACCGGAAGCTGTGTTGCTTTCAAATAGATGAGACAAAAATAACTGTATTGCTCTGTTCAGGAGGATCCCAGACTGAAGGTGTGGCAGGGGATATGGTCTTAAGTGCAGAGTCATGTCCTTTGTTGATCTTTATTATCTAAAAGTTTCAAGCATGGTGCAGTGCTTTGGGCACTTCTGCCTGTTTGACTGAGCCAACAGAAGCCATCAAATGGGATATGCTTCCATAGCCAGAAGAGAACATACATGAGCTCCTCAGCTCTGAAACCCTTTCAGACAGGGACTATATTCTCTCAAGTCCAGTGCTGGACTCAGACCAAATACAGAGATCTCTGAAGTACCCTTAGATGTTCTCCCAGTTCTCTAGGTCCATCATCACTAGGGTTTTAGTCATCTTTTCTTACTAAAAAAAGAGATTATGTCTTTGAACAGTAAAACCATACTGTTGAGACAAAAGCTGCCCACATAGTTAAAACTGCATCACCATAGTGACCCTGCTGGCTTTATCATCTCTGATCATATCTGAGGTCATGTAGTTGAAGTCCATTTCAGGCTATGGAATATTCCTCTACATGTTTGAGGTACCAGAGGAAGATGAAAAGGATGACAGCATTTTAGAATAGCCTAATTTTTGCAAGTGTCAAAATCTGTGTTCTAATGAATGTTTTTTTCTCGTCTTCATTTTGTCCATAGGCATGAAACCCATGGTGTCTATAGGTGCAGTCAGGGAAAGCAGCCATTTCTAAGGCATGGAAGATTTAGATTTCAATTTTTCTTTCAAATTCCCTAGGGAGAAAAGATGCTGACAGAAACAACCAAAAATCTAATTAGAGAAGAGCTTCAGCTGCTGTTACCTCAGTCTTTTTCATTTGTCTTGGCCTTTCTTGTTTTGTTTTAAAACTCTTTGAACTGGAAATACATTTTCCATTGAGTAAGATCCAGGCTATAACACTCCTCTGAAAATGCCACATTTTGAAAAGCTGACATTTAAAATTCTAGCTTAGGAAGTGGGAGAAAAAAATCAGGAAAACAAAGAGACTGTGTTTTGATTTGTTCTTATGTTTTATCTGTTCCAGGTAAGAGCATAGGCAGAATAAGACAGGAAGAGAAAGCAGGTGAGCCAAAATCAAAACATTTCCCATACAGCCCACATCTGATCTACATCAACCTCGGCTGTCTCTGCCTCCGGCAGCTCTCCAGAGCCACTTGCCAGTGGTTGTTTTTACCAAGAGTTTTGCTTTGCAAACACTTTGATGTATATATATATACATCCTGCAAAAACCTCTCCTGTTGCTTTTTCCAGCTTGTCCTCGTCATTTTGTCAAGCTCCATACTTCATGATAGGGTTTTTCAGAAGATCCTAGCTCAATTAAGGCAGACACAAACCCCCCTGCATTACTTCTGCAGCCACAGCCAAGCACTTGAATGCAACCAGCACTGAGCTATCTCTGGGCAGATTCTCTGGCTTTCATTGTGAGAGGTCTTTAATGCCAATACTCTTAGGCATCAAGGGGGAAATTTTCCAAGCTGGTTGCTTATAATATCATCTCTGCATTCAGCTCCTGTATACCACTGACATGAAGCTAGCCAGTAAGTAATTACAATATCTGAAAAACTGAAAGTACTTTTGATGGATGTTTTTTACCTTGTACTAGGTGTATGCCATATGCACAAGCTTGGATACAACCTGAAATACACTGCAATCTTGATAAAGGCTTTTGTGCAGCTGAAGGCTTAAGTATATGCTGAACTTTAAGAACAAAGGCACTTCTTTTAGTCTAAAACAAGCCCTGAGAATTAAAAACAAGTTTCCCAAGGCCCCGTATTATGCCCCTTACCTACCTATACAACATTTGTTGCTAAAATGTAAATCAGAAATTTACTGTTTTTAAGGGATTTTCTCATTAAATGTCCAGAAGTTTTTCAAACATACACACAATATTCCCCTCTCCCTCCTTCCCATTCCTGCCTCCCAAGCCAAGTGCACATTTTTCCTGTATCTTCACAAAAGAATAAAGCTCTTGAGTGTACTCAAGACCTGAATGTTTCCAAAAAACTCTATGAAGCTTCCTGCCTCAGCTTATATCAAGAAACAGCCCATACAGTTAGCAACAATATTTTCACATTTTTATTACTTTTATGCAGCTCTCAGAATTTTGGTGGATGTCAGATGTGAGACCCACCTAGCAGGATCCTCTCTCAAACACTCCATCAGAATCTTGCCCAGAAAGTATTGACTTCAAGTATTTACTGTGAGGGTGGTTAAACACCGGAACAAGTTGCCCAGAGAGGTGTTAGATGCCCCATTCTTGCTAATAGTCAAGGTCAGGTTGGACAGGGCTCTGAGAAACCTCATCTGGTTGAAGATGTCCCTGCTCACTGCAGGGGTGTTGCACCATATGACCTTTAAAGCCCCTTCCAACTCAAACTTTTCTATGATTCTATGATTCTATTTGTATCTAAACAGAAGTATTAAAACAATGAAACAAACCCAGTTCAAGGTTTTTAATTTTGTCTCCCCTGTTTCAGATTTCATTTTTAAGTCTTTCAATTATGCACTGACTTGTGTGTCTTCCACAGAGATGTTGACAATAGATTTAATTATCCTTTGCAGGAGACAGACACTGCTTCTGTTGGAGTGTTTTCATGGATTAATTTCATTGTGCTTTCCTTAGATTAACCCCTTTTCCTCTCTAGAATTTTCTTGTCACCAAAAGAAATCATCCATCAAAGATATTTTCACTGGAACTGAATATCTACCTATGGAATATCTTTAGTCTGTTTAAAGCATCTTCCTAATTTTAAAGAGATACTCAAATATGACTTGATTAAGTACTGACAAACATGCTTTCCTGTGTAAATCCCTGCTTTTAGAGTTATGCTCTTAATTTTTCAAATCAGAAACTGAATAGTAAGGAGTTGTTTATCAGAGCAAATAGGTAGATACTTTTCATATGTACTTCTTTTTCAACAGCAAACAGTTAAGTGTACTCATCACATCATTCATCCTGACTGCCAGTTGTGACAGCCCAACTCAGTTATGAGCTATTTCTACAGGAGTAGATCTTCCATGCCCCAAAGGAATCAATAAGTACAGCCCTTCAGGATTATGCAGAATAATTCAACTTGTGTGACTGTAGTGCTGTGTGTCATCATGAAGGCGAGGTCCACTTTCATACATTTTCATGGAATTTCAACAGTGAATTTTAAAATGTGTGAAAGGCTCTGATTTCTCCCAACCAGCTTGTCATCATCAGCAACACAGAAAATGCAATTATAATTCAGATGACAGCGGTATGGGGGAGGTTATATACTGGTCTTTCATCTGTATGTTGTTAGTAAGATAAACAGCCATGATTCAGCACGTGCATTGAAATTTAGGATGAAGGTTTCATATTTCTGTAATCATTATTAACAAACTTGTGATATCAAAAGAGGGAACACAGTAGGACACCACAAAAAATACAGACTATTCTTTTAATAGCTTTGCATCTTTACTTGGAGTACATCAACAATCAAAACAATCCTAATGCTAAGCTCACCTCCAGAAGCTTCATCAGTTGAATACTGAATTGCACAGAACAACAGTGCTGAGGTGGGAAAGGATAAAGGTATTTTCCCCCCCAGCAGTATCCCCAAGCTCATTAAATGTACCTGAGAAACAACGTATTTTGTACAGCCATGTATTAACATTGTCATTACAGAAAGACAGCTGTCTTTAGGAAATTGGAGGCTTCATTTGTATATTCACAGGGTAAGAGAGAGTTCTCTGGCCTTATGAACATTCAGTACATAAATAAAAGAGAGAGGGAGGGTATGAGGGAGAAAGCAAAGCTCTATTTTCAAATGAGGGAATAAAAAAGTGGATAGTTGAAGGTCATGCAGAAGGAGCTCAGAGTGCAGTTCAGGAATGAGTTCAGATTGCCTGAATTCTAGCCCATGGCCTGAAGTGTAGGAACAAATGAGCTTTCCTTGCATATTAGTCTAATCCAAACATCATATAGCAGCAGCAAGCAGTTAAAAGCAAGCTAAAATCTACTCCCAGTGGAGCGACTTTGTCAAGTGAGAACTGAGGCAGACCTGGAATGTCAAAGACTTTTGGCTGTCATTTTATCAAGATAAAAAATAAATTAGAGGAGGCAGTTTCTCTGTGAATTATCTGTAATGAAACAGCCAAAGCCCTGAACCTTCCTGCCCTGAATGTCTTTACCATCCATTTCCTCAGCAAAGATGTATGAGCAATCAGATGAAACAAGTTTGAAAGCCATTGTGTTGAACAGTGTTGTTCTGCAGGCTGCAGCTTTCAGTGTCTCTGCTGAAGTGGTACAGCAAGCACTAGTGCCTGATGTTCATACAAATAACTCTAACATACAAATAACAATTGTGTTTGTGACAGGCAAGAGACCTACATGACCATGTGATGAGAAAGGCACACAGAAACAACACCCACTTAATAAAATTCCTCTATTTTCTATAACAGAGAAGCAAAATCTGCCAAGGACATGAGGTCAAATAACTTCAGTAGGAAAAGTGGCTTCGTAACTTTGGGTTATTTTTAATTTCTTTTCTTGCTGTCCAAGGATTCAGATTGTTTAGTCTGAGAAGCAACTCTGTTGTTGAATGCTGCAGTGTGATAGGCACCAGCTCCGGGTCTGTGCATGCAGCACAGGCCAGGGTAAAGTATTAACCTTTAAACTGGCAGCATTTTGAGGTGGTGAAAAATTTTATTTTGAGCACAGATAGTTTTCTCTTGTGCTGACAATGAATGACAAAAATGCTGGTGCTATTCTCCTTATCTCAATGGAAATTTAGGAGCATAATTACCAGCTTGTTTTACTTTGTACAATGGAGCATATGCTAGTTAGGAAAGGAAATATTGACGTTTCCTCACTGTTGTCACCCAGTAAGAATATCACGATGATTATACATAGATTAATCAGAGAATTAACTTGGAAAAACCTTTCCAATAATGGGACTATAGATATTAAGTGCAAGGTGATCTTATGAAGAGTTTTTAGGAAGTCATATAAAAATCCTAAAGGTAATAGGAAAGTTAGATCACTTTGGAAAGCATTCTTACATTCAGATCATTGTAATACGAGCTGTTGGTCGTTTTGCTTTTAATGACATTTATATGATGCCAGATATAAATGCTTCACAGGAAAATTTCATGACAGTCAGGGTTAGAGAAACAGCCAGAATCCCAGCACCCAGAAATCAGCACTGCTCTATGTTCTCCTGGCTTTGGTGCCTGCCCCCTCTCCACTCACACAGACTTCAGTGATTATTTTCCTTTTGTGTCTTCTTCAATAGCAGAACACTTCTGAAAGCCTTGTCCTTGTTTCTCTTCAGGCATCTTTTACTGACATTGTGTTTTTGTCAGAATGCACAGTCACGGCCCTCAGCATCACCACAGGCACAAACAGGCTCTACAAGAGACTGCTGCATTGTGGTTCCTGCCCCTGAATCCCACATCTGGGTAAAAACATCAGTTCTTTCCTGCTGCCATTTGCCTCTCCCTACCTGCTCAGTAATCTGCCCCACTACAGATATGCAGGGACTTTTCAGGCCCTCCAGTGAGCCTGCCTCTGCAGTTTGTTCTTCTCTTCAAACCCAGGTGGATTCTTAGATGAAGCAGAAAGCCCTAGAAAGATATCAGGAGTACAAATCTCAAACAAACTCTTGTACCTTGCCTCACCAGTTTCTCTTTTTTTATCATTTTCCTGCAGATCAAGTGGAACATGGACATGAAAAAAGAGAGCCAGAAGGCTGCAGTTTAAGGTACAGCTCTGCAGATCTGAAGTCTTCAAAAAGCTCTCTCAGAGGGATACAGGAGACATCAAGATGCAAAGGGACTACAATATAAGGAAAGACCATTATTTTTTCACACCCTAAAAGATATCAGATTTGGCTCACACTAAAAGAAGAGTCCTTAATAGATTGTAGTACTTCGAAATATTGACCACCACTCCAGGGGGAAGGGCTGGATAGGACACACTTTTCTCATATGCCATTGGGGAAAAAATGTGCAAGGTGACATATCCACCCTTTTTAAACCTGCCTTATGCCTTCCCTTCAGCAAAAATGGAGTGGTATAGATTTTGTGGATACTGAACATCCTGGATTGTACCATCCTGCGTACCTGTGCAGGACAGAACTAAATAGAAATTGGCAAATTCTTATTTTCTGATACCTGTGCCTTGAATGCAAGGAAAAGAAACTTCCCTTTGAGAAGTGGGGTCGGACTAAACAGTCTCCAGAAATCCCTTTCAACCTCAATTATCCTCTGAAATCAACATCCATTCTGCAAAAGGATGGTTGTACTCTTGATGGGCTGTTTAACTTTTTCAGTGAGTTGTGTGATTTTTATTACTGAAACAGTTATTTTGGTAAATGTTTTAGTCTATATACAATTATGCTGCTATAACTACATTTTATTCTCCTATAATTTACATATAGCTGGGCAAATATTCTTCTTTGCTAAATATTTCTTTTGTTGCAACATCCACCTGAAGTCATTGCCACATTGCGTAAAATTCACCCAAAGGTTCTACTGGTTGCTCTGCTAACTCTTTTTGTTGACAAATCTAGAAGCAGGAGGTCAAGATTCATCTAACAGGGAGAGTAATCTGAAAGGCTGGAGGTTGATCAACACTGTTTCAACCCTCAGAGTGATTCCTAGCCTCTTCCTTATCAGATACACTGAAAGAAGAGCTCCCTTTAGATCGCCTCGGAAGCTGACACTCATCAAAACGTACTATATGTACTCCTTGACACACACTATGAGAAAGACATCATCTCATACCGAGAAGGTGTTGCTTCCAGATCTGGTGAATACTGAAGCAGGGCTATCAAAAAAGATCAGAAAGAACAGAAAAGACAGAACAAATCACAGCAGGTCCCTGTATGACAGAGCAGTTCAGGATATTCTTACATGGTATGTGAGCTTAAACACTCACAGAAGAAAGTGCAGGACATTTGCCCTGAGTTTTCCACACTGTGGGTGATTGTCTCTCCCTCTGACTACTGGCATAATTCTTTGAGAGTTTTGTGACTGACTACTCAAATTATCCATCTTCTTCTCCCAGTCTGTTTTAAAACTTAGCTGAGAGTAGAGAGGTAATGCAATGGACAGGGGGTTTATTTATTTATTTATTTATTTTAAAGCCTGGAGACTTTGCCTCTTGCTTTGGACTTTTTCTTCTTCATCTTTAAATGTAGAAATCAATAATTTAACCAGACAAAATTATATATTCACACTGTCATTATAGCATCTACAGTAGCAATGTTGTATGACTGACAGTATGGACATAAAGTGACCATATTTTGGAGAAAATAAACAACTGCTTCAGGTTAAATATGATTTATCATATGCTATTGCCTTTACAAGTCAGAACATCTGTTTTCTGGGGAAAGCACCAATAAAAGAGATGCAACAAAAATAATTTCTCTTTCCTTGCAGATGGCATTTACTATGGAGAGGGTCAGAAGTAATTTCCATGAATGCTCTAAGCTATAAAGGGACGTATATTGTGCCCTGGTGTTAGAGCTTACCTATTTTATCATTTATTGTCCATTTACAGAGGAAAAGGGGTAGAAGTTTAAAGAAATCAAACTGGATTAGGAAAAAAGAGAAAACTCTTTCTTTGTGAATGTTCTTACTTGTGTGTCTACAATTAAAGAAGTGCTGAGAAGGAAAAAGAGGCAAAAAGATTTAAATATTTTTTTCTATGGATTCAGAAATGGAGGGAGAAGAACAATGAGCACCAAGTTAAGTTACAGATGTAGCAAAAATACAGATCAGAGTCTGAATAAGCTTCACATTAGCAATGAATTTCAGACTTAATCCTGCTGATGACATCTTGAGATTTTGCCCATAAATGCCTAAACAATATGTACCAGCTTGTGTGATGGGACACATCTGCACGTGTACTGTGAGCCATCTTTGGATGAAAGTCAGCGGCAAGTAAAAATGGAAATTCAGTTTCAAAAACAGCAGGAAGCCAAAAGCATAGTTAAGGGTGGGGATCAGAATTCAAAACTGCACTCTTCAGTTCTACTGTGCAATTCCCCAATTAAACCAGTTCCCAGTTTTTATCAGCTTCTCCCAGTTGTTACCCTATGCACCACAATACTCCAAACAGCCTCTCCATACACCATCCATGACACTTTAGAGCAAACTCCACCCAGCTACATCATGGAGCTGACTGACTTTATACCACCCTCTCCTGGTTCACCTCTTTGCAAACTTTGTCTGCCATGAATCACACTCAAATACACCCATGGGGCTTGGAATGCAATGTAAAAATAGAGCCTACCTCTTCCAGCTGCACCAGGAAAGTGACATTGTGTCCTTGCTCGGCTGTCAGTCTGCCATCAGATGTGACTATGCGGAGGCCCTGGGGGGGTTTGCCGGGGCACTGCTGTGGTTTTGCCGTGTACCGTTCCCGCACCCCGTCCGTGCAGTTATTGGAAACAACCTTCCGGTATCTGAAAAGGGACAGCGAAATACGTGGAAGATGCTGACAAAGAGCATAACAGGGTTAACTGGGAACAGGTTTCTTTAGGCTAAGGAGATTGGAAGAACACCGATTCCCAAATATATTTTAGCATTTGCCTCAGCCAAGCATTCCTCATGTGCCTAAAATACAAGTAGGTAATGCTGTTGTTAATGGCACGCAATAATTTCCTGCATAGCATGCCTTGATACCACATAATTATAAATGGCCTAAACGATAAAGTTCATAATCTGTTACATGTTAAATAACTATAAAGTTATAAATAAATTATATACATATACAGTATGGAATTGTATTCCATTACTACACTGTTAGGCATAGTTTAACAACTTTTCTCACATGCTCTCCACTTCCTATTGTAAGGCAAGTGTCTCTAAGGATGTAAGCCTTGAGAGCTGGAAAACAAGAGAGTTGAAGCAAAAAGCAAATTCTGCCTGACTTTGAGTGTACAAAACCCCCAAACACAGCTTGGGTTGCTTTGTCTGCTTTAATCACTTGCACCATAAATGAAGTCTGTCAGTATCTTAACTTAAACTACATCTTCCACTGACTCCCATGAGGGCCAAAGAACACTCAGCATTCAGGCTAGCTGCCCATCTATTACTTTAGTTCACACATAAATCAGTTTCACCTCTTTCCACTAATTTATTTTCCATTTTTTCTGCCTCACCTGACCTCACATGTTTTTAAAAGGAGACTTTTCTGAGACTAATGATTTGGCCTTTGCCTTATGGTTTTGCCCCCAAGTTTCTTTAAGGTATTATCTTTCAGAGAAAAGTCTGGAACATACAGGAGGGAAGAAGAGGTTCCGAGGGCTTCAGCCAGCTTTGAGACACCTATAGTAAATGTAGCTATAGTTGTAATTGGGTGCTTTAGCTAAATAAAGTCTGGTGTGCCACTTACCCAGTGCTGTTGAGATAACTCTGTCCAAGGCTGCAGTCCTTCGACAAGGAAGATGGGTTATACCAAAATGCTGGTAAACACTGGCCATTGCTGTGGCGTTCATATCCATAATCACTATTTTAACATTAAAAGAAACCATAACATAAAAAACCAAAGAACAAATACAGGTATTAGCTCGTGTCCTCTACTATTAAAACAAGTTTTGAACTTTCCTCCCTCTGTTTACAAGGGTTTCTGATTTTTAATACTGATAGAACAGATTGTTTATTTCACTTCAGCTTTTTTTATTGGGGGAGTTACCTTGCATATATCCCAATATAAACAAGCAGAACCAGACCAAGTAGTTTATGAGCTATTGCATCAGGTGTTCTTTTTCCACAGACTAATAGCACTTCTCAGGATCAGCTCTAGGCTCAAATATAACAAAAACTAGAGATCTAAGCCAAGTTAAATCACTGCTGCCTCAATCATATCTTAGAAAACTGAAGTGCTAAAAAGCTAATTATATTTGGAAATTATATTAAATAGAATGTAGGGGAAAATTTACATCATTGAAAGAGATCTTGCCTGAAGGCATTAAGAGAGTATTCGGTAATGGAAAAGAAGGCTGTGATCTTCCATTCTTTTTTTTTTGGAAGAGGAAATGCTACCAAAAATCATGTGTTAGAAACAATGGATCAAACTGTAATCTTTTCACACAGTTTGGCTTTAGCTATGACTAAATTTGCTTTGGTTTCACTAAAAATTTAAAATTGTTTCTGATTCCAGGTAAACAAAGACTATAAAAATTGTTATTGTGGAAAAAAATAAACAAACTCCCTCTTTAATCAGTATTCCATTCATATGTGCTGTTACTTTCCAGCCATTGAGTAATGAGGACTACTTGGTTGGATAATCACTCTTACTCCTTATACTGAGCTTTCTCCATAGACCATAATGGAGAATTTAATGGGATTTCATTTCTGGAAACTGCTGTAGAGAGTCCACCAACTCCATTCCAATATTCCAGTTGCAACACAATCCTTGATCTTAAAATGCCACTTATTTGCAAAGTACTTTTTAAAATCATTATCTTTAATATCTTGGTATCAAGTAGCCTGATATTCTTTTTACTTCTGCCTCAACTTTTCCTTCTGAATTGAGAAAAAAAATGTTTTGAGGTAATCTTAAAAAGGAGAAATTAGAAAGATGACATTAAGCAAAAGAAAATTAAAGCTGCATATCACTTGGGAAAACTCCTAAACATCTATTAGACTGCATGACTGTTCCAAAGGAACATTTTGGCAGCTGTAGTGCTTGGGATATCTACAACAAGTAATTGAGAACATACTCTAGGAAACAGCAATGAAGTATATGACCTAAATGGTCTTTTCCTCATTTTTTTTGACTGAGTTTTCACCAATCTATTTACTCAGATGCTAGTGACTGAATGTTGCTTAATTGCTTTGGAAGCACCAGCCAGCCTGTTCTCCCACTGTCATGTGCTTCTATAATCATCCTTGTTGGAATAAGAACACTATAGCTGCAGAATACACTTTGTAATGAAGAATAACACCATTCTGATTTGCTTAGAGAAAACAAATATTTACATACAAGTGGGACTATTGTATTTTTGTAATTCATTTGTAAACACTCTGCAGCACTGTATTCCTAAGTTATCATGTGTGACTCTAATTAAAAAGCTGTAACACTGTACACACACAATATTCTGTAATCAGTAAAGTGAAAACAAAACAAACTAATACAGTGAAATCTGCCTCAGAGGGGATCAGTACTCACAGCCTAATTTAATGCAGTAGTCTGAGATTTCTTACTTTACATGCATCTAGATTCAAGCTACTATTTTGGTTCGTAATACTACCTGTACATCTGGGCAAGCTAAGCTTGACTTAACTAGTTTCAACTGTACTTAGATCATATTTCTCAAAGTCAAGAGAAAGAAACCATAGGATTTTCCACAGCAGAAACAGTTATAAGCACAGAGTTTCAGTGCTGTTTTCAGGCTTGTAAATCATCTGGCTCATTAAGGCCCTACAGAAATATCATCCCAGTAAATGACATGAATTTCTATTCCATATCCCTCTACAGATGCAGCAGCTGCCTGTTCACCTCCGCAGTCTTGGAATCTAATGAATTCCTTGGCTACAGGCTGGTGCACGCAGAACACTGATGCTGACAACAAATTGCTGCCTACAATTTGGCACAACAGGCTTTGTAGCAATCAACAAGCATTAGCATCAATTGGATTGCCATAGCACGAGCCAGTACAGCAAAATCTGGAGATGGGGAAGGCATCAGCCTCAGAGTGCAATCAGCTAGCCGAGTCATTGCCTGGTAACTGGGAATTGGAATTTGCATATATTGATGATATTTTGTGCCTGCCTGAAAAGAACTCAGGTGACATAGATAATGTACCTATCAAAAAGGAGTGGAGCATTTGCCATCAGGGATTGCTTTATCAGTATGAAGCAACCTATCTTGTGGCTCTCACTGATTATGGTTTTACCTTGGCCAATTTTACTGGTTTAAACTGGAATCCTATTTGTCTTAGTCAAGTAAAATTGCAAGTTCTTCTCTGTAGTTAGATACAAATTCACTCCAGAAGTTCTGTATCCCTACTCAAAGCTCCTGATAAATGCCTTTATCTAATGTTATTTGCAGTACAGTTAATAATCAAAAGAAAAGAAATTCCTTAAGGAAGTTTGTAGTTTGAATACAGACCTGACAAACATACTGTCATGGAAGAACTGTTAATTCATATAAATTATTAAAATCACACTGCCCTAAGATATAGAAATAACCAGTTAAGTCAGATGAGTGATTGCCATATGCATACCTTCTAAAAATCAAGAGATGACTTAGCATGTAACCACAGGACTTCTTTAATATTAACAGCTTCACCTTAAGGTGAAAATGCTGAAAATGATTTTGTAGGCTGTGCTTTCCAAAGTTTTCAGACATTAAATGGGGTGTAATCGAGGTATCTCTGAAAATAGTCACCTTTGTTCTGCAGTTTCCAAAAGCCTCAGTAGAAAAAAATAACTGTGGTCACAGCCATGTAAAAGTCTTATCACTTTTTTATTCACTTAATACCATTCTCTAATATTTAACTATGGTGCAAGTGTAGATTTGTATTAAAGGGTAGCTGTTCTACAGAATCTGACATGGGAATAAGCTCAGAGAAGGATGGATTCAGCTATAGTCTGAACTGTGGATCTACAAGGTGTATGATTATAATTGCATCACAGTATTTGAAATCAAGCTATACCAACCTATGTAAATACAGAACCTAAAATCCCCATAATCTTCCCAGTAAATCCATGCCTAGATATCTAGGTAGATATCTAGGCCCTTAAAGGTGCAGAGATTCACTGTAGACTTTGCATAGTAAACTTGCATTTTCCACAAGCATTCAAAATGAACTAAAAATTCATTCAAAATTGCCATTTCTTAGCTAACCAAGTGTGCCTCAATGAGAAAGCAAAGTTAGTTAACCTAAGGGTGCAAATGTATGTGTATTTCAGAACTGGCACCTGCACGATCATCAGAACTGATGAGTGGTGACACACGAAGCCAACAGAATCTAATCACACTCAGTATCTGTCCTCTGCCTCCCTGTGGTTTGTCAGAACAGTTTCTCATGATGCAGGACTCTGATGTTTTAGCATAAGAACTAACCCTGGAAGGAAGGGATGTAATTTAAGTGCCAGACAATAAAAAAAGAGCCAGCCAGATCCTTGCTGATATCATCAGTGAAGTAAATAGACTTGATTCCCAACTGCACTAAGGCTCCTTTGTGCCTCTCTGGCTAACCAAAATCACTAGCACCAGTTATCAACAGGCTCATACCTCCCATGAACCTGTGAGATATGGGAATACTGATAGGAGAAGCCCTCAATATTAATGACAGTGGGTTCAGAGGGAGGACTGACAGTGAGACAAAGTTTCTATTAAAGGATCTGGGAGGCAGGTAGCTGAAGGATGAACACCACCAAAGATTTCCATCTGTGTCTAGGAGGTGTTTCTACTGAAGAGATATTGCCGCAATAATGCTCAGACAGCAGGAAGGAACACAATGTAAGGAAACTGGGTAAATTAATGTTTTAATAACACCGAAGTAACGGTGTCATCCATTTACCCAAATCAATTAAATGAAGAAGGACATTCCCGTTTCTAGGCTGTTGCTAGGACAGATTTGCCGAGGGCTCCTGCACATTCCCAGTCCCCCCATTCCTGAAGCGCTATTGCCCTCTGGCTGCGAGACTCGGCCCCTACATGGAGAGCAGACACCTGCGCTCCAGCCGTGTGCCCAGCTCGTTTGGGTTCTCCACCGTGATAAAAGATGTCTTCTGTCAGAAGAGTTCAGGTTCCCAAGGCTAGAGAAACTACAGTCATTTCTAATGTCACTGAGTTTTGTTGCTGTGTAAAACAATAAACAAATGTGCCCTTTTCTCTGAGAAGGAACTACCTTGGGCTGCATACAGATTTGAAACGAACCTGGAGTTCTGTGATATTGCAAGGAGAAAAAACATTATAAAATCGTTATGTCTTTTATAACTGGCATTTTTTTGCCTGAACTGATAAAAGAGCACTTGCAGGATTAACAGCAATAACACAACTCTTTTTCTCACTTTACCTGACCACAGAGATACAATTTTTTACTCCAATCTCTGACAAGCTTAGATAGTAAAATTTTCCCCATACAAATTTAGTGTTTAAACAGAAAAGACAGCACAATAACAGGCATTGTTGTCTTCTTCAACTCTATATACGATTCTGGGTCCTGTAACCATGGGCGTTAATATAAAAAGCTGCCCAGTTTATTTTAAGATTGAAAAATCAAGTGCAGGCAGCTAGGGGGCTTCTCCCTGCCCAGGGGATACATGTCCCCTTCAATCTCCTTCAATTAAGAGCACTGCCCAGCAAAAAGAAAAAAAAAGAGAGAAATAGAGAATTCAAAAGTAGTTCTGAAATGTCAGGAGTGAGGATGATGAAAGTGCTTCCTTCTTCCAGCAAAGGAAAGACCCCACAGAAGACATCCTTCCACAGCAAGAATACCTCTACTGATTTTCCTCCAAAACTCCTTCCAACCGCTGCAGGGTGGACTGGCAGTGAAGCCTAGTGCAGAGTTCAACAAGATAGGAACTACAAGTTAAAGTGGTGCAGGAGCAGCTTCGCCTTTCCTAGCAGACAGCAAAATTGCTTTTTTCTTGCCATCTCTTTTCTCCTTCCAAGATAAACTTCTGTCTTCTGTTCCCTGTGGAGTTTAGTCTGGTAAATCCATGTAAAATTATGTTCCTGGTGAATATTGCTGGTAAATGTTTCTGAACTGGACGCTTAAAGCAATATTTCAGACTTTTTTTCTCCAGAGGCAGTAGGGAAGGAAGCTGAAATGGGTGAAGAAGAAATCCAGATCTGAGGACTGTAGGAATAACATGAGCTCAGGAAGAACTGGAGGGGATCGTGACATTCCAAACCAAAACTGATTCCATCAGAAGGAAGAAGGCTCTTCTAGGTCAGGAAAGTCCTAATTCTGCCTCTTCCAATAGATTTGAGGGGATCTGTTAATGTGTGTGAACTGTAAGTGGCTGTTATGTATCCTCAAGCATACAAGCACTCTCTTGAAGATTCTCCCACAACCCAGCAGTGGAGAAACTTTCCTTGAGGTGAACATTAAAGAAATAAAAGCATGTTTCCCCCAGCAAATGTCACTGTGGTACTTTTGTTCTGTACCTAGCAACAGAGTTTTGTCATAGCAAACCACACAATCAATTTTAATGAAATAAAAATATATATTCTCAGAAAGAAGTTCTGGAAGAAAAGCATATTTTTATCAGAAGTGTTTCAGGTATGCATGTCCCTTATGACTACAAGGGATTTAATCACTAATGAACTGACTGTAAATCAATTCCATCAACTATTTTATGGGAGCATAAGTTTGGCTCAGCATTGTACTGCATGCTCAACAAGACAGTCAAAATCTTCAGGGAATTTCCTTCCTGTTAATGATGGTTTGGGTTTTTTGTTTTTGTTTTGTTTGTTTGTGGTTTTGGTTTTGTTTTGGTTTGTTGCAGGTTTTTTTGGGTTTTTTTTGTTGTTGTTTGGCTGTTATCTTTTTTACATCACTAGAGCAATGTTAAATGGTTGAAATCCAGGACCTTTGGACACCTAAATGATAAACTACACACAGTACTGAGGTATCTTATCCCTAGCAAAGAACTCAGTGCAAGACAGGGAAATCACCAGGAAACCTTATTCAGAGCATCAGTGCCCAAATATGCTAATAATTGTTATTGTTTGGTGCAAAAGGATTTACTGGTTTTGCACATGGAAAAGCCTCCTGTGATTGTATGATTTTACATAGAAAAAAACCTCGTATTTTCGGAAGAGTGAGAAGGGAAATGGTTTAAATTTCCATGGTCCTGGAGTGAACTCATATATCAAGAAACAAAATATTGATAAGATGCACCTCTTCAGGGTTCACATTACAGATTCTGGGTTTAATTAGTAACATGGTATAGATCTAGCCGGGTGAGGAACAAAGGGAGTTTATTAGCACTGCCAAAGAGCCACCATTTCTCTCATCCAAGATACTCAGGACTTTCAGACTTGGAGAAAAGAGGCAAAAAAGAGATTTCAATAATGTGGTTCCCTGCCTTTTTTGTGCAAATTGCTGTGAGTCAGCAGTAATCTTGAAATGAAACCAGCAGCTGAACATTTTATCACACCATGAAAGCAATATCTGCTGGATACTATCAAACATGATGGTTCAGATATAACAAATGACCCAGGAATTTCTGAGATATTTGATTTCTGGAAGCAGAAGGCCTACTTTGCATACGCATATATTTACTTTTACTCAGACATACATATGTTTGTGTGTGAAGAGTTTATTTTGTTTTCTATACAATGCTATATATGTCTTTATGCTACTTTCATAGACACTCCTGGTCCTTGCTGAGGTTAGATGTGTTAAATTTATCTTGTTATCTTAATGGTGCACATAGCTCAGATGTGACCTGCAAAATGGTCTGTTCTGCATCAATTTGATGGGAGTCCTCAAGATTACAGATATCTATTCCACCTTTCTTTCCTTTGACATACCTGCACTATCAAAGAGCAACCTATTTTGATAAACCTATTTAATAAACTTACATGTTTATTAATATCTACTTTCTGCCAGCCTACAGCCTGTCTAGTGAGCTCTGCATTGCTGTGGTAGAGAGCACGCAGTCCTTGTGCCCACTGCTCACCAGTCAAAGTCAGCCTCTGTGCACACACACGGCTCCGAGGTCATACCCCCAGCATATTTTCCTTGCATGCATTTCTTCTCTGACTTGCGCTTCCTGTAGATCCTTTTGGCTCCCATGATGCAAGCTTCCCCCTAGAAACAAAACCAAAAATATTTCTTTGACGTCCACCAGGCTATTTGTGTCACCTGGTTTTTCCAAGCCTGTGGAATGGGAGGTGTTACTCAAGGGAAGAGGACGGGAAGTCAAATGCCATCTCAGTACACTGGAGCTAATTAAAACTACTGAAGCTTTAACTAAGACTAAACCAGTTTTTCCAATACACGCTAAGAAACGATCTGAGGTTACTTATATATCTGATTCAGAGCTGAATTTATTTCAAACCCAATGAGCAATTGATCCAGGCCCATTTCACAGCAATTGAAACATCCCTCTGCAATCTGAGACACAGAGCAGGTCTATTTCTTTAGTCTGATCTCTTTGGGAATAATTTCATTCGGTAGAAACTAGTAAAATGTGTTTATGTAAATACTTTCCATGGATGAGTTCAGGTTTTACTGGATTTGACTTGTTATGTGGATGCTAAAACTCCCTGTATTCAGCACCCTGCTAAATATTTCTATCTAGGGAACAAGGCTCAGCCTTGCAATCTCAATGGAAAGGAATTCAAAAGGCAAGATTACACAGCAGTCTTCCTAAAAATAGTTCTGCAAGCTCCAAAGCCAGCATCCTCAAAGAAATACTGCAAAATTCTTGATATTTTTGCTCATGCAAGTACAAGAAAGTAAAGAACAAAATACAGAGAAGTCTCAGTTATTACCTTTTATGATGTTAAAATCGTTGCAAAAATTTTTTTTGTGGCTTTGATTTGATAATTTAATGGCATCAAACAGAAGGGCCTGAATAGCAACTGGTGTAAAATGTTGTGCTTCCTTGAAATTCAAGGAACTGTACTGATTTTCAGCATCTAAAGATCTAAGTAATAACTGGTCTCTTTAGTGTAGCGTTTTGCCTTGTGTGAGCAGCTAGTCTGAGTCAAGCTACTTTCATTTCATATTCATTATTAAATTCTTGCCCAGCAAGACACATACAGAACGACAACCTTTGATGATATAAATGTGTGCTTTGCCTTAGACTTTAACGGAGCCCGTGGTGTTTATATAACCACAGAACTTGGGGCATATTTTATTCTAACCTGATATAAAACAGGCTGTTGTGTCAAACTTGGTAGAGCTGGAAAGGTGCCCCAGGGCAGGTGCAAGGCACTGTGCAGAGCACCTTACCTTGATGGGCATGTAATCAATGGTTCCAAGAGTGATGCGGCAGCCACATCAGGACAAGGCAGAGGGGCCAATGAGCTGGGGAATAAAGTGTCCAACCCCCATGACAGATAGAGACAGAACAGGGATGAAACCAAGTGGACAATGAGGCTAAAGGGGCCCAACTAGAATGGTCTTAAGACACTGGCTCTGAGGACACAGAAGGACAGAGAAAGAGAAAGGAGGTAAGGACAGGGAAATTAGATGGGAGGCATAAGAGTGAAGGAGTTCAGGCCTCAGTGGCAGTGCTTCTACTGTTGATGTACCCTTCAAGTCTGAGCTAATTGCCTGTGTAGAGGATGATACCCAAAAGACAGGTGTTCATCCTTCAGGGCTCACAGAATCTAAGTCTGAGGCCAACACATCGATGTAACAAAATGGACCCATCCAGTAAGGGACAATCTCATATGCCAAACTGACAGGAAAGGATATTGGATCATGCTGACCTTTAACTGTAGAATCCTTAGCTAGTTCAGGTCAGATCTCAGCCTACTTGCCTCTCACCTGGCTATGGAGTTGCCAAGGCCTGTAGTCCTCTTCTGCACATCTCCGATCAAAAATGGACTTGTAGTCTATTTTCACCAGCTGCCACTCTGAGCGGTGGCTGAAATGTCCAAACACACTACAGGATGCAGCAGAAAGAACATACAGTAAAAGGAAGCACCTGATGGAGTCTAGTAGTTACAGAGGTACAGTTACCCACAATTTCCAACAGAGATCAATTGCTTCAGGAGTGACAGTACTACTCATTTTCACTTGACTGACATAGTGAAAGTGAAACTTAGCCTAAATATCTATAACCATATTAGAAATTGCATTTAGAATTTATTCTGTTCATCAAGACCCTCCCACTTTTGACAATAACCAAAAAGACTCTATTTGAAGCAAAGACTCAAGAGAAGACTTGATGTGGGGCTGGAGACAGTAATACCTATAGGATTTTTATCTCAATTATAAGTTTTGGGAATTCCTTCCATGCAAATTAAAATCAGAACCTGAAGGAAACATTCTTTATACATCTCTATTAACTGAGTTTAGTTTCCAAGCCACACATTCTGCCTATTACAGGTCAGTCAGAAACTGAATTTTCCTCCTGTTTTTGCAAATCTGACCTCAAGTAAAATGACATAGTTTCTGGCATGATGAGTCCAGATTTATGCATCGTACAGAACTCAGCACACCACCTTGAAACTGAACATAATTTTTCATGAGTCAGCCTCCAGGCAACATTTTGTCATTCATTTTTACAGAAGAATGTCTTCATTTTTCTGTGTCTCAGTTAAAAAAAAGAATGTAGCAGCAAAAACACAGTTATAAAAATACTTCACCATCTTTCTTTCAAATATTCATCTGTCAAGAGTAACTCTGCCTTATATCACATCCAATTTGAGGAGTCACATTTCATGCTGATAAGCTAAGTGATAATGTGTTTGCAGCTTGCAAGGAACCATGTTGTCATTCCCTCAATCATATCGGAAATAAACTGATGATTTAGCAACAGAAGACTGCACACTCCTGGCTTCAGTTAGTACTTGGTTTGGTCCCCCGCCAGAAATGCTATTGTTATGAACAACCCTCGTAAGATATTTATGGTGCAGTTCTCAAGAACAACAGCATCATGGCATGCTCACTTACGTCATGATGAGAGTTTCCTCTCCAGGTTCCCCTAAAACTCCATCTACAAATAGTGGGAGGGATGTGAAACTGTACTTGCTCCAAGATCTCCCTTCATCAAAACTTAACCTGGAAGAGAAAGCAGAATAACTGTCTTCTTTCCTTACTCTCCTACTTTCCTTGAGGAGACTCCCTAGTCCACTACAGCTGCTATGGAGAAGTGAGAAGCAGCTTCTCTTTTTGGATAATGATTTTTTAGTCCTGTAAATAACTATTTTTTGGGGGAAGCATCATAAGTCAGAGCATTGATCAGACTTGTTTGGCATCATACCACTAACCCATGGCAAATATTTCAGTCGTAAAAACTAATAGTTATGTGAGAGTGATGCTTTAAGGGCAAAATATAGCCTAGGGATAAGATTTTAAACAAACAGACCAATGATTTTGAGCATCCCATTTCTGGGCCCCCAACATTAAACATTTTAAGGAGGTTAGTTTTCTGGAGCATGAGAGCTTTGACTCTTCAGACTAGCAGTCCTCCCAGCGTGAGCATAAGCGAAAGCTTAGAACTGCTCATTTGTTAAGACTTGGGTCTGTGTGTTTCAGATTTTGATATGACACTGGCTGTAGTGGAAGTAAATAAGGCAAAACAGCAAAAAACTGTATTCTACCTTCTAAACTCAAGAGTGCTAACTAATGAGGACACTTCAGACTTATTGGCTGTGTAACCCTGAATCTATTCAAGAAAATTCTGGTTCACAAGTGCCGCCTGCCACACAGAAGACAAGTTAATCAATAGTTTTGAAACTAAAGAATACTTTATCAACTTACTAAGAGATAAAGACATAAACCATGTATATATTTTATAAACAACCGAAGTCAAGAAACCAAGTTGTGGTAAACCAGGAGTGTTGTGGAATTATATTGACAGTATCTGAGATGTGGTTGAGCCAAAATTATGTAAACTGGAACTGCCAGGACTTCTTAGCTTTATCTGAGTTAATGTTTGCCAATAGCTGAACGAATATTGTCTAGATTATAGCTACAGAAAACTGGATGCATATTAACTGCCTACTTCCTGCATCTGAAAAGAGGGAGAGCAGACATTTAGCACAGAAGGAGTCATTACCAGAGGTGTCTGATAGGCAGAGATGTGTGTTTCATGGCAACAAGTACTCCACCTTGATCCAGGTATAGAACACTGTGCTCTTCCTCAAAGATCTGGAAAAAAAAGCATCTATTTAAATCTATCCTTAGTATCAAGAAAATTGCATAGTTTTTAAAGTATGATCATGATAGAGGACAGGTATGTGCTAATGAAGTTACAGATAAGAGGAAATTATAGAGACAGTTTCTGTATTCTGTATTTTATTGTTTGGGTTGGTTTTTTTCCCCCAGTCTTCCCAGGTTTTTGCAAAATGCATTCTGCCTCTCACAGAAAGTTAGAAGCATGGGTTTTTTGCAAGGATCAACAATTTCCCTTCTTTCAATGACAAATTTTTGTTTAAAGAAGAATTTCATGTGCTTGCACATATCTGGCCCTATCTCACATAATTGATGTAGACAGAAAAATGAGGGTTGGCCAAACATTGCAAAATAATTAGATTCTTGGAATATCAAATATTTGAAAAGATTTTCTTTTTCTTTGTCTTTTTTGTATTAACTCTCTGCAAACATCTGCCCTCCAGTCTATATAGCAGCATTTGTCTGTCTGAGAAAGTTATTCTTTTTCTGCATGACTTGATATCCCATTCAAAAAATAGGAGTAATGGAATTTCCTGATCTGAGGATAAACACATTATAGTATATTTCTTAACGAGTGGGACTCCACTAAATATTAGGAACTTAATTTAACTTCAACATTCAGTCTCTTTCCACAATTAAAAAGAGGTAGCTTTATGAAGGTAGCTTTAACAAAGTGAACTTAATTCTGTTATTTTCTCCATTAGCTTAACAGCAAGGCAAAATAATTTGTTTATATGGACACTGAACTTTGGACAACTCAATGCAGGTGAAACGAGTCCCATATGGAGTGAGGAAAAGCAGACCAGTGCAACTACTGATTTTCAGGAAAGTATAATCATGGATGAAGAGAAAAACGGTTTGACCGGTACAAGGGATGTACAACAGTAAAACGTAACACATTCTTTCCCCTTAATATCTGTAATTTATGCTGTTCTCTTTGCCACAGGGTTAAACTGAAGTCAAACTCTGAGTAGAATTACTAATAATTTTCTTTAATATGAAGTCTAACAACATAGTCTTTTTCTTTGAGCATTTCTATACCTTTCAGAAGGGAAGTTTACCCTTTTTCAAAGGTTTGCAAAAAACTACTCTAAACCGAATGAAACAAAAATTAAGTGACAGACTGATTCCACTTTTATAACAATTTCCTGTGATTAGTATTTAAACCTGTGATTCTGTGTCACTTACCTGCCTCCAAGTGTTCCCAGCATCAGAAGTAACAAACATGCTGATGTCATTGTCAGATAGCTCAGTGCCTATATTACCTGTAAGATAAGCATTAGTTAGCGATGGAATACTCTCAGAAACACTAGAACTAACAAATCAGAGGAGTAAATGTGTTTATTTACCTTTTGTAATTATAGAACTTCTAGTTTGGGGAGGATAATGAGGGAAAAGGAAAGGGGGAAGGGAAGGGAGAAGGGGAAAGGGGGGAAAGGAAAGGGGGAAAGGGAAGGGGATTTCAATTTGAAGAAAATATATATAGAAGACCAAACACATACAACTCTATACACCTCTAATGCAAAGAAAATGCCCTAATTTGAGTCTTATGTTCACAGGAGTAGAGGATTAGACGTGATCTCCTTGATCTTGAAGGCCAGTTTCCATAAAAACCATATGACAAGTTGAAGGTCCATAAGGACTTTAATTTGATAGCCAGCCTTCTTTCCCAATAGTGGTGATGTGACACCCCACAACCACTCAACACGCTCCACAAAATCCAGATTTTGTCAGTGTTTGCACATCACACACAGGCAATCTTTAAACATTTCATACCTGAAGCTACAATAATACTGGGGGCAGTGTCTCGGCTGGCGATGTTTCCTGAGGTATAGGGGTTGTCTGAGACCTTCAAATGAAGATGAAGGGAGCAATAGGGCTATGGAGAAAGGGGAAATAAAAGTAAAAAGCAGATACAACAATGCATGCACCTATTTCTACACGCTTAGAAACATAGAGCGTCCTCCTGTATTTCTTCCTCATCATTGCATTCAATCACCCTTAGAAAGACACTGTCACTTTGTTACCATTTTCTGACACAACCTGTTCCCACTGGGAAATGGATTCACCAGGCTGAAACACCCTCCCAAGGACAAGATTTTGAGGCTGTACCCTCAAAGGAGGGAACCAGGCTTGCAAGGGCAGGTGATGACAGGGAATACCCAGCTCTTCTGACTCCTACCTCTGTGAGAAGCAAATGATTCTCCGAGCAGCAGTGCCCAAGCTATCTCTGCAACAAGAAGCAACACAACCCTACCGATGTGGTGCTGAATCACCACTAATTAGTCAGGAAAAACAACTTAATTCAGACAGTGTCATACCATTTCTTGACTCTTTTTGACACATGGCTCTGTTTTGCATTGCACTACAATAAATACAAAGAAATACCACGACTGGAAAGTGTTAGTTTCAAAGTTATTTAAAACAATGCTTCATCGCCCATCTGGATGTGACCTTTAAGATTTCAATACAAATACACCCATGGAAACCTCACCTATTTGCTATTGCTGGGTACTCAGCAAAGACAGGAATGGTACAGAATAAATCAGCTGAGCAAGAGGGTAAGTCAGACAGGCAGATTTCCAAAATAATTTCTGAAAATTCCTAATAATTATTTCCTTTGCCTGGGTCTTATTTTCAGTATTTTTTCTTCCAAACCTCATGAAGACCCCTTCACGGAACATGCTAAGGGAAGAGAGGGGGGAAATACTGGCAAGAAAACCTAAAGCAAACTGACCCAGTCAAGGTGGACATCACACAGGAACATAACTAGAACAAAGCCCATGCTACAGCTTGCCCAGCTCTATAAGGTGAGAAGGAGAGGCTATGTGGAAGGGCCTTCAGACTCTAAGGAGGTAGGTTTTTCTGTCTAATACCAGCTGCCTAAAGGCTAGATCTGCAGCCCCAAGAGTCTGGCAGACATCCCCTGCAGGAGATCTCGTCCCATAGGTCATTGGAGGAAGACCACTTATCCATCCCATCTCAAAGCAGGTGACTATGACTCTCAAATGAAAATCCCCCTGTGCAGAATGGCAGGGTTCTTTTGGCAAAGGCAAATGAGGGTGGTAAGGAGGGATGGGAGCTCTCACTTATGTGAGACAGGAAAAGGGGACATGAGCTGTGCAGAAGGGAACACAATCTGCCAAGTGGAATGTACTGAGCAGCCTAACTCTATCTGACAGCCTTGCGAGGGCAGCCGCTGGAGCAGCCCGGGGGCGCTGGGAGGGAGTGGAAAACAAATTGAGCTGACACGAATGCAGGAAGTGGAAAAGCATTGCAAGAGCATGAGTTCTTTCCTTTTACATTTTTATCGGTTGTGAAAAGACTAAATAGAGAACATATTTTTAATATTCACATATTCCAAGCCCACTTCAGCATTTTGAAGACAGAAGCAAATGGCAACTCAGCCAGTTCCCAACTCAAATGAGACCTTGTTAGACTAAAATCTTTGTGCTACCATAGGTTTTCTTTCAAATTAGTCTCATTTCACAGATATAGTACATAAAAATGGAATATATATATCAAATATTAAAATCCAGGCCATCTGTCTAAGCAGACAGATGATCTTTTCAGTGTCATGACTTCTTATTGGTTGGAGTGCAGTAATGCTTAGAGTCTCTAGTGACAACTGGGTATGGTGTAAAAACCAGCTTCTCTGCTCCTAGCCAAACACCTAAAATTACTGTCCATGGCCATCCCACATTCTCACTGTGTTAGCATTCTCTTCCTCATCTCTGATGTATACCTTCTCCATCTCTGTCCTTATAGAGTTCATTAACAGGTATTTTTCCAGCTGGTTTGTGTTCTACCATGCTTAACTCACATACAGACATCTCACTCTGATTTTCAGAATTTTCATCAATTGTCTCTATCCCTTTTGTTGTTACCAACAAGCTACTGAAATCATGATCATCATCAGAATCACCAGCTTTGGGTTTCCCTGTCATTGCCCAGTAGCCAGCTGTGCTACCTGCTGCACCACCACTAAGGGAAAGATGACCACAGCTTAGAGCATTTAAAACCCAGGTAGAAGATAAAGCATAGGTGACATAGCCCACTGCTCTGCTCACTGCCATAGTTTTTACAGTTCTGCTAGAGTTCGTTACTTCCTTCCTAATATTTTCAAGCCAGAACTTTTATGTTCCCCTCTTTATGTTCCCCTCATTCCTTAGTAAGATTTCTCATAAATGTCCAGAACCCCACTTCTTGGCTGTTCTGCAAAGCCCACCTGAACTGTCTCCAATGGCATGAAACACATAAACCAGCTAATAGTGGCTGTACCTGATCAGAAGTGGGACAAAGTATCATAACACAAGGATGATGCTAGATACCATTCCCAAACCTAGGGGGAGTCAAAGTATTTTCTCACCTGCAACAGCGAGGAGCAATGGAGAGAGACAAACACTTCAGGAGAGATATTCAAAACACCTCCCTTAAATGCTTAAACTACTCCGTAGCAGATGGTATGAATGTCTCCCCCTTACAAGAAGAGGGTCTTTGTCTTGAAATCCATATAATCCATATGGACAAGACAAACAAAATGTGGGAGGGAATAAACAGATGTCTGGGGAAGGAAGACAGAGAGAAAATAAATGACTGGCCCAAGGTCATGCAGGAAATTGGAGATAGGCCTGCCTAAAAACTGAATCAAGATTCTCCTGAGATTCAGCCCAGTGTTTGAACCACTAGTCCATCCTTGAAAGTTAATTGATTAACTCTCCTGGGCAGATGCCCATTTCTTACCAGGCAGAATTACTCCTCATCTAACTACTTCACAACACATGATAAATATCAAACTAAACCAGCATCTTTGGGATAAAATACCTTGGCAGCTCTTTTATGAAGATTAAGTGTATTCATCTTAGAAAACAAGTGGTATAAACAAGAAAAACAAAACCTTGGTATTAGATAAAATTTCATTGCTTTCCTCCATCCTCATTATTCAGAGCTGTCTCAAAAAAAAATGCAAAGTTCTGAGTCGCTTTGAAAAAATCACCTTGAGCAAACTGTCATAGAGGGAGGGTTCCGTCTGGTTCGCCTTGTGCTTCAACCAGATTCCCTCTTAACCCCCTTAGCTGCCAACTTAGCTGCTATGTACTTATTTCTGTTTTAACTCTCACTGAGTTTAAGTTTAAAGACCAGATGCACAGAGGACACAGCATTGCACTCACAGGCTGGGGACCATCCTGTCACTCTGGGAAATGGCAGATCCCATTCTAACAACTATCTGGAACATACGTCATTGCTGTGTCCTGAGCCAGTGCTAGAGACATTTATCTGAAAACCAGTAGTGGGAAAGCATTAGTATCTGCCATGGTGTAAGGATGGGAGCTAGGCTAGATGTACAATAGACTATTAAGAATTCACTTAGCTATGCTGTAAGGAAAAGCAGGATCTGCCTTGCCAGCCCCCTAAAATATTATACTGCCATATCATATAAGAAAAATCTTGGGCGTCTGATAAGATTGGTTATAATTTGAAAACGTCAAGGTGTGGGTTTTTTACAAAATAACCAGATTTACAATCTGTTTGAAACACAAAGGCTTCTTTACATAGTCCCTTCCAAAAAATTAAGTTGTTTTACATCTGCAAAGTTTTCTGAATATCATCTTTTTTGATTTTTAGCTCATAAAAAAATCTAATTAAAAATGCACTTAGTTACAATTTTTAAAATCTTGAAAGAAGAATACCAACCCAAACAAATTTAGTCATGCTCTGAAATAACTCTTCTGTCTGACCCCCAGTACTCCCTATTTATTTTTTCCAAACTTGACAGAAAATATAAGGCTTGCATTTTGGCTTAATCAAAAAATCAATTATTTGAACAGCTTCAAATATTTATTCTTTGCTCTTGCAATAGTGCATGACATTCAGTTAAGAGATTAGTTGAGCATTCAGCTACAAAATGTAATGCTGATTCAGATTCTAACAAACAGTCTCAAAATGAGAAACTTTTTTTTTTTGATGGAAAGCAACATGTAGGTACAGGACAGCAGGAGGAAGAGTTGTCTAAATAGTGTCCCTGATTCTGCCTGGAACAATGTTAGAATTTGTGTAATATGAAAGCTATGGAGAATCCCAAATACGGGGCCTCTGAGTATTATCCCACTCCTGAGTATAGATTGCATTGACTGAAAAATATATCAATATAAGTCTAAGCTTTCTAATTTGATACAGATCTCCAATTATATTCACATTGCTTATATTTCACTTTCCCTCTTGGAAACTGTTTGCATATAATGATGATTAAAGACTTAACTACATCTGTATCTGTATCAATAAGTACAGAGACAGATACAATTTACATCAACATAAAGCTATATATATCTTCGGATGAATGTGTCGATTCTCACTTCTGAGCTCAAAGAGAAAATGATAAATGTTAATAAATATTAATGTCAACAGAGAGGCCTGAAAGAAATCAGAGCTCTATTTTCCTTTGAGCCTGTCTCCAGTTATTAGAGCCCTTAAAGTTCCTGAGCTACAATAGCTCACGCCTCCCATCTAGTGTCCAGAGAATCAACTGCGCAGACACGGCATCCAGTTCACCTGCTGTTTAAGGGGACACCATCGGTTGTGCAGAAGGAAGCTGATCCACGATGCTTATTTCTGCTCCAGAAATTAAATTAAATTAAGCTAAATTACAATGCCATGTCTTGCAATACCTACCCCCTGGCAGCCCCAGCCTGATGTGCTGCACTCCGTGAGACACATTGCATGGAAAGGGGAGCTGCCTTTTCTTTCTTGTGTTACCTGGTAGAAAAAGATTGTTCTGGATATTACCACCCCCCCAAGTTTCCCCCTCAGGTACTTACTAGGAGACAGTGAATGGGATTTCCTCTCAGATCTGTGTGTGGAGCCTGCAACAAACTCCAGTCTCTCCCTTTATTGTAGGTGATGAAAGTTTTCACTTGGTTGTCAATCTTCTTGTTAGCCAAGAACATTCCCTTTATCCCTGCTACCTAGGAAAAATTGACATGGCTGAAAAATAGATCAAGTCCATGCAGGTTCTGTGCATGTGTCCCTCTTTCCCTGTCAAACCCAACAGGGCTCTGGCAGGTGTGTCAGTGTTGTCGATGTCAGGGCAAGAACTCTCAAAGTGCATCAAAGGAAGACAAGTTGAGGTGCTGGGGAAAAGCTAAAACCATCACAGGTGCAAAGGTGACAAATGGGAAAGCAAGCTTGTATTTCAAAGTCATCATGAGAACACGGTAAGAATGAGATAGCATTATCTGTAAAGTGACAATCTCTCAACTGCGTAGGCATCCTTCCCCTGAAAGATGAAATATGTACAGGGCAATTTTTTGTCTCTTCCACAACAGTAGCTGGACACAGTGGCAATTTTGACCTTGCAAAGAAAACAGCAACACACACACATAAACTTGCAGTTCAGAGCTTCTATTCTTACTCAGCCTTCTTCAGACATTTCATCTAAGGATCCCAATGTGCTTCATAATTATCAGTGTTTCAACAGGATAACTTGGGGCATAGAGGTTTTTTTACTGTGGTTTTGTATTTTGAGGAAACCAAAGCACTGGTGACTAATGCAAAGCCACCCAGAATGCTAGTTGTAGAGCTAGCAATGAGATCCTCATCTTTTTATTTTTCCCAGCGTTTTACCCAAGAGTTTCAATCCACAGACCTGCAGGAGGATTTTGTAAAGACAAGGTGCTAACAGATTCACGTTGGAAACAAGCCCAAAAGTATCTTAGTGGGGAGAAAAAAAGTCAGCCTCAAACCACAACTCACATTGCAGAATGTTCCCATCTTCTCAGCACACTGAAAATCAATAGCCCAATAGCTGCTGCAGCTTGCGAATGAATTTGTTAGGCTGTCATTCTGCAATGTGAGTGCAGCAATAAAAGGGGAAGTGAAATCAGGAGAAGGAGGGGGGAAGTGAGAAACTTTTTGGTTTCCAGCAAGCTTGTTCAGTCATCCACCTCATCTCTTCTTATGATGTAGAACTAGCAGACAGAATCATTCATCAAGACTTTTTATTCATAGAGATTATTACTTAAATGGCATCACATGGCAAACGGTTACATAGCAGATTCAGAGCTTTTTCCAGCTCAACTGATTTAATTATGTGGCTGGATTTGGATGCTACAGTGAACAGGACCTTATTGCACTTTTAGTCATATGCTGTGAGACTACTAGTGTACAGTGCTTTGGTACAGAATATTGGTGTACTTAGTCATTTGCAATAGTACCCTCCTGCTTGAGCTATGGCACAGGATTTCATTTGAAGTTGCACAAAGACTTTGATATGACTTGCTATAATGGGCGATAGTTAAATTAAGTAGTTAACTAATTTATTGTTGATATAAGCAAAAAAAAAGATAACCTTTTCAATTTCTTTGCAGGATTTTTTTCCTACCCAATTAAGTATTCTGGATTTTTCTGTCATAATAGAAAGGCACCCTGAAAAGACAAGGGTACTCTGTCACCCAGTGATATTGCATGAATAGACAGCGCTGGAAAAATAACATAGTTCTGTCTTTACTACCAGAGGGCTAGAGCCTATATTCCATTTGTACTTTTCTTTGTTGTTGTCCTGAAATAGTTCTATTATATAGTCCCTGTGAAATGCTGGCCATAAATGATTAAAGAGCATTTTATATATCAGGTGATAAATGTGTTCTGAAATGCTGTGAATTTTTCTTTTTATGATTCTAGTCATGGGCTAGAATTCAGAATCCTTTCCCAAGAAAGCAAAGTTATGTTATACTGTCAGTCTTGGACAGCTTTATCTTGAAAAAAGACTGCACACACTATACATGGTTGTGTACTCTCAGTAGGAAGGGATAGACCTACTGCATATACACAACCATGACACACACAGTGAGTGATCTGTTCATCCCCGCTGTTCATAACAGAGAAAAACCCATGTAAAGAGTGCATGACCACCAGTGGTCAGAGAGAAAAGCACTCCATCAGCTCCCACACAGGAACTGCAGACAACCCTCACCACCCTGAATGCATTGTGTGCAGACACAAATGCTGGTCTACACTTTCAGAAAGATTCATACAAGACACTTGAACACACAACTCAAAAGACATTCCTGACTCTCCATCACCACCTTCGTACATCAAACATATACTTCTCAGCCAAGATACATACTGCTATAAAAAATAAGTCCCAGAGTGATAATCATATACACCATAGCTATAGACACATCTCCTCACGCTCTGTTACTGCTTCAGTCCTGGATTCCCACAGGCAGAAGTGTCTTGCTGTGGCCAGTCCAACAGAGCCACACCACATCACTGGAGAGACACAGGAACTAGAAAGGGCACTCAGACCCAGTGGTCAGTGATTTTAGCTCTTCCCTTACTCTAGGAGATGGTCTCTAGGACAGCCTTTTTGTGAAGAGAACTCAGTGAGACACCATGAAACAATTTTTATTTTCTCTTTGTACCCAGTGCAATTCCCTGTTGAGCAGCATTGAGCAGATTAATCCTTAACTTAGAATAGGTTTAGGAATTACACACACAAACATGTTCACTGCAATGCAACCAGAAAAACTTACTTCTGACACCTGACAAACATGCATACAGACACATGCACATTAACCGGCCTTTCTCTGGCATTTTCTCAAATAATCATGCTTTTTAAAATATACTGCTGCCACCACATAAGGACTCATTTTGAAATCTCCCTACTTCCTTTTAATTTATCTATGGATTTTTTTCTTCTGTTGTCTTCATCTCCATTTAGCCCTAGAGCACTCATCTTTTGCAATAATCTGACTGGGAGAACCATGTTGGCTGGCTTTGTGTTCCCTTCCAGCTAGAACATCAAATTGAAAGGAAGGTTTGTGCCAGGTTCCATGTCAGCCAATATTCTTTCTATCTAGATAATCAGCAGATATGACACCATAAGTCTGATTCCATCAATTTCAATCCAGGTTACTGTGTGGTGTCAGCTGAATAAAACAAAGCAAAAGCTTTTCTTCCCCCCTCGGGATGTAGGACACCTTTACATAATGCAGTAAAACTGCTTCCTGAGCTGACAGTAATAAGAGGCAACAGTTTTTCCATGGGCTGCCAGTGCTGCAGAGAGATTAATAGTAAAAAATGTCCAAATGACTGAAATGGCAGTGTCCATCCTCCTACAGTTCATCTGCATTGATGTACAACACTTGGGATCTCTGGACAATTCAAGGTGGTTTCCAAGTAAAGGGCAGCTGAAGGAAAACTATATAGTAGAGCCAATAGTCAGGCAGTGATGGGGAAATATGGGAAACATCTTCCTTTTCCAAGGTACTCATATCTAGTTAATGACTTTTATTCTAAATGGTCAGAAAATCCCCTAGAAGAGACCTGAAAAGAGAAACTGACCCTCAAAACAGCAGCTGAGAACTGAATTTCTCATTAGCTGAGTGCTGTCTCCAGAGGCAAAAGAGGCAGCAGGGTAAGAGATGTACAAGGGCACATTAAAAGTCTTATTCTTAGGATCAGTTGTCATAGAAGACAACGTAAATTGGCCTTTTTACAGGTGAGCTTAAGCAGAACACATTTGTTCAGAAAAAGTCTCAGGGATAAAGAGGGCACTAAAAAGAGGTAGGAGAGCTTTCATGCTCATGGGATAGCCCAAGGGGGCATATCTATAATCACTTAAGTTCCCAGAATAGTCCAAGCTGAGAAAGGTGACAAAGAGAGCTGAAAACTGCTGTCTCTGCTTAACTTCTAAAACAAGTGATTGGACTGCCAGAAAAGCAAAAAAAAATTAGAGAATTATACTATTCAGACTGTTGGGAGCTTTCAGAGTCAGAGAGCCAATGTGGGTCCAAGCCGACACTGTGGGGCCAAGGATTTTGGCTGAGAAACAAAGAGTTCCTCTTAGCAACTGAATGAACTATTCCAATACATTTTACAACTCGTGTGTAAAACCTGGACTTAAAACTCAGCTGATTGCACAGAGGCCCTTAAGTAAAAGGAGGGTTTTGCTGTTCACATGCATATTACAGGGCTGATGTGCAAAGAGGAAATGGTACTGGCATCATGTGAGCTTCTGAGATAGAAATGAGATGTTTGGAGTTATGACATACCTCATAGAGGTCAATCATCACATTCCCCTCCAGCCCTTGACTACTCTTGACATTTTCCAAGGCCAGGGTGAAGTAGATCCCTCGGGTGTCGGAGATGTACAGATTGTATGTGTCGTTCTGGTTCCACTCTTGTACAGCTGCAAACACCTGATTCTCATCTGTGCTGATAACATGCATGTCCTGGGGAAAGAAAAGAGAGGGAGGTTACTAGAGGGAGCTCTTTGCTGTCATTTCCTAGGGCACCAAAGTAATTGTGGAGGAGCAAGGGATAAATTTAGGCTGGAGTTTAATCGGAAACTGCAGACAATACTGCTGTAAACTGGACATTGCATCTAGACATATTTTACACCAGCTCCCTTCTGCCAATTTTAAAGCAGTAATTAACTGATGAGGTGTTAATTGAACATTGGTAGCAGCACTTTCGCCCACCTTATCAACACCTTCATTTTAATGAAAATACTTTGTCTGAGGGGTAGGAAGGGTTGTTAATTAGTTGTGGTGTTTTTTTTTCTTTTGGCACCTGAGTGATTCCACTTGTGCTTGCGGAATCAGAAATATTAAAAATTTTTAAAGAAAAAAAAAAGAAGAAGCATCTGAAACATCTGCTTGTCCCCCAGCATTCAGAAGCCAAGTATGCTTGGGACCTGACATAAGGAGGTTCTAATGGGTTCTAACTGCAGCCAGTGCTGCTGTTATCTACTGTTTCTGATGACGGTGTGGACTTGAGCCAAGGCCCTGGACCACAGTACTAAACACTACACCCCAAGAAATTTAACAGAAAAACAACCCTAATCCTCACTAGATGTAAACAAGAGAACTGTAGTTAGATCATCAGTGTTATAAGTGAGGTTTTGTTTTACTCTGCTTGTTCTGCGTGTTACAGCAAGCAGGAAACCATGAAAAGATTGCATAACTAAAGAAAAAATTAAAAACTATTAAACCTGATTACATCTTTCAATGCCTGGAGAAATTATTACCCAATGGAAAAAGCCACCAAAGAAATTCCCAGGCTCTATCTGCCCAGTACAGGCACCCTGAGTTCTTTGGTGCCATAAAAATCTATTGAGGTAGGAAAAGAAATGAAGATTTCTTAGTACCAGGTGATTCCCAGAAGACTCAGTTGTTCTGTCTATTTTGGGCAGATATCCCAAAGTTATTCTGCTTCCATGAATCTCAGCCAGGACTTTCTATATGCAAAACTGGGAACCTTATCAGAAAATATACTCTTTGGAAGCTGATGCTACTTCTTCCTTCTGTTAATAATATTCCTTGATAATTCCCTGTCTTGTGGATTTCTAGGGAGAATAAATACTTCCAGATGAAGCCTTGTAATGTAAAGATAAAAAAATAACACAATGAAGAAATTTGATCTATATATTTGAAAGCAGATTCACCATGGAGTTAAGATTCATAACAGTTGTTTCTTCATCCAGATCCAGGTCTGAATACAGAGTGGATGAATATGCACTTGATTTACTTGCTTCTTTGAACTGGGGAAAATTGTATCCCAGAAGATAGGCTCATTTTGTGGAGGAACAGATTGGCTTAATTCCTGAGGCAATAGTAAAGGTAATATAAGTCTCACTGCCTTCTACTAATTTTGGCTGTGAATAGACATCCTCTTGTAGCTCCAGCTGTGCCAGTAGAAGTTACAGCCACAGCTGTTTGTTTGAGGCTCCTTATTTCAGACTGTCACCCTGGTGAATCTGCTGGGAGATCTACATTAGTAGGTGTTCCCAATGTGCTTCAGGCAACATTGCCTAGCACAGCTCTAATCTCAAGTTTTAACTCCTGCATATGTGCACACATGGGCAGGCCCCTCTATTTAAACACAGACAGATTATAAGTAAAATTTGTTTTGTCTGGTGAATGTACTGTTTCATTAACTTACCATTTCAATTAATAGTTTTGTAATAACTAGGGGAGAGGGGTAAAAAGATACTTTGATCAACACCAGAGAAAATTAAAGGCAATTTCATGAATGTTTAAGAAGCAAACAAATTAAGTTATTCACTAGACGCTTCTTGAGTTTGATCAGATCATGCTGTAAGATGGATGTCTAAGGAAGATTCCAGTAAGGCTGAAGGAATTTAAGCCTGGGGAAGCAGAGACTGAGATTGAATTGGTATTATATACATAGTGCAGAAAGTCAAAAAAGATAGCATTCCAACTATGTGCCTTTGGGGATAAATTTTCCTCTTAATTTTTCCTCTTAATATGTCCTTATCCATTAGATGTGGCAATGATGCAAAGCTTTTCATAGAAAAGGATCAGTATATGGGCATCAAACAGGTCTTTCACCAATATCAGGAATTTTTCATTTCCACATTGGCAAAACTGAAATCAATCAGCATATCATATTCTTTTCTTTTTTTTCCAGAGTGGGGGTTGATTTTTTTGGGCCAAAATAATACAAAACAACAGTCTTCATCTTGATATGGAACAAGCTCCCTACAGAGACAGAAGAGGACAGGAACATGAAGCAAGGCACCTTTCTCAAACAGTCGTTGTCATCTTCAAGGGCTCTCCAGGCTTCTGTCTACTAAAGGCCTGAGCTTTTTTCTCTCTGTTACAGCATATACTAGAAGTAAATTAATATACAGTTCTACTATATGTCTTTTCTGCCTTTCCAAAGACAAAAGCAACAGAACGATGCTGTGCATTGGTTTGATCAGGTGTCTAACAACTAAAGGCCAAGGCTTTCTGAATTATGGAACATGCTTCAATTGCCCTTTTTGCACTTGGTCAGGGAACTTTTCTTCCTGGTAGAGATGTGTAATGCCAGTTTTATTCTGCCAATTACTGGGATTGTCAGCTCTTTTAAGGTCTGTATTTAAGGTTTTGGGTTTGGGTTTTTTTGTGGTTATTGCTTCTTCTGTCAGGATGTGCATCCTGATGTTGAAAGAAGGTGATGAATTTAAAACAGAGGTACCACATGCACCCATCCCATCACTATTCAACCCAATACCAGTTAAGACAGGTCTTTTTAAAAGAGAAATTGCTTGGCTTGCTTCAGTATTCTCAGATGTCTGCCCAGTGCATTGGTCTAAACTGGAGTAAATGTAACCTGCAGGTACATTTAAGGTGATTATCATAAGTGACAACACAGTCTGTGACAGAACCCATATTCTGGCTCTGTGGTGCAGAACAGGCAGTAACAATCCACATATCAATGTCACTGCAACAATTAAAAGGTCTCAATAAAGACTATTTAGAGGGTTAACAAAACCTGTAGCCACATACGCAGGCATCTGCTTGTAAGGAACAGTGTTTCAATTTCATTTAGGCTTTTAATTAAACTAGCTACCAGGCTGTTAATGTCAACAAGAATAATATTTTAGTTTTGATTTGCTGTAGGCCATCCTGCCTGAGAAGCAGCATCACCTGCCAAAGCTGCCTGCCGTCACACGCCTCCAGTTTAGGAAGAGTGACATAATGAAACAAAAAGCTTGATATTTCCATCTTCAATTCCAGAAGTCACTTAGTACTCTTTACCATACTTGGCCCCTCTTTCTTAGCTGAAGGAGATGAAAGAGAATTTGGACATAAAAGAAGCTGTTTGTTTAAATTCCTTGAATAATATAATTCTGCGCATTTTTCATAGAAGTGACTATCTTGCTTTGATAGCAGCCTTCTAGACAGCCACAGCTCCACTGTAGCTCTTTCCAAGTCAAATGGAGCGCTTCAGACTTTGAAGATATTGCAAGATTGTGATAAAGCATCTTTCTTTGGGTCAAATAACAGGAATATATTGCTCCAATTCCTTTTATCTGAGAACACATTGTAATTTAATTGTAGTACATTTTCCCCAGCTCTCCAGAGGTATCTCTAAGAAGGTGGACAGAAAAGTGTGGGCTAAAGGAAACCACAATTTTAAAGCAAACAGTCTCTCTACAGATGATTTGAATCATTGTAAATGACAATTTTTATTTGGATTTTACAATAACCATTCTAAAATGCAACTCCCTTGCTAAAGGTTCCTTCAAATAACACCTGTTTAAATTTGATCTGAATTCACAAGAGTAATTTCCTCCTGCTTGGACAGGAAGTTTCAAACCAACCAATCTTTAAATGTGACTGAAAATTTTGAGGCAGACCACAGGTTTCATGTGTCAGAGCTAAGAAGATCTCGTGGCTTCTGGTATGATCCTCAATGTCCTGTAAGCTGTTTTTTCAGGGGATGTAAACAGAAGCAAAGGCTACAACAGCAGAATAGGTAAGTTATGGCATTGGTAAGGTCGGTAAGGTATTGGTAAGTAGGTAAGGTATGGCATTGAAGGCCTGGGTTTGAGCTGCAGTCTGTTTATACGAAGGTCACCCAGTCAATCTACTATAAACAGCTCATTTGGGTTGAGGAATCAAAGACAGTCAGTTGTGATATTAGCCAAGTTATCCCTTTGACTATTTCCACCTACAAAATCTGGTGCAACTTTGTGGGAGACCAGGAGAAGTGCGCTGTGGAAGATTGTGTCTACGAGCAATGAAAGGCAAATATAGAGATCTGCAGAAGAAATTCTTGGAACGCCAGAAGAATGCACCTTTTCTACCTTTGTTTAATGAGTCGGATTGTTAAAATGCTTTATACTCACCATTGATGTTAATGTTGAAGGTTTGGAATGTTATGGCCTTATAATATCTCGTTGACTGTCAGTTTACCACATGTCCTTCAGTGTTTGGTACCCCAATTCGCGCCCTCGTTCATGATTGGTTCAAAAATGCTGCATTGCAGTATCTAATTCATTAGTAATCCCTTGTTTAAATATCTCTGCCTTTATTCTCCTTCCATTGGTTTCTATTTGCATGTTCCTCCCAAACTCCTCCCCTTTTTCCAGTACCTTCCCTCCTAACCCTATTTAAGTCCAGTTCTCCCCTCAATAAAGGACCATTTTTGCCTCTACTCCAAAGTGGTCGAACCCTCTTTCCTAACGGGTCGTGTCACAACTTCAACTCCTAGGAATAGATTGACCTCGCGCTTTCTTTTTTTTCTTTTGACAATCCTCGCTTAATTTCTGGGAGTGCATTTGTCTTCAGATGTTAGACCTCATATAGAATCCACAAGATCATTTGCTACCTTTGAGCTTAAATTTCATTTAAGACAGACTACATTAAGAATGACAAGGAAAAAAAAAATCCTGTTTTTGTTAAGAAGCCATTAGGACCTCAGCTGCAACATGGTGGTTTCTAGAAAACAGAGCTAACATTTTTTTATAGGTCTTTTAAAAAACTCAGCTCCAGAAGGCAGAAATACCCTTTCAAGCTCCAATGGTAATTCACCATTGTTCTTAATTAGGGAAGATACAGTGCAGACACACAGAGACATCTCTTCGCTTGGTTCCCATTAAAATCTGCTAATGAGGCAAGCACAAAAAGAAACCCACACAAAACAGGGACAGGAAAGGGGAATTTTAAGACTAGGAAAAAAAAAAGAAAAAAAAGAGAGAATCTCCTCCAAAACTTAATTAACTATAAAGAAATGGTAATTGACATAGGCTGTGGTATCTGTCTACATTCATGCCTATGTCCCTGACTAGCCAAAGTGCTGACTTTTGGTTTTAGTCCTTTCTTGCTTGCAAATGTTTTGTGAAAGAAGAATGGTGTTTTCACTCATTGCATGCCATCTTGCAGTTACTTGTGTTGGATTCAAGATTTTCTGTACGAAGTATCTGTAGATTCATATGGGCATTCCAGCAACAATAACGTACCTTGGGCAAGGAGTACTTTGGCAGCTTCATCTGTGCAAATGTGTTCCTCCTGTAAGAAACGTAATAATGTGGTCTTCCTCCTGATGTCAACTATGAGAGAAGCAGGGAAGATATCATCAGGTTTTTCTTATTATTTTTTATTATTGAGGAGAATATCAAACAAAAGCTGTTAAGAGAAATACCACAGTGTGGTAGCAATGGCTTAAAACTGCAGTGCTGTTACAGGTGATGGATAAACATTGATTCAGCTGACAGCAGCTGAAAAATAAAACAAGAGGAATCCCACTTTCAGCAAGGAGAGATAAAGGTCAGAATTTCATGTGAAAACCTGGGGAAACTGAAGTCCTGACTTCACTTGGGCCATGAAGTCACATGCTGATACCAGAGCTCTCCTCTGCCTTACCACAAAACTGCCTGTTCTTTGCTATCTGCAGAGCTGCCATTGTAGGCTGTTGGTTGGATCAGCAGATTGGCAGACATGAGGCTTGATTTGTATTTCTGCTTCCAGCTCTGGTTCCTGTGTGGCCATGTACAAGCCATCATAGGTTATCTGTTATGAGATCAACTAAGCATTCAGGGATATGAAGGGTCAGGAGAAGCTCCATAGATTTGGCATTTCTGTGAATCTGGCCACTTAAGTAAGTGCATAAATACTGATGGCAAGACCTCAGAAATGCTGGGTTAGAGCAATGTGAGGTATCATTTTCTACTACCTATTAAAGGAGGGAAAATGAAAGAAAAAAAAGCTGACCATTTTATCTGGCTTTCAGTGCCGCTGAAGTATAATCAATGTTTGCAAAGTACTTGGAAATCCTTGGACGAAAGATACAGAAGAACAAATATTCCAAAGGATTCTCCACAGAGAACTTTGTTTAATTGCTTGATGCTTGAGCTTATGAAGACTTTTCTTTAGTAGGAGGTGTTTTAAAATGCACTGCAGTAGTTTAAAATGCAAGATACATAGAAGCTAGGTTCATACCAAATTAAGTAAAATAAGCACTATTTCTCATTCTAAAACTCTTCAACATTTTTTAAGAGAACTGGGCAAAAGTTAGGGGAAGGAATGCCGGAAGTACTCTTTTGTGAGAGACTGTGAGTTCGTAAATAAAACAGAGTTTAGTGGGGAAGTAAACTCCTTTTCCTTTATCCTAGTGCTTTTAAGCCTACTAATTCTCATTCCAAATAGTTTCATTCAGAAAAACTAGATGGAGATCAAGGAAGGTAGGGAAGGTTAAAAGAGGGTGTTCATCTACTCTTCCAAGCATATACAGCCTGGTTTAGGGTTATTCCTCCTTTGAAGAACAGTGCCCGGGATAACACAGGGCCCAGCATCAGCCATGGTGCATTATTTAACAGGTCCTTGTCAGCCAGATACAAATGTAACCACTTGAAGAATGACCAAAGTCATTCTGAAATGTGAGAACATGGCTAAACAGTGATGCGTGCCTCTGTTTCCCTTGCCACATAAACACTCCATCTTTGCCTCAGACACACTAGGTACAAAAGCTATTCTGGAACACGTCTCAGATTTATTTGTGGATGATTTAGACTGGTGTTTAAGACTGAGTTTATTGACTGAAGGCAACTAGCAATCAATTCACCCAATGTAACAGATCAGTCCTTTCTCTTCC
Source organism: Neopelma chrysocephalum (assembly GCF_003984885.1). Taxonomy (NCBI): domain Eukaryota; kingdom Metazoa; phylum Chordata; class Aves; order Passeriformes; family Pipridae; genus Neopelma; species Neopelma chrysocephalum. Next base: position 6,216,328 of record NW_020897747.1, on the reverse strand, counting down.
TTTCACTCACAAGCATGCTAGAATGCAAATTGTCTGGAAGCCCAGTTCAGTCCTAATGATTTCCAGTTCACCTCCATGTGCCCTGAAACCCTGTTGTTATTTTTGTCCTCTTCAGCTGACATTAAATGGGACACTGGCAGCAGCCTAACGAAACCTACAGTGGTTCAAATCTATTCACCAGTTCTCACCTGGGACACAGTTTGACTGAGTACATCTCATCTTCAGCCTTTTCACTATAATCACCATTGAGGCATAACAATAAAGCCTGATTACTCCTTCGGGGCTTTCTCTGACTCCCTCTTTCCTTTCCTATTTCCCTCTCATGGTCAAAAAGCTTTGGTCTACTCCCTTGTAATAGCAGATGACTGACACACCACTTCCAGCTGGGCAGTTTAAAGCAGTAATTCCAGAGTGCTGATGAGATTGCAGGGTACAGAGCACTCCAGTGTACATGGTGGATACTCCAGGCAGGAACTCTATGGCCCTACAGTGACAAGATACTAAAAGGAACACTATTAGCTTTGTAACAAACTGCTACAATGCACTCAGTGCCTTTATGGATCCAACATGCACAAATGTGCAAAGGAATACAAGAGAAAATAATATAATATAGAATAATAGAATATAAAATAATAGAATAAATAAGAAAAGAGGGTGTTCTGCACCTGAACAAAGACATAATCACCCTGGACGATCAAGGAGTTATGGTCGATATAGCCTGGAAAGGGTTTGCTGCGAGTGGCTTCACTGCAGTTCTGCATCTTGCAGGTGATGTATTGGGCATCTGAAAGGAAAAGAACAAAAACAATTCACTTGAGATCCTGAGCATAGATTCTTCCTGTTGTCATAAATCTATTTGCTGAGGCAGCATTTTTGCTTCCCAGACTCATGTGACATGAACTGACATCATCCATTCAACAGCACACAAAACTTCTTTCCCTTACATCTTTCACAAATCCACCCTTGATTATTTTCTTCCTTTAAGTTCCTTCCTTCTTTACCTGCCTCAGCCTCCCATTATTTCTTTCCTTTCTGCCCTAGGTTAGACATCAGAGCTATACATTTTTACTGAGAGAGCCCAGCGTAGATGATCTGATTACTTGACACCAGTGTTGTGGTTCCATGCTGGAAACAGACAACAGGCAGCATTTGAAGGTGGCACAATACTATGATTTGTGGCTCAGATCTGACAGAAACCTAGTTAAGGGTGTATCATTCAGCACTGCTACCTTCCCATGCTGCATTTACTTGGATGCTACCCAGGCTTAAACTTAAAGCAGGAACTGAGTGAGGGAACAAGAGCTGTAAAGGACTATTTATTAAGGCAAAAAACAGCCCAAGTCCTGGGACTCCCTAAGTAACTATGGGTCTGAAGAGCTGTGTCTTTGATTTGGGACAGACACCCATTGTGTTGAGCCTCAGCAGTTTCCCTTTCCCAAGTGTACCTTTGTCATCCCCATTGTGTGGGATTTGCTGTAGAGCACAACAGCTTCTCCACAGTCATGTGCCAAGTTTATTTAGAACATGGCCAAGGTCCAGAGCATACACAAGCACGTGGACACCTTTAGAGGACTCATACCCCATACTGTCACCAGAGAACCCCTTTAATGATGCACCTTCATATTTCCTACAGCACTTACATTCTGTAGAGTAATTCAGATCAACTTGGAAAGTAACTCAGACTACCTCCTGTTCAGGGGGTTTTACCCACTTCTCCATTGACAGTGTAGGTAGATGCATTCTGGCAGACCTGGGCAATCATTCCACATTCTCTTGAAACTAGAGGACTCAGCAGTTTCAAAGTAAATGGTCTAAATGCAAGCCATCTCATCCACTGTATCTATATGGGATGTCCTTACCTCTTATTCTAAAGCACTGCAAGATGCTCATCTCATAATCTATCACCTGAAGAAAAACAATTTGAATTTCTTCATGATGGTAATTTATCCTAGAATACAGAACCAGATTCTCAGTATTTAATTTGGACTCTTTCAGATCCATTAGGAATTTGCACTTTGTTTAATGACAAACCTGATCTACAGGAGGAATGACTTTGGCATTTTAGCAGTAGTACTTACCTGATAGAAACACTACATGGCATTTAATGTTAGAAGTACTTCTAGTAGTTTTCCTTGGAGAGACACAGACCCTTGTTTGATATAATTACCAACTTCTGATCAGAGAAAAAGCATTTTACACTAAAATAGAAATGGCTGGAATTTTACCATCTCATATTTAATCTTGGTTTTAATTAAAATCTATCATTTGACATTTCTTTCCTTGCTTCTAAGGGCTGTTGACTTCTGCTTGAAACAGACATGCAGGGTAACGAACCTTCAGGAAAGTCTGATGAGGGATGATTTTACTCCAGCATTTACAGAGTTCTTGGAATACAGAAAGTGCTAAGTATTATTAGCACTGCCGTTTATAACATTTCATGCTTTTGCAGCTCACTGCAAAACATTAATGAACGCAGCCTGGGCAGCATGATCGAAATGTATTTCCCTTCAGAGGGATATGATTTTTTCCACATTAGCCACAAGAGGGCAGGGAACGACATAATTCCCAGCCTGCTCATTTAGGTGAGCTCAGGAAAGTTCCCCTTCAGAGCAGTTCAGCCCTCTGCCCCTCTGCATTCAGGAAGGAGAGGGACAAGCAGGTCACAGCCTCTCCCACCACCCAATAGTACTGTGTTGTGCAGCATGTCCCCTCCTTGTCGTAAGACAGAGAATGGACATGCATTTCTTCCCCTGCAACACCACCAATTCCCACTCCTCCTCTTTAATCCAATCCCTTGTATCATGAAGGACAGCCCCTTGCCTCCTCCACCTCCCCCATCCCAAAATCATAGAGTCACACAATGGTTTCAGGTGGAAGGGACCTTTAAAAGGGCATAGAGTCCAACCCCCTGCAAAGAGCAGGGACATCTTCAGCTAGATCAGGTTCCTCAGAGTCCCATTCAAGGTCCAGCCTGACTTTGAATGTTTGCAGGGATAGGGCATCCACTACCCCTCTGGGCAACCTGTGCCAATGTTTCACCACTCTCAATGTAAAAATCTTCCTTGTATCTAGTCCAAATCTACCTTCTTTTAGTACAAAACCACTATCCCTTGCCCTGTCAAAATGAGACTTGTTAAAGAGTTTGGCCCCATCTTTCATATAGGCCTTCTTTAGGTATTGAAAGGTCACAATAAGTTCTCCCTGGAGCCTTCTCTTGGCTGAACAACCCCAGCTCTTTCAGCCTGTCTTTAGAGGAGAGGTGTTTCAGCCCTCTGATCATATATTTGTAGCCTCCTCTGGACTCACTCCAACAGGTCCACATCTTTCCTGTGCTGAGGGCTCCAGAACTGAACACAGTACTCCAGGTAGGGTCTCTCATTCTGTCTCAAGAAAGTTCCTGAGCTTAAACAAAGCAGCATCAGTTAAAATGGCTGGCCCTACAGCCACCCGAGCTGTTGACAAGACTGGTGGCTTTTCATACATGGAATCAAACTCCCCAGCAGAGATATACAGGATCAGACCTCTGTTTCCCATACTGTTCCCTTTTTTTTTCCCCCACCACCACTGTTTTACTTCCACAGGCACAACAGCTGTCTGGGACACACTAAGAGGAGACTGCAGTGCTGTCTTACTTCCCATGCAAAGGGGTTACCAATGCTGAGAGCACAGGGAGAGAACAGGATGTACCTTGCTGGGACCAGCCAGCAAAGAAGATTAAGGAATCTCCTCCACAAGAGATTTTAAAGAGCAGGCCAGGTTGACATCCATTAGAGGTGACTGAAGTTCTTTCAATCCTGTTTTAATGGAGGAATGGGGACTATGCCTATTTTTGCTGTGATCGCAGGAGTCTGGGCAGCAGTGATTGTACCATTGATGAAGATTTACTAAGGCAATTCTGTGAACTTTTACAGTGCAATTCTCCCTGGCTTCAATTCTAAAATGCCGGTAATAACTACTAAAGGGCAGAGCACTGAAATTGCTTAAGCTAATCTCACAAACAGCCAAATCCTGAGATGTGCACAAGAAAAGCTCCCTCTGTTGTGGGAGACAGAAAGAAGGAAAAGCAAGCTTATTGCAGTGCCTGGTTCCCTCTTTTTTTCCTAGGGGAAGATTTTCTGTGCTCACATTAACTCATGGGTTTTTTTCATTTGATTCTCATGGACATTTTATGTGATTCCGTTGGCAGAGGTTTGTAGTTTAGCATTAATTAATGTCAATTAATGTATTCAGTTGCTAAGCTCTGGAATTAATTTCATTAGTTTTCCTGCACAGATGTTTTCCCCGCCATAGGTAATTAGGACATTATGCTTTTCATTTCCAGAACCCTCACCTCCAACAACAGCTGCTGTTTTTAATATAAAACAAGAAAGTCACACTGTGCCTGGAGAGAAGAACATAGCAACTCTCAGCTCTTACACCCCCAGACACTTTGATTTTGACAGGTTTAGACACCCAGAGTAGGATACTTCTTGGGGAATGGCAGCTACTTCTAAAGAGGAAGCAAGAAAAGTCACAGAACACAATAATGGAGGAGACTTCTTGTAAGGGAAACCTCTGACAAAATTAATCTGTTTCAGTGGTCAAAGAGAATTGCAAATGCTAACACATAGCAGAAGTTAAGAGCCAGAGAGATCCTGTGCCATGAAATATTTTAGTCTTTTCTGTTTAGCTTGAGCTCCATGCTAATATGTTCTCAAGGGAAACGGATCCAACCTGTCCCAGAGACATTTCTTCTTTAGTTGCTGTAGAGGGAAGGTTATTGGTGGTTACTGGAGGTTGGTGAGCCTCTGCAAAAGTACACAGGAGAGTTTTAGATCCCTTCCTAAGAAGAGTGGGAATTTCTTCAGGATATTTTGTTGCTGAGTACTATTTTGGATTACATATGAAACCCTAATACCCACTGCTTTCTAAGCAGCCTAAGTTTGCATGCATATATTTCAAAAACCTTATTTGATTACAGGGAGAGTCAGAGAAAATATTCACCGTACTCTGCAAATGTACAATTTTTTTTTCTTGCATTTAATTCATTGAGGAATGTATCCTTCTCTCTACAAATAAACCTACCAAGGACAAATCAGGAATTTTATGCAAAGATTATCCACGTAATCTATGATTTTTTTCCCTTCTAGATTTTCTACGGAGTATCCCAGGTCGTTTCTGAGCAACTCAGACATTAGGGATAATTTCTGCTTTTGAAGGATGACCAGCATCCTGTAACTAATGAACATGGCAGTAACATATGTCACTGAAAGACCCAGGCCTGTAACCCCTCTCCACCAGTGATTAATAACAGAAGTCTAGGTTGCCTTAGTAGTCCAGGTGCCTTAATAGTCCCAGCGCATCTTCAGCATTCACAACCTCCCATGGCAATGAATTCCAAAATTTAATTAAATGTTCTCTCATACTTTAATCTTTCTATTCCTTTTTTTGAGAAACACAAAAAATTACTGTTCTTTATCCATTTCCATCTGGTCTGAATGTTGATTTGTGAAACATTCATGGTATGGGAATATGCTCACAACTCTCCAGGACTCAGCAACTGCAAAGCAATTAACCAGTAATGAAGATCAATGAAACAAAACCATCCCATTTACTAACTACTCACAAATCTGGTTTTATCCTGCTGCTACTCTTTCTTCACTGCATGTTAGTGTCAGAAATCTTTCTTTACATAGGGAAGCAAATCCTCTACCATTTCTGGTATAAAGTTATAATCAGAGAAACTAACAGATGTCATTCTCCAGGACAAATACTAATCATGATCAGGAAAAACATTAATTACAATAAGAAAAAAAATATCATTGCACAGGTTTAGGATACTGCGGGAATTAATTCATCACTCTAGTTATGTTAGTAAAACACTGTCAGGCTAAGTTGCCTACTCATTTTTTCCACTACACTGATTATTTCATTCTTCCTAGCAACGTTCTGTGAAAACAGAAATTAAAGTCCTAGTGCAACTTTGTGATTCAGACATTATTGGTCGGATGCTCAGTCCCTGCTGATCAGCAAGCAGTACACATATGCTGACCCCAGGTGAGACTTTGGTCTTACCTGCATCACCTAAATTACCTTTCATTAAGAAAAGTTGCTGTGTGAATCAGAACAGCAGAAGAAAAACAAAGGAAACAGAACTACTTTTTAAGTATCAGGAGCTCTCTAAATTTTTGCTAGCACATTAGAAAATCTCTCAGCTTCTTTCATCCACGCTTTAAAAAAAACACCACATAAATTAATAACTTTACTCCAAATCAATTGGTGTCATCTAAATAAGCAAATGCACGTCTCATAAATGTAACAGTTGGTTTTCCTGTTTTACATCTATAGGAACTGTCACTTAGACATCCTCTGAGTCAGTTTTGCCATTCTGTAGAGGGCCAGTGGGTACCCAGTTAGTACTGGGTAGTACTAACTACCCAGTTAATTCCAAATGCTTTGTAGGAATCTATCTTTCTAATTCTCTCCAACTGGATTCCTCAGTAGGCACCCACCTGAATAAAAATTACCTCCCACATTAATTAGCTTGAATCAGGCCTTACTGGGATAACCCTCCCTAGCTCAAATCAGATAAGACCATTAATTTAGGATCTTTCAGGACTTGTGTATTCTTTACAAACCTAAACTCCACATGTCATTAAGTTTCCACCTTCTGAAAGCACTTCAAGTTGCATTTGAGCAAACCTAAATTTAACTTCCACCATCGCTCTGCCTGCTGACTGTGATGGTGAATGTAACAAAGAGAAGCTTATCATAGGGTTAAGAACTGTAGGGGATTAATTATCTTCCTGGGGTGTTGACCTGAGGCTAGACAAAAAAAAATTCACAATTCCTGCTGACTTTACCAGTTCGCCTTTGATCCTGTTCCAAAATCAAAGTGGAACACCAGGGATACCCAAGTGTACAAATGGAAATGTGAGATAACATTTATATGAACTTCTTCCAACCAGAAAAAAAAGTTTTACTATACACTCTCGGTCCCAGATTGACTTGGATTGGGCCTGAAGCCTTTAAAAAATAAACAAAACCATCACATTTCTCTAGATGAAAATTTGCACGGTGCTCTCCAAAATTTACACAAAGAAGATTAAACCCATAAATGGCTATGATTAGCCCTGCAAATCTGTCTCCATCAATACAACTATATTGAACAGATTGCACTCATTTTGTTCATCTGTACCTGCACCCTAGTGTGCAGTGTGATAAGACACAGTGTGTTCAGGAGTCCAGATTTTTCTGGATCCCGAGGGGAAAAAATGTAGGGAGAACATGCGCTCAGGGACAACATTGCTAGCCAGATCCTCAGCAGGTGCAAATCAATGTGCCACTGAAGTTATACTGATTTATGCCTGATAAGAGACTCTTGTTTTGGTCCTTGCAAACCTTTTCCATTATGTAAATAAACACAATAAATAAAATGCACAGACAGATGATAATCAGAGAGCAGAGACAGAGAGTTATTCTAGCAAGGAAAGCCCAGTGCTAAGGTTGTTGCTGATGTTCTCAAATGACTCAGTCAGGAAGAAGGGCTAACCCTGTATCCTGCTGACATTTCTACTTCTTCTCACATAAAGCTGCAGTTGTACTATTCAGCTTCTGCTGGAAAATATACCAGCAAAAGAATGAGGAGGTTTTTTTCTTATTTATACTGAGTTCAGCAGCTTCTTGCTTAGCCCTTCTATTTCCACTTCATATAATCTTTTATTTCATTGCACAGAGTTTGTGGCTGTTTCCACACTACTCCCTTTTCTTTCCTTCTTAGTCCCTGTCTTGTTTTGGCAAATCTACCTTCTCAAATTTAATCCCTTTATTGAAATTTTACACTTGGTTAACTCTCAAAAGAGGTATTCCAAACAAAGTATAAATAAGTAAATGCAAAAATATTTTTAAAAAACACCAAAAACACACCAAACATAAAAACCTCAAGAAAATTATTTGTAAATTACCCTTAGTTTGGAAAAAAGTTATCTTTCTCACTTCAGCACAGTTCCCTCTATCACCCCACTGGTATCAACACACCTGCTCCATTCCAGAGGTCAAGGTTTCTATATCCATTGGAGGTTTATGATTACTTTGTGCAGGAAAAGGAGACTGATTTAGTACTTAAAAGAAAGCTCTAGTAGCCAAGAGACCCGTATATACCAAGTTGGTCATGGTGTCTAGAATAATGGACCATGTGCAGTCTGTCTTAGTCTTAAAATCCTGTGACCTGCAGTGCTTCCAAACATCTGGCAAAAAAGGCTGTAATATGTTCCAAGGTTACTGCTTTCAGCTACACACCATAGTCCTCTGCTGGAAACCAACACTCCCTGGAACAACGGGCCAAACATAGCGTGCACTTACTGAAAATTCAACATATTTTCTTATACTGCCAAGGAGGTGATTTGAGGACCTTTTGACTCATTAGCAGAAGTTTCATCCAAATGACTGGTTTGCAAGAGCGGTCACCACTGGCCGAAAGTTCGACACCACTGATACATTTAATTAGTAGTTCTGTCACTGACTAAACTGAAAAACTTAAGTTGTGCTGCCTCACAACTAAACTAATATAAGTGTGCAGAATCTGTTATTAGAGCTCAGTTCTTGAGCAATAATTTGTTATTCTACAATTCTTTTTACTAATATGCCCGACTCCTCAGTGAAGCCAGTTTCTTGTATTTGTTTTTTGGTTTTCACCTTAAGAGCTGTAAGAAAGCTTACTAATTTGTTAAGAACTCAAGAAGCATTTTGCAGAAATGTGTGATAGCTGTGCAAAATGTTCTTATTTCAGCCTAAGAACTCAAAAAGATCATCCAAAGCATTTGGTGTGTGGCACTGTCTCTGCCCACTGTGAGCTGAACATCCCTCAAAAACATTGCCAAAATATAGCTCCTGAAACATCACTTGTAATGCTTCATCTCAGTGACCACAAATTCTTAATGACTTATAAAAGCAGTGTTTGGTGCTGAAATAGACACTGTCCTGTTAAGAAAACTTCATTCTCATTTATCATGTGCCAAGAAACAGAGAGCTTCATGTCCCCAGCTTTGGTGCCATATCAGGTAAGTGAAATTGAGAGGAGAAATAATAATCATAGATCATAAATTATAAGAAATAGAGATAATACATTCTTTCACTTTTGCTGTCTTGCATATCTTGACAGGGAAACCTTTAAAACTTTATAGTTTCTATCACAACTGTTTCTTCTCAAAATTCATCTTCCAAAAAATTCTCTTTCAAGATAAATTTCCATAAGTTAAAAACCAGATTACCCCACAGTAAACTTTTCAGATATTTTTCAAGTTTACAGTGACAAAATAAACATTTTAAGTAATACCATCGCAGTTGAGGGTAATTCAAGGGAGAAATTTATCCATTTAAAAAGTAATTAACTGAATGCATCATTAATACTTTTGTATTGAAAATGGTAAAAATCTTCTTGTTATGTTGCAGTAAAGCTGCTGTTTACTGAGGAAACAATATGGAATTACAGTGATGATCAATGGCAGCCAGGCTTTCAGGTGTCATGCCTGCCTGAGGCAATCCAATGGAGTGGGAAAGAAATCCAAGGAGAAAGATCTGCAAAGAAGTGGAGCTCAAAGACAGACCTTGAGGAAGCATGGCTGGGAGGAGAAAAGGCCAGTGGGTGGCTTAGGGTGCCTGAGAGAATTTATGGTCAATTAGGAGAATATTTTGGAGTTGCAGGTAAAGGAGGCTCCTGGAATGGGAAAAAAAAAACATCAAGAGGCAAAGCAGGGAGGAAAAGGAGCTGGTGAATGTGAAGGATAATGACAGGACAAGCAGGAACAGAGAAAAATACACTTAGGCTGGTCATTAAAAGGTTTCTAACGAGAGAGAAACAAGGTATTTTCAAACGCAGTACCTAAGGCAGAGTATCCCTGGTCTGCTAAAACTATAAAGCTGTGAACAAGGTGCAGTTATGTTCTGTGTGAAGAAAACAGAAGCTAGACTTTGTGACTCAGGAACTTCTCTGCAATGTCATGTTGCCATCAACAAAAATCACGTAAGAAGAAATGAAAGTGCTCTGTGGAGTAGCTCCAATTACTGCTTATCACCTATTCTTCCTTACCATGTTCTCGGCTCCTTTCACAGCCTGTTAAACCCAACTTTTTGCCTTTCTGGAAATGCCTGTCTTCTGACAGACCTTACTTGAAACAGCCAAACCTCTCATATTAAATGAGTGAACAACTAAAAAGAAGTCAGATTTCTACTGTCATATTGTGTGGTTACAAGAACATGAGGACAGTCCAGTATACCACAATATTTAAAAGCTGATCTACTTACGACCATCCACTGTCTTTGCCTCCAGGTGCACGAGATCAGGCTCTCTACCATTCCCCATCATAGACCTGTAAAAGACAGATTGAGACAAAGGTATTAAAAACAACATGTACCATGAATGTCTGAGAAATTAATTTCACAGGAGATCCTGTTTAACTGGACATAAACTCATACTCACAAATAAGAACTGATAGTTTTGAAAGCATTTTGGAGTTTTCCCTAAAATAAAGTTGAATATTTTAAAGAAGTTCTACCATTTTATCTAATCAATGCCATTGTACTTATGAGTTCTTTATTTCTGACCCCTTCACTTCTTTCCACGTGGACATTTACCTGTTTCTGTTCCCGTTGACACCTGCCATTTTGATGTGTCTTCTGGTTTGGTCAGAAGGATGCATTTCAGTCAGGGTGGGATACAGAAGACTTTAATAGATGAGATAATAGTATTTGCCAGAATACTAATTATAGTTGTTCCTTTATATTGGACATTTTATGCACATTTGCTTAATTGACACTCCTAATGATCAATGTTCCCTCATGAATTAAGTTTTAAAAACTCATTTTATCCTAGGACATTTTATCACTTCTGATCTAATAAAAACAGTGTTTCATTAATAAAAGAAATGTCACATTGACTCAGAAAATGACTGTTTGTTCACTCTGAATTAACAAGTAACAAATAGAGATAATGAGTATGACAAACAGGGGTTTATGAAACCAAGCTCTGCTTCCATTATTAAGGTTCCCCTGGACTGGCCTCATCAACTCCTTGGAAGAATCCAAATGGCCAGTGGTTTGACGGACAGTCTGAATTATGGAAATGCTGACTGCAAGAATGTACCAATCCCATTGTACAGCAGCCTCAGCAGCATCTCTGACAATCAGCCTTGTTTCTGGTCTTAGTCCTATCACTCAAGTCATAATCCTAGATTAAAGCCAAGGGTTAAACAACAGTTTCTTGTTAGCTGCCTGACCTCCAAGTTAATAGAACCATGAGGGAAGATATGCATTCATTTCCAGTGATAGACAAATTAGATGTTCTGTTCAAAGCCTCATTATTTTTTAGGAAATCAGAAGTGAGATTCAAACAGTGATTTAGACCTTAATTCAGTTCCCACTGACTGCAATCAAAGGCACCTCCAGTGCTTAATCATCATGTGCATTAACTAATAACTATTATAAAAATGTTAACAATAACAAGGTTATCTGTGTCCTGATTAATCCTTAGGTTTGCTTGACAAAATCTGTAGCAATTCACCAGCTAGAAAAGGTTTGGATTTTTTTGTTCTCCTTTTCTGGGAACTGAATTTTCAGAAAATACTCTGAGCCAGCATTGCTTTCACCTCTTCTCCATTTTTAATAAAGTTTATGGCAAGGTCTTATTCTCCTAAACATTCAACTTCCATTTAAAATCTCTGCTTCTTGATAATTGACACCAAGTGGGTGGTAAAGAAACACCTTCCTAGGGCATTTTTCTTATACCTGCCATCATCAGCAAGTTTAGGGCCAAAATGCTGGGCCTGCTAGTTACAATTCAGTTCAAGGTATATAGATGCCAGTGACAAATAGGGCTAAAGAAACGGTAGAAGGACTAAGCTTACAATATGGTATATTTCCTCTTCAGACTTGTTTATTTAAGTGGGCTTTAAATACTGGGACTATTAAAATAGCCCACCTGGAACTGGGCTGAAGAACAGAAAACACAGTCCAGTTTTGTCAGTGCATTCCTCCTCCTGACCTCACACACCCCCATGGGGATGTGAACTCTGCAAAGAAACAAGGAATATATTCCATGAATTGGAGCACTTTGTCTCTTCAGAGACACACAACAATGGTATTTATCCAGCAAAGAACTTGTTGCCCTAGTTAAAGCATGCAAGTCTACAATTAGGTGTTTTGTGAGTTTCCTCCTCACAGTGCTATTCTGACCCCAAGAAAAACCTCTGTTGCATCTTCTCAAGCAAAGACAGTCAATTCAGAATGGTATATCTCACTGATGGATGGGGTGTGATTGTCACTGTTACTTTCACTGCTGATATGAGCCATAATTTATATTAAAATCTTAGATGATTTAAGAGAACCATATAAAAATCAGGACCCATAAAACCCTGAAAGTTATAAGGCTACAGCTGGAGCTGTAGTCACCTGCATATTACTTTGTCCCATACTACAACAGCCAGTATTGGGACTGTAGAAGCTCCAGTTCAAGGCAGAATTAGGCCATCAGTTGTCCTAAGGATGCACAGAACAAGGATGGCTGAAACGTGACTGGTGATAAATATTATTCATCTATTCAAGGGTTTCCTTTCCTTTGATATCTCCTAACACCTGCAACTTAGAAATGTGATGACAACAATGAAAACTTTTCTTCCATTTTAGGCAACAGTCCCAAAGCAGGTAACCCTAAAGACCTGAAATATGTTTATTACCTACCTTTAAAAACACAAATTACAGATAAACTATGGATTGTAATTAAAGGAGTAATTAAAGGTCCCAGGCAGCCTTCTCTTTGCCATTCCCTATTCTGAGCAAACTTTTGTTCACTACGTTGACAGTTCTTTCTTCTCATATTTCTCAAATCCATTCTTCCCTTTCTGCATTCATTCTCAAAGACCAAACCCTCATATATCCACAAACTTTTCTTCTTGCCTCAGTCTATGTTTTCACTTTGTGGTAAAATGCCAGCATGCCCTTTGTCTGTCCCTTTAATCTCAGGCTTTCTGTAATACTCCCTGAAACTTCAGGGGATATCCTTGCAATACTTTCTGTTGAATGGTGCCTATTGTATTTTTGTGATTAACTTTTACTGTTTTGTTGCTATAATTGTCTGGACATTTTGAAAAATGAAAAAGATAGAAAAAAAAGAAAAAAAAAATCTTTTGGGAAAATGAGGATTTAGAAAAGCTGAGAGGAGTGGAAGGCAATGACCTCACTGCCTTTACACTGGAGATGCTTACATTTTGAAAAATGTAGGACCCCCGCAGTCCTATTACAAAGTCGCTTCCTAAAATTTTAATCATCATCAAGCCTGCTAAGTAGTCATCTACACTTGAGAGCCTCACAAATCGATATCACTGGCTGCAGTGCAGTAATTGCTCTGAATGCGGATTCTACATCCACCGTGAGAAGCAGCAAAGGGAAAAGACCCCAAATCTGGTTTAGAACTAGGCTGAGCTAAACAAAAGCAGCCTGGCACTGCCCATTGCACAGTAAATGCTAGTTGGCATATTTCTGTAGTGACCAACCCCTTGCCATCTTCTCTGTCTGAAACATTTCTAAAACCTTGGCTTCCTTGGCCTGTCAGCTCTTCTGAGCCAAGAAAATTCAATAGAGACTCTGTTATCCTGGGGTTTCCACCTCTTCTATCTTTTTTCACTTCTAGGGACAAAAGCAATTGTTAATGGATGCTGGGAACTGATGAGGCTTGCAAGGCAGTCAGACCACTCAGAACTGCAAAAAGGCATCATTGTGAAGAAAGCAAAAGCTTCCACTTGGTGCACCTAATTTCAAACTACCATTTTTTCATAAACAAAGAACTCGAAACACCAGACAATAAAGACTGCATCTCAAGGGTTTGTGCATTCTGGAAAGTAGCTTTGGGTGCTTTTGGATAATTGACTTCAGACACAGTCAAACCATATCTGGGACTACATGCACAAGAAACTTTATGGCAGTCTTTCCATATGTATTCCTTGTATCATACATGCTCACAGCAGCCAAGATCAAAGGTCTTTTAAGTCAGGCAATAAATGACATTGTTATTTTACATAATCTTCAATGCAAATAGCCCAGAATGAAAGGCTGGAAGAATAGAAATGCTACTATGTCCTTTTCACAGACAGAACCAGTGCGAATGTCCTTCATTCTTTATATGGGGACAGAGACATTATGTAGCTTTCTCATGTCTCAAAGGAAATGAACAAGTGCAGAATTAGGACTCCTATAACTATACCTCACCTTCTTTGGGGGATAAACATGTATGACTTGTTCATGCAGCAACAGATGGCTGATAAATGACAGATAACAGCATGCCTCTACTAAGGTGGAGGGAATGAGATCCATACAGTTCTGGCCGTTTTGAACTTATCAAAACTGACTCAGAGTAGCTCAGAAGTGGCTGCAATGCAATACCAAACAGAAAACTGACACACTGCTTGGAAAACCCAGCTTGACTAGTCATTATTTAAAATGCTCATTTGCCTCTGTTGCATTCTGCAGATGACTTTGTTCTTAACATGTTACTTATTTTGAGATGTCTCCTGACCTTCAGCATTCCTTTTTCCCAGTCCCAATTTAAGCACATCCCCATCTCCACATATACTGCATGACACAGAAAGACTAAGTAGTTGCAACAAGACAGGTGGAAGAGAATGTACTCTTAGAGATCCTTATGCCAAAGTTGTCCTATGAACATAAATATTCTAACAAGCTTTATCCTGTCACAATAGAGCTATAAAGTTGCTCTGTTCAGCACATGATAATGGCTTTGTAATTCAATTATTGGTAGAATTTGCCTTTGGGGATTTATCTTCCTTTAGCCTCAGCATTCATGCGAATCCCTTATCGTAAATCTTGCCAATGCAAAACCAGCTCCCCCACCGCCTCTGGGACATATCCCACCACTTCATGTTAAAAAACAGACAGCTTATTCCAACTTAGTGAATGGCAGGTTTTTGTTTTTTAAGGACAGAATGAAAACAACAACAATGGATGACATTCATGGAGTCCTCGGTAGCATCAACTTTTTGGTCCCACTGATGCTTCTGTAACACTTTAAATCCTAATTGCCATTCATAAAAATAGTAACATGTAGCACTGAACAGGGAGCTTTTTGTCCAAAGATACAAAAGTACTTGACAATCGACCTTTAAGTAACCTTCCCTGCATGCTACTGATTTGTTCAAGACCTATGGAAAAGTACAAGACAAGCAGACCAAGTTAGAAACAGGGGCTGAGGAAAATTTTTGTTCTCAGCTTTATGGATAAACTCTACTGATTAGTCAAGAGCACAGGGACCTCATTGATTTGACCAAGATCACACAGTTGCTGTGTGGCAGAGACAAAAATAGAGCCTGAGAGTCCTCCAGGCTCTTTTTTCTTTTACTACTGTATTGACTCCACGAGGACTTCGCAGATACTCTCTGCTCCTTTTTTGCTTGCAGAGATCAGTGAATCTGTCCCAGGAAGCTTAGTGTGGGAGGCAATTCTTGTGGTTTCTTTAGTTCAGTCCCTATTATGTGAAATTTCACAGATTTTACTATTCCTACTTTAAGGACTTCTTTCTAGCTATAACTTAACCACATTCTCCAGACATGTTTTAAAAACAAAGGGCCAGATTCCAGATAGGCATAAATCAGCACTTCATTTCTTTACATTTGGCAAATAAATCTGCCCTGATATTAATTTAATTATATTTTCCCTGCTACATCTCTGCTCTGTTATTTCCCACTTTGCCCAATCAGATGAAATCAGACACCATTTTGCGCAATTCAACTAGCAGCCACTGGGCCAAATCCATCCTATGGTATGCTTTACTCAGTTTGTCACCTCTTCTCTAGAACTGACAGAAAACAGCAGTTAAGTGACTAAAGCCCAATTTCTCCTAGTTGTACCACCTCACAGCACTGACAGAAAAACAGGTGGTTGTTGCTGCTAACACTAGAATAGGTGAGCAGGTTAACGGGGGTAGTGGTGTCATTTCCAGGCCATGGGGAGTCCCTTCTACTCTCATCTTCACTTTTTACAGCCCTAGAGCACAATTATCCACAGGCTTCCATACCATGCTGTGTATACACCCCACAGCTTTGAGGACAGTAGCAAACCAAGCCCTCTCCTCTGCTGCAGTAACACCACAGCTTTCTGTGGGAAGCTCCAGAGAGGCAACTTGGCTAAATCTCTGAAATAGATGGATGTGAATTCTCAGGGAGGTAGCTATTTATTGTACATAACACTGGGTGGGAGGAATGTCTTAAAATAACAATCTAAATTAAGTGGATAAAATTCAGTTACTAGGATTAGATCCTGATTTTACGATAGCCCTCCTGTCCTATATCTCTTTTTCACATCTTGCAGGAAACTTAAGACTACAACTTGGCTTGAAGGGAGAGAAGGAGGAAGGTACCCCCTAGTTATAGCCTCTGAACTCAGCTCCCTGATATCATAAACCAAACCTACTTGACTTATGGCTTCTCTGCTGTACAGCCTAATAGGATCACAATTTCCCACTGTGTTAAGACACATCTTGTAGTGCTGTGGCCCTGAGTCAGGAAGCTCTGGAGGAAGCCAGCAAGTCATTTAGAGCAAGAGTGCAAAGTCAACTCTGGTAACCCAGTGTGCTACTCATTAAACATACAACACAACATAGCAGTGAAACCTTCCTGACACAGATCTAGACGAATCCATAGGCAGCTTAACTGTGCAACTGCTTCACCTTCTCAAGGTCTGTCCTTTACAGAAGCATACAGAGAAATGAGCTGCTTACCCCAGTGCCCGTTGGAGACTGACAGGTTCCAGGTCCTGCAGAGCACTGCAGGCTGCTGAGTAGCACCCAAATCAAGATTTTGAACCTCATATACAGATGCTCGCCTACTTCTGCAGAACTTTAATGAGGGAAAGTGGATGATGGAGAGAAGCTGAAGCTCGTGGGAGGCTGTACACATTTATAAAGTATCTCTGGATGATTTTTTAAGATAAATCTGCTGAACTGGGAAAACCAAAACACATCAATCTACACATCAATCAGACTGAGGCTCCTTGGTCTCAAAAAGCTTATTCAGGTGTATATACCTATTCTTCCTATTCAAAACTGGAGGACAAGACTCTAGGGGAAGAAAGAGGGCAGTCAGGTAAACAGTCAAGATTCTGCTCAGTTCTGACTTTTTAGAAGACCATTCCAATTATTATTTTACACCCATCTCCAGAGCCCCCATGATATGCAAATAGGGCTGAGAACCCTTTTTCACTCACATGGTGGAACTCTGCCAGACTAAGGATTTGGGACTGAGGAGTTATATTTTGCTCTGACGAATCCTGCTTTGATTATGAGTTACAAGGTCTCTCAAGAAACTGCTGGGACCAGAGGATCTGGTTATTTTAGACTCAGTGGACCAGAGGGCTACCAACTGCTGCTGTGTGACTTCATAATTCTCTCAATCTTATCCAGAGAAGAAATCACGTATTTTGGATCTCAGTTTCTTAAGAACTAATTCTTATCATAAATCCAGAGTCTAACTGAGTTTTTAACAACAAGAGAAAGAGACTGCTGCATGTCTTTTTTCTGTCCTTGCTGATCCACATGGGGCTGGGGAGTTTGTAACTCTGGAAGCCAGACAGGAACAAAATCCTAATTCCCAAGATAAATCTGGGAGATTTCATTTGTATCACAAAGACAGCTACAGATAGACCTTCAGTCTGACTTTCTCCCAAAGCCAAATTGGAAACAAATGTTTGGTGTTCAATGCAGGGAAATTAAAAAAAAAACAAAACAAAACAAAACAAGGAAAATTTTCTATGCATTTCCACTTCTGGGCTGCCAAGTAACCTGAGGATAAAAAAGCACTGAAGTGCTGAAGCAGAAGCGCAGTCCTACAACTCTTGCTATTCCCCATCAGTCAGTTGCTTAATTCAGATGTCCTGAAAACTGACATGGGTTCCTCTGGCATGTGCCCATATCCACCATATTTAAGCTATGAAATATATAAATTTTTAATTAAATTTCTGGTACACTTCAACTCATAGAATATGGTTTGTGTGCTAGATCAAGTGGATGATTTTCTGGAGAGACTGTCACAATGCACTTTGATTGGCATCTTTCCCATCAGCCTCCAGTAGTTGCCCTGCAGTGATTAAAAGGTCTTGTTCAGCCATACACAGCATCATTTGTAAACAGCCCAGATACTGTGCCATTTAAATGGCTTCAGCCCACCTGGGTGGGTGTGCAAATCTCACCAAGCCAAGATCTGACAAGAACACTGGGACAGTTTTCCCAGCTCACTCCCACTGCTTGAATATAATGAAGTTTTTAACAGGGCTGTGACACCTTTTCCCCTTAATTTTCAGCTCTTTCAGCTGCTCCAATGAACACAGTCAGAGCTTTTAAAATACAGTCTCCAGCCTCCTCTGGAAAAGATATATACTCTATAATTATACTCTGAAGATTAACTTCCTTTGCCACTACTCATATAAGAAACACAAATATAGCCCTATCTACTCATCTGTCCTCCCAGCTGCTTACCAGTTTTTTCCCCTTCAGTGTGTGTGCATATCTTTGTATTATTTGAGGGGAAAGGTTGGTTGGCTGCTTCTTTTACAATGTTTGCCTCCATTTGCTTCTCCTTCTTATCCTCAGAAAAACACAAGACAGAGTGGAGACCTAGAAACATGTCTTATCAAACTGACACATCTCCTTTAATTTCTTCAGGGAATCATTAACATCATGAACTCATGACCCTACTGGAAATCATAAATGGTTTAGGTTGGAATGGACCTTAAAGATCATCTAGTTCCCAACCCTCTGCCATGGGCAGGGACACCTTCCACAAAAGAGGTTGCTCAAAACCCCATTCAACCTGGCCTTGAACCCTTCTAGGGATGGGGCAGCCACAGCTTCTCTGCTCAACCTGTGCCAGGGCCTCACCACTCTCACAGTAAAAAATTCCCTCTCAATATCTATTCTAAACCTATCCTTTTTCAGTTTGAAGCCATTACCCCTTTCCTTATCACTCCATGTCCTTGTCAAAAATCCCCCTCCAGCTCTCTTGTAGCCCCTTCAGGTACTGGAAGGGGCCCTAAGGTCTCCCCAGACCCTTCTCTTGTCCGGGCTGAACAATCCCAACTCTCTCAGAGTGTTTTCAAAGGAAAGGTGCTACAGCTCTCTGATCTTCTTGAAGTATGGAGTTGTATTTCTTTTGTATTTCTCCCACTTCCTGGGCTGTGTGCAATACCCAAATAAGTAAAAAAATAAAATCAATACCATTGTATAGATAATGATTATAACTTGATGACATAATTTACTAGCTGAGCTTCTATATTGTTAATTTTATGTTAGTTTTTAAGACTTTTATTTTTTGGTTTTATTTCTTCCCTCTCCCCCCCAAGTTTTTCAAGATTGGGTTTTGATTAGAATTAAAAAGTTAAATGTCTCGTTTTGATTAGAATTAAAAAGTAAAACGTCTCATTTTGATTAAAAAAACATTATGTTTTCCATACATTTTAATGAGATTTTTAACCTTTTGTATCCAATTGTGATACCTTGACTTAGTGACTTTCAGAAAATAATTTCTGGTGGAAGGCATGACTTGATCTGAGGACTAGAATAAAAACCTGGCTTTTAATGAGCAATGAATGTCTGCATATATATTTTGGACATATTGAACTATATGCACTTTGACCAGTTTTTTGCAACTACTGGTCATGGGTATTTGGATTTGCAAGTCACAAGTATCATTAGTGAACTTTGACTCGATGACTGGACTACTTTAAAAAAGGAAGAAAAATGTAATGTAATTCTCAACATAACTGATTGGCCAATTGTGTTCACATTTGTATTCACTACAAATCAGCATCTTCACCACCAAAATTCCATCACAGGAATGTATATCAAAAATGACCAAGTGTCACAAAAATAAACTCAGAAGTATTTAGATAAAGCATTTATCCAACTTTTTAAACTAGGATCTACTGCATTCTCTTCCCCTAATGTCAACTACATCAGTAAACACTGTGCTATCAGCAATAATCCACATTATATTAACTTGCTGTTCCTGTATTACCCTGATGAAGTATTTATCACTTAGAATATTCCTTCCTAGTAATTAGGGTATTTTCATAGACCACAGTTCCAGAATTACCAAGTACCTTGATAGCTTACATGTATTTTTCTGCCACAGTACACTTAACAGCAAAATATCAAGAAGCTGCCAGAGAAATTATAAAAACCATGAAAATTATTGATACAGTGCAGACCTGCCATGCCTCGGGGTTGTATGCAGTGTGGATTCTTTCATGTCTCCATCTGACACATGACGTGGTTGACTCTCAGAGGATTACATTTTCCTCAGTATACCACTGTCACATGCTTAGATTATGCAAACAGATATGTGATGGTACCCAAATTATAGCAATTATTAGAGATGTCAGTTTTACAGTAGTCCATCATTAAAGCCTGCCCAGCACAAATGTGTCTTCACAACCTTTTAATGAGGTAGAAAATTACAGATCCCCTTTTTCTACATGTGTTTAATTTGTTGTTTGGTGGTATTTTTAAGACAAGAAAACTCCAGTACCCTTTAATTTTAACGGTTTGAGTTCATCTGTTCATCTCTCACCTTATTTCTACCTCCACAAAGTGACATTACATTTCTTTCATCACAAGTGTGGATGTCAGGGCACCACTTGGAGCTGCAGGTGGAAGAATGAAAAGGGAGAACAGAGGAGCTCTGAATAAACAAATATTCTATTTCCATATTAATGACTTCTCTTAATGAGAGGATTCAAGAATACAAAATATGTATTAGTTACAAGGAGCTGAGTTGTGTCCACACAGAGTGTTTTCTCAGAGTTATGTAGTAGGCATTATCAGATTGCTTTAGTGTTTTCCTTCATGGGGCTAAATTTCTCTGGGGTAGCAGTAGAATGCAGTGTTTCATGGAGCAGCCAAAAAATAAGCAAATAAAGAAGAAAATCCTCTTGGAAACATATATAAGAAATGCAGCTGTAAAAGACACTACAAATTCTCTGACAGCATTTGCAGGTAGAGCCTTCTCAAGGCTAAAACTAGCAAGCCTAATGGTGTTTATTCACAAGACTTAGAGTGACCCACAAACTATTTACTAGACAATATGAGAGAGTAAAATAGCAATGAAAATATCAGTGAGCAATAAGGAAAATGCATCTTTGGTTTCACCAACCCCATGTAAAAGTCTTTAAAGTCTTCCAGATTACCCCTCCTATCAAAAGAAGCAGTGTAACTAAATGCAGGCCTTGCTTTGTGTCTTCCGGTTTTGGAGAAGTCCTAGTTTAGACAGTATTGGAAGCAATCTGTATTAAAGCAGCTCCTCAGCCTTCCTTAGACAACAGAAAATATCCCTCATTCTTTGCCCATTACTGCTGTGTCCTGGTTGATTCCTTCAAACACATTTAAATTAGAGAAAGCACCAGCAACAGGAGAGAGTAACCCCACATTCTGCTTTTCTTGAAAAGTTGTGACTTCGGGACATTTTACTTCACTATTTATTTCTGCTCTTAAGAATAAGTGAAGTTGAAGTCAGTCTTCTGACTTAACAGATGCATAAGACTGCATATTTCCTCGTCAAAATAATGAGTTAAAGAAACCCCTACCAACAACAAACCATGGGGTACTGAGCAAGGCTTTATCCAACTTGTGAACCAGCACTAGATACAGAGATGTTGCTGCAGAAATTTGGATTTCAACTTTACTCCTGTACCCTCTTAAATTCCAGTTCCCTTCTGCTTTTCTTGCATGGGAAGTCAGCAGTGGCCACACATTGAGTGCAAAGGGCTGCCCTTCTGCTTCAGCACTTCAGTGTCTCTTTTATCCCCAGGTTACTTGTCTGCACAGGAATGAAAGTGCATAGAAAAGCCCAGTGTTGCTCTCTGTGGGGTACAGGTTCTCAATTACATGTGCACAGCTCTTTTCTACTATGGATGGGTTTGAGAACAGACAGTGTCCATAGAATTGTAGTTAACAGTATTTTTTTTTCCCAGGGTGTTTATGGTCATAATAAATAAACCAAAATAAGATGTAACACTGTCTCCCCAAGCTTGATTATTTTTACTTTTGATAGCAGAAGTACAGTCTAGGTTACACTGAGATGTGTTATACAAAGGACATTCTACTCAAGGTGAAAATACAGGCTTGCAGTTTCATGCTTTGTTTTTGGCTGTGGGGAAGTTAGATGGGTGGTTGTAACATCTTTTCATCTTTTAACTTACTCTTTGCCTTTGAAGTTCCAAGCCTGAGTTGTCTTATTTGTTAGGTTCTAAGAGGCCTTCAAAGTTTGAGCTCCATAGAAAGGGAAAATGATAATTTTCATCATTATTTTTATTGCAGGCATCCATCATCTCTATTTACAATAAACCAGATCTGTAAGCAATGAGAGGAAACTTCAAAAGGTTGGGAGCACTGTACAGAATATGGGGATACAGGGACAGTCTTTCCATCTCTCTGACCCTCTCCAGTGATTACAATTTTGCTGGCGTCTCAAAGACTGGGTACCCAGATTTCTATGACTTTCTGCTTTTATTAGCCCAGAAAAAAACCAGACGTGTAGAGCTGTGTGTTTGCATCTGAAATTTTGAGACTCTTTTAGGAATTCTACAGGAAAGAAACAGTGATACAAATACACACGTCTGTCTACAGACACTTAGATAAAAAACAAGTTTAAGTTAAAAATGAAATTTAGCTTGCAAAAGTTTCAGCTAACACAGGTTCTGAGAAAGGATTAAATAGCAGGAGCAGCAAACAAAATCTCTGGTATATCCTTTGTAGACCAAATATAAATTTAACTGTAGAAGTAAATTTGACCTAGAGCTCTTACTTTTTTTATAAATTAAAAGAAAATATTTGACTGAACCATTCCCGAATCTTGATATGTTCAAAACCTGTGAGTTTGGCAGAAATTTATAGTTTAGAAACTACCATGGGGGTCTTATTTCAACCATTGGGTTCAGCTTCTCCTGATTTCAAGATGACTATTTTATCAAAAGCTTCTCTTTGAAAGGCATATTCACAAGACATAAGCCCACTACTGCTCACAGGCAGACTGCTGCTTCCATGAAGAGTTGATGAGAAGTCTCACAGATTTACACCAGTGTAAGCAAAAAGAGAAATAAGGTAAAACACAAGAAAAACCTTATCTTTCATTTGGACTATATCATTTAAGTAAACTCATGCATTACAGATGCCTCGAATTCTATCACAGGCATGTAGGTAATGCCCCCAAGTGAATTTAGATACAAATCATATGGCATACGCTAAGGCAGCAAAGAGTTCAACTTGCATTAGTGACAAAGAGCCATGATACTTCTGCAAGGTAACTCTGGCACCAGACTTGCAAATGCTTTGCCATTGCCATAAAACAACTGACATTCAAAGATTCAGCAGGAGGAACTTACACATGGCTGATTCATACAGCTGGAAATCTGACTGGAAACACTGCACTGCTGCTTAGAAGCTTTACTGCAGAGTGATTGAAGCTCATAATGAAAAAGTGTGTGTGCCTTTAGTTCAATGGTCATTAACTTTCAAGGACTGCATAGGTCTAACAGTAGTTAAAAACGTATCACTAGAGGAATCTATTGCTACCTGTGACAGAAATGCTGGTATCCTCAAAGATTCCAAGACTTCAGGCTTTGGCCCTTAACTGCAGCAGGACCAGACTGAACTTTTCACTCTCCTATCCCAAATCAATGCTTTCTTCAGACTATTATTCAGCATGGTTCAGTTGTGCATCACCCTTAGATCAAAGACCCAATTTTCGAGTGTCGTATAAACACACAATGTCCCTTTCATACCAGTTCTAAATTAATCTCAACAAACCAGCAGTGCAGGTTGCATTCAGCCACATTGCCTTCAAGACCTCATTTCAACACCTCTATATGTATGGGGAAGTTGTGTCCAGGAAATGAGGAAGAGGTTTTTGCTCTTACCAGTAGAATCTGTTTGGTGCAACTCCCTCATGAAGAAGCAGCCATCTTCTGCCAAACTCCACTGAACTGAATAACTGGGGACAAAAACAAACAGTCATGAATCACAGTAAAACACAAAGATCTCAGAGAAATTAACCTGAAGAACCCTGTATCACTTCTGAGATAGTGACTTGGGACTTTTACTTCTTCCAGTCTCAAAGGGACACCCCTGAGGCAGCTGAAAGGTGTCTGTGGTGCCTTTTATTGGCATAGACAATACTGAGATGTGTGATATGGGACACAACCGGTATTACCTGAGGAATCACTTCATGTGTATACCCAACAACCTGCCATGAATGAAAATTCATCATCCAGTTGCCTTCCTCAATGTTATGTTAGGAGGACATTCTCGTTCTATTTATCAGTGCCATCCTTAGATAGTTTTTTCAATCTGGCACCAAAAATGTTCCAACATGTCTAAACTTCTCTTGCAGGACTGGATGAGTTTAAATAGCGCAAGTTGCTTATAGCACAGAAACCCATGATTCTCCCTCTGCTCTTGTCCTTCTCCTGCAAACAACGTGACACCTTCTCCTACTCTGGTTACACAAACAATATCCAAATACATCAATCATTTCAGAAAATATTTTCATGATAAATACCAAACCAGGCTGAGAAAGGTCAGCAAAAAGGCATGTTACAGGTATTAGAAATAGTTTGACATGTCTTTGCGGAATGATATACAAATGTTACTGTTATAGAGCACTTGCAAACAGATGCTACCCGTAAATGCTGCCATCAGGTAATTCTCGGAAGGCCAGTAGAGAGAAGGATCACTTGGGTTCTTTTATTTCTTTTGCTTTATTTAGCTTCAAATTTATCACATGGAAGAACTGAGAAGCAGTCAACCCTAAACTTTCTTGCAGATTCATCCTATTTCCATTCTCTCCTTTGCTCGGTAGACTTGGTCAGTCCCCTTTCTGGCAAGGCAGATGTTGGACACCTTTTTTTGAACTGTGATCTCCCTTTTCATGACACCACTTTAGGGATCTTGCATAAAATGCCAACAATCTGCATCTTCATGTGCAAACCTTGACAAATTTTTTTTGGAACACATTGTGGCAGGGAAGAGAAAGATGGATACTTATGAGAATAATTGAGAAGGAAAAAATTATGATTTTAAAACTTCAGGTTCATCAGAAAGATGATTTGAATATATTTTAAGAATCATGAGACTGGGATGTATAAAACCTTGAGATCTACTTATTTGGCTATTCATTCCAAACACAAACCCCAATATCCCTCAGCTTTTCTATGGTAAAAACTTGGAAGGACATCGAGAAACTAGTTACAACAGCTTCTTGGTAAACGGTAGATGGCATATGTCAAAATTTACTTTAAATATGAAAGCTAAAAATTCACCTCTTTCATCTTTCTTTCTCTTGAACAGTCGAAGAGAGAGGGAAGAAGGTGGAGGGGATAGAAGATAATAAGAGCAGTTTAGTTTTGTAGCTGGAAATGCATCCACTTTAAAACTTCAGTGGTGAGTCTGCTATTTTTCCTTAAATAGAAGATTCCAGATATATTTTTATTTAAACTGTAGGACACCTTAACTATAACTAAGGAAAACTTTCATTTTTGAAAATTTAAGAAAATCTTTTGGAATATTTAACATTAATTTTTAAAAGTAATTTGAATTTACCTATTAAAGAACTTTACCATTAGAGGAGGTATTCCCCCCCTTCACATTTAAAATCCATTTCCAGACCTGCTTTTATAATTGCAGCAAAAATAAAAACATAGTAACAATAAGCTGTTGTTATTATCTATCATCTCACTGATGTCAGTATTCTCCCTTTACTGGCACAGTAGTTTCTTCCGTGCCAAGTAATGTCTTTGACATACAGTAATTTTAGTTTTAATAAAGCTCATATCATCCTTTCACTAAGAACAGGGAGCAATCCAAACAACTCAGCAAATACCTGTGTGTTTCCAGACACACAGGGATACATAGGATCTAAGCTTTACAGCGACATTGATGTTCAGATGCCTGAAGACATCATACTAAATCTCATTTTCCCACCTTTGTATCTGTCACCCTTATTCCTCTCTAGTTTCCCTGCGCACAACTTTCAGCAGGTTGTGAATTTGCTGGTGATAGTAACAATTAACTGAGATTAATTTCAGCGTGCAAAAGCTTTCTCTGTGCTCGTGCCTGCAGTCCCACTGCAGTGCCAGGTGGCTGAACAGTCCCAGTGCCACGGCTTCCCTCTGGCTCTTCCAGCACAGCTCTTCAGAGGGGCTGTTTACCTGGTGCATCCGACAGCTCCCCGAGCAGAACAGAAGCTGTGACACTGCGCAGCACCCAGGGAGCCCAGCCTTCTCTTAATCTGTGCCCTGAATGAGACATGATTCAGGCAAAAAGTGGAGAAATGCTAGACTTTATAAGTTTCTTTCAAAGGCAGGAAATGGATATAGCAATACTACTGTCAGAGCTGGACTCAAATTAGAAACCAGTGCCCAGTGAGCTGGAGACAGCGTGTGAGAAAAGGCAACAGCTCTCAAAGAGAAATATCAGCTCTCTGAGAATCCATGCCTAAAGCTCTCATTGTCTTTGATGAGACACTTTAATAACCAGGCTTTAGATGGTTTTTCCTCCTCTGCCATTATCTCAGCACCAACCTTGGCCTTTACTGCACAAGCAGCACAAGCAGCACCAGTGTACCTTTAGAAAAGGCAGAATTCCTCAACTTATGTATCACCCTCTCCCCCCAAAAAACAATCTATCCTTGGCAGTAAGGATTTTTTACAGATATTTTATTCTAGTATCATTCATTTTTTAACTGAGTTTATTCAGTTGGACCAGAAAAAAAGGAGTATTCAGAGGCTAGATTTTTTTCAAGTATGAGTTATGATACAGCTGGGATTATTTTTCCCCATTTAGCAATTATAGTGCTTTTAAATCCAGCATGGTATTTTGTTGTCATTATAAAATCCTTCTCTCTCGGGACTTCTAGTGACAGACTCTTGCATGCAGTCCCTTCAGAGATGACATTTTGTTTTCTTTGGCATGCTGCTGTCTGATGACAATTTTCATTATTACAATAAATTAGATAATGTTCTTTGCTACACTTTTTTTTCAACCACAGATAGAAAAGGAACCTATTACCATTTCAATGTATGTTTTCATCTGAGGACCAAGTAGTTATCTGACATATCTGGTTTCACAGAGACAAAACTGATATGAAGTACAAATCTCATATTGATCTCTTAGATTTGACCCTGGTTCATCAGGGAATAATTCTGTTCTTGCTTCCTCTTCTCTTGTACTTTTATTTTTCTGTGTAATGCGCAGATTGTGTAACAATCATTAACAGTCTGGTTTTCCTTTGTTTTGCTTTTAAAAATCCTAATATTCCGTGAAGTAGAAACCTACCACCTACCTCACTCATATAAGGAAACAGAAATGCAAAAGAAAAGAAAAGGCTGTTCTGAGGTTACAAATACCTTCTGAGACTGAGCAGGGATTCAAATAAACTCTCTGAATGGCAAGACTATAGAAGAGCCCTCTCACAACACAACACTACTATCTTCTGGAGAAGGGAAGTTGACATCTGAAAACTGAACTTCTTTCCTTATCTACACTAGACATGATACGATACTCCCCCTCTCTCTTTTTGTTTCCCAGCCTGGTTAAAGAAAAGGTAATTTAAATAGCATGATGAAAGTGGCATGAGAAAAATTGTTTGAGCTGGCTAGTAGTTCTGATTATTTTTCTTTTCCTTAACAGATTTCCCCTAAACAAGCTGTAATGGAATACAGCATGGAGTATAAGTTTATTTGTCGACTGGATTTAGCAACTTTCATATTCTTATATTCAAAACAAAAAAAGCTGTCTTTCTCTCACCTCAGTCCAGCTTACTTGGGTATCAAACAAAGTATATTATATTTAATGAAATTGCTGCATGGGGCATTTCTTCTTCAGAGCAGCTAAAGGCAGGGAGGCAAGTTGTTATTGCCTGAATCAGACTATGGACCAGGTTTTTCTCTACCAACATTGAATTTGACAGAAGAGTATAAACAAAGAATCTGAAATTGTGAATGGTATTTTCTTCCTAGAATAAAGCATAAGACTCATGATTAAGGATACAGAAATGGACTACAGTGCTGACAGTCATATACATCCCTGATCTCTGATCTGTTTGTAAGTTCGAGTGTTAAGAAGCTTAAATATCCTTGAAGCACTGAAGTTCACAGGACACTGCATAGACTTTGAACACTTTAAGTTGCAGGCAATGCATTAATCATGCCACACAGAAGCCATCAATAAGGTTTCCCAATAATTGGTGTTTATTGAATGCTGATGGAAACACATCAGGGCAATAAAGCTGTCAGATACCTGCTTCACAGCTCGTTCAAACACTAGTGATGTCTGCAGCTCTGCAGCTGCTTTTGCTGATGAACCACACACTACTCGCACATAGACTGTCTGTTGTTCTGTATGATCATAACACAGCAATTTCTTTTGTGCCTGTTCATCAGATCACAGCATCCTGGACATGACCCTTAGCTGCCTTCCTACCTAACCCTCAATAACTACTCACACATTCTCAGATATGAGCCATATTCAGCCAGTGTTCTGCTTTTGAGGTAGTTGGCAAACAACTCCAATAGGGTGATGTCTCCAGTGCATTCAACTCAGATGCTAAAAAAAGTGGGTGGAAGCATGTTTTTTGCCAGGACATATTTAAAGGAATCTGACTGGCATATATATTAAAGCAAGAATGAACCTCTAATATCATGAGTCTGTTCTCCTCCTAACAGATGCTGCAGATTTTTTACCACTAGCTCAAGCACTAAAGAGAATTATTCAGGCCAACAACTGATGGCTGAACTAGATTGTATCATTTGGAAAGACACCCAATCTCAAATCCAAGGGATGATGAATTTATCACTTCACTTAGTATGTTGTCCTCAAGTTTAAGTCCCTCTTCTACTAAAAAAATACTACCTCTGTAAAAAGTAACAGGGTATCCTGCAGTTGTTTTCTGTTGTGTTGTAAATTTACTAAGTAGGTTCACAACTGCATTAAATAAATGCATTATGCATTTTTGTTTAAAAAGTGTATTGTATTAGAATAAGAACAGAACAGAAAAAGCTTGTTACAGCAGAATTTAGGGCAAAGTGTCAGAATTTTCATGCACAAATGCACAGCTTTAAATTTTAAAATAAATTATTGTTTATCATTTGCATTACATTAAAACCTATGGCTTCAAGTGAATTTAGTGTTGACAGGCACTTTGTATAATAAGAAACTAGAGACACATTGGAGAGTACAGTCAAACAAATAACAGAGGCATAGACAGAGAAGGGAGAGGTGAGTCATCTACAGAAAAGTGAAGGGAGTTGCTCAACACCACAGAGAGCAGTGTCAGACCTAGTAATATGGAGTACATTTCTTTATTCCTAATCCAGTGAGCTGTCCAACTCTGATGGAAAGAAAAATAGCATTTTTTCCATGGAAGTAGGAAAACTGGAGTTAGATAGAGCACAGAAAATCTTGCAGAGAAACAAAAGATCTGCCCTTAACTAAAAGTATGTATCCATGGACCCAAAAGCAGTAAAAGAACAAGTTCTCTAAGGGTACAGAGGGCTGATGTTTATACAGATGGATAAACAAGGACGTATTGATTTGCCTAAAGATGAGTGAGTCAGTGGTAAAGAACACAGTGTTTACTGCTTGAGAATCTTTCCTTCTGTTTTACTTATCACAGTTCACAGTCCTGGCCCAGAAATCTGTCTTCCTCTCTTGACTGCCAGGCTGCCACTGGGCTCTGCTAGTTGATTTTTTTCTTTTTCTTCCATCTTTTAATTCCATTCTTTATTTTAATTTGTTACCCCAGCACATCATGCTTAGTGAGGTCTGTAAAAGACTGATGACTACTCTAAGAAAGTATATTTTACAACATAGTTTGTACACTGCACCATTATTCTTCTTTTGATGTCCCTTCTTTGTTAATTTTCAGAATGCTGGTTGCCACCAAAGGCTCATCAGTTTGTCTAGAGATAACAAGGCATATTTGCAAAGGGTTGTGTGCTAGATGTGTTATCAGGATGCCTAACAGGCATCTGTGCTTAGGGTCCTCACACAAATGGTGTGCACAGCCCTAGCTACAAATGTGGGTGTTTCTGTGCATCGCTTGCTTAGAAACATAACCACATGGAATGTCTTAAAAATAGAGAATAGCATTCACAAGGCCTTTGTGTGGAAGGCCATATCCATCCCTGGCACAAGTGCTGGTAACCCAGAAAAGATATCTAAGATCGTGCAAAAAGTGCAACATTGCAAAGGCTGGAACAAACAACTTTTAACATACATATTACTTATGACTTTTTCATCTTCAATATGCATCAAAGAGAATCAAGTCTGCTGGAAATCTGGCTTGGATGATTAGTGGTGTCCCAAATATTAACACAAAGAGCATAGACTGTTGCAGGAGTAATGCCATAGGGGAAGGGAGAGTAATTCACATAGGTTAATGTTAGCTTTATGCAAACCAGCTCCCTGGTTGTGGCTGTAGTCTGTCAAAAGAGATAGGGTTTTCCAGAGGATGATTCAAAGTGGCTAATGCTTACCACTATAGAGAAGCTTTTTTCCTCTCCATTAACTTTAGATGGGATTAGCCTCCCTCAGCCAACATTAGCCCAAGTGAATAGTCCTCTAAATGTTGTCAGCAGTGTGGAAAAAAAAAACCTCAACCTTGAAATCATGTCACTTGATGTTATCGACTTTTTTTGTTTTTTTTAAACTATGATGCAATTTTTGATAAAATAAATCTGGATTTTATTCTCCTTTCTCTGCTCTAAGTAAGCTGTGACTGTTACCACTGAAACTGAGAGAGTGTAAATAGAAACAGAATAATTTATGTTGAAAGGAACCTCTGGAGGTTCCTGTTCTGATCCTTTTCCAAGAAGTTTCACCCTCAAAGATTCTGGTGCAATGAAATGTAAGGTTTTAGAATTACAAAGTATACCCAGAATAGTCCATCACATCTTGAAGAGTGAATGCTGGCTGCATCTATGGCAGATACTCTGCTGTCCGACACAAGTATTAGACCAAAACACATGTATAGATGGGGTTGAAGGTACTGTTAAGTGTTGGCCTGTTCTCTCACAGACATCCTGTGGCCACATGCATCCATATCTCTTCTTTAAGTGGCTTCTCTGTCATCCCTGATAAAAGAATACCTTTCTCTTCCACTTATCTGCATGAGGAGTGGATATCCTTTAATGCAGGAAAATGAAGAAGATTATATGATTTGATGTCAGAAGATATGTTGTCTCACAAGTATCAGAATCCTGATTTGCTAAACTTTGGCACTTTAGAAACATCAGTCCTTAACACTGATCTTCAGCATGACACATACAATCAACAAAGGTAGAAGATGGAATCAGATATTTCAAAAAGGCCAAAATGAAAAAAAATATAAGAAAAAAAAGAAAGGAAATACAAACCTCTTCATTTACTAGTGCTGTGTTGACAGAGCTCCTTTTATTTGGGGTGCCTCGCTTTTCAAGAGTTATTTACAATGAGAGTGGAGCAGCAAAAACGATAACTCCATTTTAAACCTGCTTTTTCAGCCTCTGCTGTTGCCTTTCAGTGCTTGAGAGCCTTTGTGCATTTATTCCTGAGCTGGGCAATTACAACCCCACATTTTGCCTGACTTGTGTTTCCCAATTTCACCTGTATTTCATTTCTTCAAATAGCTCTGTTATTTCTGACTGATTACTAACCATTCCTCTGTGTGTCTGACCCATCTGAATAGCAAAAGATATCTCCACATGAATCAGAGGCTCTTACATTCCATGCTCTGATTACACAGAAAACACTTCTGAAGATTACACAGTAATACGTAAGCAATACTGCCATAAAATACAGCCCCTCATTCTACGAGCAAGCTGATTAAACCCATGAGAACTCACACACGTACAAGACCTCCAACAAGCTTTTGCCTTACAAGTAATGCTTTGCTGTGTCTGAAGTTTCCTTCTGATTTGTAATGGAGAAGCATGCAGAAGTAGTTCTGCAATTATGTGGTAAAAATCAGCCAAGTAACAACTGTACTTTTGGCCAGAACAATGAATGCAATCATGAAGCAATTAGTGCAGGCAGCAGATGGTTTGCTGCTCTTTTTTCCTCAAGACTGGAAGGAAAAAGCCATGACAATAAGGGACTGGTCTGTCAGAAGTGGTAGTTCAAGTCTGCTGCCCAAGGCAGAGACACAGGAGAGAGATATGGGAACAAAAGTAACAGTCACTGAACCTTAACGAGTTGTTGCTCTCAGCTGAACCCCAGCAATTAACCACATTCACTCATAAACAACACCCAAGAAACTAGGACATAAAATTACTTCAGTTAAAACAGATTTCCCTACCATTCAGTGAATCCCTATTCAAAGAAATAAAAAAGGTCTTATCATAGTGATAGGCTCAGTGGGCTGTGAAGAGATTGAGGGATGATTCTATGTGACCCATTTCCTGCTGATTACAACTGAGCAATGAGAGGCACGGACTACTGTTGGCTTTGCCCTCATCAGTCCTGAATTGGATGGATAACCTCTGAGAACAAAAGCAATCCAGATCCAATGTGATTCCTGTCTCTCCAGCTCTTGCTCTTATTCACCACCTGATTCTTCTGGTCCCATTTGCTGCAATGACAGGATGCAAATGGATGACAACAATCATGTTGCAAAAAGGGTGCAAACTCTCACCTCCCTCCTGTCAACAGTAAAATTAAACTGTGCCAACCGTTATTGATCAACATCCAACTCACTCTTTAAAGTCCCAACCAACACCACCTTCACAGAATCTTGAATCAGTGGCATCAAAGTTTTTGGCATCAAAATGTAAATTCTTTACCATGCAGATATGTTTCCCTTGCCTCCTTCAGTGACTTTTAGTCAGTATGCACATAGTGCCTGGAATCCAAGGAGTAATGGGTTCTCTTTCCTTAAATAAGGCCTCAGCACAAGATCACGAAATAGCTAACAGCAGTGTCATTTGTTCCAAAGTACCCCACAGCTCCCTTTGCAATTATCTAAATACCTGCAGGACCTCTTAATTACTCTCAGAAAATTCTGCCTTTGGATATACAAACATGAAACCAATGGGAGTCATTTACACTTAGCCATAGGCTGAACTTGACCCTTAGTTTGAGTTACATTTAATTTAGTCCAAGCTGATTAATACTCTTTGCCTGCTGGTTACCCTCTACAGTTCTTGGCCAAAGCTTGTTAAGTCAGAAAATGTATCCATTAGGCTTTAAAGCAGAAACCAGGCCTGTGACTCATACCCATTCAGAGGACTTTTAAAATTCTATTTTGAAGTTAATTGGTACAGATCTACAGACCTTGTGCTACCTGATTTTTGTCTTGCAACTACGGTACTGAATTACCAACAGTTATCCAATTTGTTAATCAACACCATAACAAAGAAATTTTATCATACAGCCTACAGCCTCTCACCCCAAACACCCCATACATCCAACTCCAACACCAACCCCATAAATTCAGGTTAACGCACAAAAGGACCCTTTGTTCTTATATCCATTTTGTTTTTTAGGACTCTGTACAAGTGGGAGTTTCCCACAGAATAGTGTCAATACTTGTTGGTAGCCATCTATCATAAATTAAATAAGCCTTACCTGTATGGTCTCTAATTCAGAATTATTTCCTGATCAGACTGAATACCATAACAACTGAAATAAATTTTCTACTATATCATACTTTTATTTGACAAAGTTCCCACTGAAAGCTTCATTGTTCTTCATGTAATAAATTTCCTGTTTATTAACACACAGTAATGTTCACTCCAACGGGTCCTAAAAAGACATCAGAGACCAGCTTCTGTTCTGTTTCATATCAGTCCAGAGAACTCAATGGTCACAAGGGAAAGGAAATGTTTTGACCTTGACTAATGACATACTGAACACCCAGAAATAATTTAATCTGCACCTTCCTCTGAACAGAGTATAACCACAGTAACACTCTACAAAATGCTGTGAGAGGGGTGAGTGAAAAATATTGTAAGGAATTGGGAAGAATTAGGCGGGGAAGATGCATTTCTCAGTTGCAAAGGATATTAAGCTAGAGTCCTGGAATGATACTGGTTTTGAATTTAAAATGCAGGACTGAAATATTCAAAAAATTTTCAATAAGATCATTTTGTGACCTTACCTACTTACTTAGTTATGCCTTTATTTTCTCAGGCTTACAGTAGGAGTAACAACAAGATTAATTTATGCAACAGGAAAATTAGTCGTTTAATGCTTTTACAATGAATTAAAATACGCAGATGAAACACATCATTGAATTCAATCTTTTATGTTGATGTTTACATTAACATATAACTTGAACAATTCAGCTAATACAATTATTGCTTAGACTCGGCAAATTTTTTTTGTCTTTTTCCAGTTTTATTTAAAAATGTCAAAATGTCAGGACGTGAAATCTGCCATTTCTCAGAGCAGTTTGCTCCAATGGCTAGTTACTTCACAGCAGAGTTTATCTGGCATTGACTCCTAACCATCAAATTTTGTTAGAAGTTTTTATTGCTGG
Organism: Neopelma chrysocephalum; assembly: GCF_003984885.1. Taxonomy (NCBI): domain Eukaryota; kingdom Metazoa; phylum Chordata; class Aves; order Passeriformes; family Pipridae; genus Neopelma; species Neopelma chrysocephalum. The sequence continues at coordinate 6,181,787 of NW_020897747.1, read as the reverse complement.
ATCAAAATGCTTACTCCTATATTTTGTCTTCCCCCACAGAGATATTTATGCACAACAATATTGCTTCCCTTCAATCTTTTCGTTAAACTAAAGAGGTTGAGGTCTATCAAGTCCTTCACTGGAAGACAACTCCTTGTGAGTATTGATGTGTCTGATTTTCAAAAAGTTCTAACAATGAGTTCTCCAAAATAAAGTCTTGTGGTGTTGTGTTAGGTTGGGCAGCAAAAAATCAAGGCAAATCTCACAGCATATTTATTTGGCTGATGGATTACCTGTACTGAAGGAACTGGACTTCAAAGAAAATTGATTCACTGCTACTTTTTCTCTTAGAAAATCAAAGACTACTTGAAAATATGCCAACCAGATAGGAACAAGGATTGTCTCATACTGCTCTTGGAGCTGATACTAGGCTGGAGCAAGACAATTGTCAAATAAGAGGACAAAAGCCTCATTAGAGGTTGTGATTCCTACAGTGAAGGACTCTAGCTGTCTTCTCTGCCCATTGCCTGTCACACAATATTGCCAAAAGGATGGATGACTAAATGCAGACTGTCAGATCAGTAACTAAGGGCTAGGCCCCAAGAATACAACAGATGCCCATGTCCTTTACTTTGACCATTACATTGAGGTTTGCTCAATGTTTTCTGCTTGGAAATACCAAACTGGTATTTCCAAAGACTGTCCTGGTATCACCCTCAAGACCACCTGAATGTTCTGTAGCAGTTACACAAAGAGATGGAGAAACCCCAAGTTCTTCCCAAGAAAACAAAGCAAAATGCTGCCAACAATTCTTACCTTCTGATCCTGGCTGTAGGCTAAGATCCAATCTTCCTGCTTGGGGTGGAAGAGCAGACTGTGGATGTAGAAGTTCAGACGGTATTTTTGATAGGTGGCTCCTTCGTCAGAACTGATTAATAAGCTGCTTTCAACTTCTGGATCAGTCAGTAGCATAATCTATATGGAAGGGAAAGATGAAAATACAGTGGTGAAGAGAAATCAGATGGAAGAGTAAGCAAGCAGCTAGGAACTACAGATAAGCTTATTAAATATGGCTATTTCAAAAATGTTTCATTGTAATGTCAAAACTACCATAGCCAATACTTCAGTAATTAAAACACTATATTTCAGCTATGCATATAAACACATAATATATGACCAAATAATCAGAATGGCTTTACCACTAGTTAAATCAGACCTAAATGAAGCTATGCTTAGGTTATTTGAAAAATTAAACCTGACATTTTTAACACTAGAGGACAAACCCAGACAGGCACAGTGGGGTGCTAGGGTCTTCAAGAATGATCTATTGGAGTGGCAGACAAAAAGTTAGCTGTTAAGAAAACAAGAAAAAAACCAAAACAAAACAGAGAGAGGAGAGTGACACATTAGAGAATGATCTCTAATGGTGAGTTTTTCTAGACTCTGGCAGAAATTTCAGAGAAGACAGTTTCATTGCTTGAAACATTATAACGTGGCTGTCTGCAACAAGCAATCTTGCTCTGGCAGAAGAACACATCTGATAACATAATGGGTTCTTTCCATCTCCAGTTCCTACGGTGCTGTGAATTACAGATTTGGTGGTATATAAAAAATAATCTCTGCATAGTAAATTTGCTTTCTAGCTTTGTCCAGGAGTGTTAGTTTAGTAGTCACAAAAGAAATACAGCTTGTAGTTGTAGTAGCTACTTCTCCCCATTAACTGTGGTATTAATTGGTCTGCATTGCTGATGAATCAGAGAGAATAATGAGTTACTGCTCTCATGTGTCTCTGCATGAGAGAATGTATAGGTCTAATCAGTAAAAAGAGATCATTCCAGTATTTCAGCAAGCAACAGAGTAATACCCCTAAGGAATGGGAATGAGGTATCATGAGTGAAAACCATGAAAAGTTCTAAAGAATATTTGCCTGGAAAGGTATTAAAGCCTTGAATCATTAGGATTTCTATTTTATTTTTTTCTAAGTTGCTTTGCAAATGGCAAACACTGATCTGGTTTTAGACAAGCCTGAAATGAAAGGATCCGCACCTGACATTTCTCAGAGCAAATTCCTATCTCAGTTTGAGCATTGTAAAAATTACACACTCCATTTCCTTCTCTTCTTTCATTTAGGCAGGCAGAGTTAGACATAACTCACTACCTATGAATTATAAGGAGACATAGCATCTGGTGTCTGATAGACATCAGATGCTAAAGAACTATTTGTATGTGAAGGTGTAAATACACATATAATCTACACAGAAGATCTCCTTCATTATTGTGCAGCTGCCAAATGTTTCTTTTTCTATCTCTAGAAACCCCCTTGGTAGCACAATTTGGCCTGTGACTTAGAAGTCTGGAGTTCTGCAAAACCCTTGAACTTTCTGATTAATCTGCATAATCACAGAGCAATTACACTACCCCACTGTATCTCTAACATAAAATAGGGTAGGGTTCCCATTGTAGCATAAAGTTACAGTCTCCTATTATATCTCTGATTTATTTTAGAAATTTGTGACGAAAACATGCGTTGTTATTATACATTTTTATTTTCGTTTAACACTTTCAAATATACCAAGCATATTGTTGATGTGACTTCTAAACTGAAGATTGTATGATAGAAGCTACACAGAAAGGATTAATAATCAAAATATCAATATATATATATTCTACTGCCACTAAGTAGCCTATTCAGCTTCTGAAGCCAAAAATTAATTACAATGTTGTTTATCAGTTGTTTTTTTTTCTCTTACCAGATTAATTTCTGGAACAATGTTCCTATGTTTAACATTTATTGATTCAGTACTATGATTCAAGTATTATGATTTTCCTATTTTTATGACTTCCTTCTTGAGTGGATTTTGTTTATGTTAGTATTTGGAAATATCACAGCACAGCACTAATTTGGACTAGAGCAACTAGAGCAGAAATAAACACAAATCAATGGGCTTGATGCGGGCTCCCTGAAGTTAATAAGAGTCTTGTCATTGACTTTGGATTGTGCCTCTAAGACAAGTTGTTAATCAAGATCCAGTCTAGTCTCAAATATTTCCTTCCACCTCCACAAGGAACTCATCTGACCTCATCACTGCCACATCCAAGCACAACACTGCCTTAACACATTTTCTGTCAGGCCACTCCTCTGAACTGCAAAAGTGCTCTTATCTGCATTTCTTAGAAAGGGAATCCAGGGATAAACTGATGAGGCACTGAAGCACCTAATTCCACATCCAATCAATAAAAGTTAAGTGCCTGAACAGACTTGCTAACACTGCTGACTTTGGCTTTAATCTGCTAACTGCCACCCTGGGCTGTTAGTACTTTGTTTTCAGATATCTACGGGTCTCCAAACGCCCTGGCTATTGCATTGGGATAACCAGCCATTCTGTACCTAAGAAGTGTTTCAGAACACACCAGTTTTACTTCATTTGCCAGCAGCAATAGTGCCTTAGACGCGGCAGAGCTGTGAGGAACTGCTGCAGGTTTATGCAAGGGCACACAGAGAGTTGTAGACTGGGGAGGGATTAGATGGATGACTCCACTAGTCAGATTACTAACTATGAGACCAACTTTCAGCATTATCTGCTCCACTGTCGTACCCTGTATTGCAATCACTTTGCACAGATGTCATAAGACAAAACACGGTAGAGTTGACTATCAGTCACTACTCACATCACAGTCACAAAAAACCACGTTTCTTACAAGATAAGAAAAGCAAATTTCATTACAACATATCTGTGTGTAAATAATCAGAGTTACCAGCCCAAAAGATAGCATTTATTGGATAAGTAGAATAAATTGATACCTGCATGAAAAATACATCAAAATGAGACAAAAATGCCATGTGTATCTACATAAACATTTCAAATCAGACCAGGAGTGTGCTTCTGAAATTAACCCTTCCAAATTTCAGGGGAAATCTCTATAGCAAATCTTTACATATTGTGTTCTGACTCATGCCACAGTGATCTTGGAGGACAGGAGTTGCATTCCTTTTCAAGGACACTAAACCAGAACATACCCCGCCCATGGCAGGGAGTTAGAACTAAATAATCTTTAAGGTCCCTTCCATCCCAAACCATTCAATGATTCTAAGGTACATTTCAGGAGTTCATCTGTTTTCTAACCACTACTGGACACTCAGATCAGAGTATCAGGTTAGCACTATAAAGTCAGACCCTCTGCCTCCTTAATGCCCAGACTGCAGATGTCATCTCAGCTTCAACCACTTCATTCTAAAAAACACACTTCCACTGAGCTGTGCTACGTGATAATGTGGTTGCAGTCACATTAGTTTAGTTTTATTGCCCAAGTTGCCTGGAATATAAATGAGAAAGGAGGGAAAGTACAATTAATTTTAATGCTTTTGTTGTTGCAGCATGTGAAATACAGAGTAAGTACATTTCAGAATTTCCTCTGAAATAAATTAATCCAATTTCTTCTTTGAAGTAGTCTACTGCCCACTGACTTAATGCAGTTCCTTAAACAGAAGATACAAATGGACACAGACATGTTGAACAGGAAAAGCAAGAAAGCCAAAACCAGTAACAAGAACAAGAGTGAATCTAAGTATAGATGCCATAAACTTCAATATCTAAGAATATGTAAGATAAGAGATTATAAAGAAACAATTTTTATAATTTTCAGCTTTACTGTAGAAAGCATGCTGGACTTCCTGAAATGTGAGCTCCTCAAAGGAGCATTAAACACCTTGCTCTGTTTCCGCAATGCCTAGTACAACATATTACCACTTTTCCAGCTAACACTGGGTTTTGGATGAGTATATTCTGGACATCACTCAGGAATCAACATGACCTTTGTTCATGAAAATCACACCTTAAATCTATCTAGGTCCTTAGAGCCCGTTGGGAAAGACAACCTAGTTGATGAAGTCATACAAGATTTTTGAGGTGTCCCCTTGCCAAAGGATCTGAAATTGCCATGGGATAACTGGCTGGAAAAGACCTCTAAGATTAAAGAGTCCAATCATTAAACTAACAGTGCTAGGTCCACCCCTAAACCATGTCCCTAAGCACCACACCTACACACTTTTTGAACACTTCCAGGGACAGTGATTCCACCATTTTCCTGAGCAGCCTGTTCCAATGCTTGACCACCCATTCAGTGAAGAAATTTTTCTAATATCCAATCTAAACTTCCTCTGATCCAAGTTCAGGCAGTTTCCCCTTGTCCTATTGCTTGTTGCCTGGGAGAAAAGACCAACCCCCACCTGTCTATATTTTTTTTTTTTTTTTTTTTCATGGCTAGGCTTCGCGAACGAAGATTTGGGAAGGGCTCTACCCATTTTTCATGCAAGCGCGTTGGTGGCTAAAAAGGCCAATACGAGAAAGGCAGGTCCGGTTGCAAAAGACACAGCAGAAAGACTCCTTAGATGGTATATTCTGCAAGGTTCGATTCTTTCTGCGTTGTCTTTTCTCCTCAAGAGTGATCCTGCGTGCTTTCTCAAAAGCATCAGCAGCGTTATAAATGGTCTGTCTCCAGGCCTCCCGATTAGAGGCCAGAGTGGACCAGTTATGGTGATCAATATGCCCGAGGCTGAGTTGTTGCTTCAGGGAGTCCTTGTATCTTTTCTTTGGAGCTCCTCTCTTGCGGCAGCCACTGGCAAGTTCACCATAAAGCAGGATCTTAGGGAGGCGGTGGTCCTTCATCCTGGAGACGTGCCCTGCCCATCGCAGTTGCGTTCTCAGCAACATGGCCTCAATACTCGTAATTGCTGCCTGTTCGAGAACAGATGTATTGGTCACATAGTCTGACCAATGGATGTTAAGGATTGTACGGAGGCAGCGTTGATGGAAGCGTTCTAGGAGACGCAGGTGGTGGCGGTAGATGACCCATGATTCGGAACCATATAAAAGAGTAGACAACACTATGGCTCTGTAAACACTGATCTTGGTGCTTTTCTTCAAGTGTTTATTACGCCATACTCGTTTATGGAGTTTTCCAAAAGCACTATATGCCTTCGCTAACCTGTTGTCTATCTCCCCATCAATCTTACCATCTGAGGAGATGAGGCTGCCTAGGTAATTAAACTGTTGGACTGAATTGAGTTCTGACTGGCCGATGGTGATGTGGGGATGGTGGGGGACTTCCTGAGGTGCAGGTTGATGGAGAACTTCTGTCTTCTTTAAGCTGACTTCCAGCCCAAAGAGCTCAGCAGCCTCTGCAAAGCAGGATGTTAAACGCTGCAGAGCTGCTTCTGTGTGGGCAACAAGGGCGGCGTCATCAGCATAGAGTAGCTCCCGGACAAGATGGTTAAGGGTCTTAGTATGGGCCTTCAGTCGCCTTAGGTTGAATAGGCTTCCATCAGTACGATATCGTATGTAGATACCGTCCTGATCATCGAGGTCTGCCGAGGCCCTTTGGAGCATCATGTCTATATAAACAATAACAATATTATCAGCTCAGGTGGGTTGATCTGGTAACTTCTTCTGTGAAGAATTGGGCCCATGATTTTTATGTTGACAGTTTTTAAACTACCTCTGATTCCACCATAACAAAGTAAAGTTATTAATGCAGGAGTAAGAAGAGCCATACTCATCTGCATCTCACTTCCCTTAAAAACCCTTTGTAGAGGGAGACCAACCTTAGAGCGCCTCTGGTGTGGTTTACTGTTTGTCTTTTGTTAAATGAAAATGAAGAGTGAGTATGAGCCAAGACTCTACTTCTCCCCAGCAAAAGTAATTGCTCTCTGTTCAGATCAGTGCTCAGCAATGATCAGAATCTGCTTATTCACACCAGGCACAGCAGGCACACACTGCACTTCCTGATGGTCCAGATGGATTGGGTTTTTTCTCTATAAAAAAGTCAATATAGTCGACACAGGCTTTTGCAACCAAATGCAAGTCATCCATTAATCATCTACACCCCGAAAAGGAAGCAACTCAACTTGATCTGCTTTTTTCTAGAAGTGACAAATGAACACAAAACATAAGTTATAGATTTCAAACAGTCCTCAATTTTTGCACCCCTTTTTTGATGCTAACTCTGCTGATGACAGATTGCTCTTGACAATTACATGTATTTTTGCTGTCCTCACAAAAAATCCCAGGAATTATTAGCAAGAGGATTCTGATTTTGCTTCTACAGATGGAATTGAGATCCTTTCGTAACTGCCCTGAATGCTAGATTTAGTGGCTTAGTAAAAAGAGCCCAGAACCACTCTTTTATTTTGGCCACTGATATCTCCACTTGGACCAACTTTTTCCTAACATTTTGTAGGAGAGAGCATAGTATCAGTGAAATAGAACAGTATAAAAAAAATCCAAATGCATTTCATAGGTTCACATGTTCTTTCATTCACTTCTGATTTATCAACAAATCTGAGTTATTACACCTGAGCAGAAATAGGGATAAAATGCAAATTGGTTCAAAGCTTTACCTTCCTCACCTATCACACTCTTCATGCATAGACCCAACACTGGTGAGCCACATGGAACAAGTAATATTTCTCACAGAAAGAAACGAGTGAAGCACAGCAAAAGAAGAAATCAGTAAGTAAGAACAAAAATGTCCCTAACAAAAGCAGGGCATTCCCTACTTAAATTCTCTAAATGATTGCATTTATTTTTCCAATTCTCTGCATGTCAGTTACAAAATTTTAGAGGGTTGTGGGTGGGGTTTTTTTTCACATAGTAACTGATTACAAGGGTTGGAGTCCCAACACAACAAAATGTAATTTCTGCCACTTCTGAATTTGGATTGCATTTACAAGGCATGAATATTGTGTAAAGAGAGAACCTGATCCTCCAGATTCAGCAGTTCACACATGCATTTCAAAGCAATGCTCTCTGCTATGAATTAATTAAACTAGTTCATTGCTTAAGCTTTCTCAAGACCTAGAATAAGATATAAAGTGAAACAAGGCAAAGAAAGGCCATGACATTCTGAAATAAATGCAACACTACCATAAAGCAAATTAGACCTATTGCCTTTACAGGACTAAGTTGCTGGAAGCAGTAAGTGGTTGCAAGAGCAAATAAATTAGAGACAAAATCACAAAAGAAATAACAAGCATTTAGTTATTTAGTTGGATATTAATACAGAAAGAGGAGACTGAAGCCTTTGAAGAGTTTAACAGTCTTTACTCATGGGCTAACACCAACTGCTGTAGAACTGTGTACATGAGTGATGCCACCAAAATTTGGCCCAAGTTGCTGCTTCAGATAAATTGGCCCACAGCACTAGCACCTAAATGAAAACATGAAATGAGCTAGAGCTGACAGTTTTGAAGCTGTTGCTATTGCCAACTAAAAGACAAGGATAGTTGCTAAGCAATTTCATTAAGACACCATTAAAATAATACACCAATAATTCAATTAAGGCATTGTGGAGTATTTTATTGCCAGAAGTTCGTGTTAACTCCGAAAGTGCAGTAATTTTGTGAGGAAAGAAAAGACTTCAGTGACAGAATTACACTTCCAACACTGAAAAAAAACAAGTAATATTGCCTTTGAATGATGACCTGGTTTGGAATGGTCTCAGAAATAAGTAGAAATGACCTCTTTAATACAAGGAAAAGGTCTGTGAACAAGTTATTTTGCATCTATTACTCAGTGACTTATGAAGAAAGAGGTTTTTATTCATACAAAGACGCAAAATTCAAACTCATTAAATCAGTCTGCACTTTGCTGATATAGATGGGAACATACTTCAAGTCTCCCCCAAAGAAAACTATAGTCATGATGACTAGACAGTGTAATTCAGATTCAGACTGAGACCAGATCTGGACAGTGGAAACTATCATCATTTACCCCATAAACCCACAGGAGGTCTATAAGTGGTAGGATAACACCATCTTCCTCAAATCTTGGCTGTTTAACCGTAAGAGAAATGGCATGGTGAACGGTTCAGATGATGAATTCATCGTTTGCCACATGAAAAATTTAGTGCTCATTGAGTGATAAGACAATCTCTTGTCAGCAGAATACTAGATGGCAAAGGACTATATTTTAAGAGAGAAAAATTACCACCTGCCAATACTTTTGAAAGCTGGGATTTCACAGTGTTCCTAATAGAAGAACTGTCAAGAATTGAATTTGGCATCTTGATGAATGTCATTTGAAAAAAATTTTTAAAAGCTGGCTAGTGGATGGAAAAAAAGAATCCATTTATCTGTTCTCTATTATGGAAATGTTCATTACAGGCCAGAAGTGACCACAAAATAAAGCAGTCAATTAAAGTTCTATTTTTTATTGTCTATGGGAATCATCTGGGGTTGATTTACCAGATAGAAAGAGTGAATGAGTGTACCAACAAAAACTTAGAAATACTTTATGTGCTGGTATGCAATTAATACATACCACCAAAGTCCCAGGTATAAGGGTTGGGTCAATACAGCACAGAGTCATGAAAAGCAAACATGAGGCTGAGACACCTGTGCAGATGTGATGCAGTTGTTCTCTCTGTTAATCCTACTTGATATAAATGGGAATATACAGAAAATCCAGAGGTTTGGGGAACTGAATTTTCCTAAGAGACAAAAGAGTACAAAAACAATTCCTCCTTACTCTGAACATCATCTCAGCAAACCTCTGGAGCACCAGTTGGAATGGAACTGTTCCTGTTTTGACCAAAATCCAAGAGAGGGCAGTGCACCCCCACACAGCCCTTCTTGTTACTCACAGCTCATCAGCGTGGAGATGTCCATCAAGTGCACAGGTTGCCACCTGCAGCCTTTTCTCTGTGCAGCTGAGCTCTGGCAGAAGACCTATTTTCAAAAATGCCTTAGCTTGGACCAGACCTGAAAAGATTCAGCTGCTTCTTTGTTCCATTAAAGGTGAAGTTGCCACATCTTCAGGGGTTTTGTGTGCTGCTGAGTCACTGCTTGTGAGCTGGATTGTGAACAGAGAGAAACATCGACCTTCACCTTCCCAAGAGTAAGCTGCAATCCCAGCAGCTAGGGGAAATTCTCAAAATATATATCTTGCTTTGAGGTATTAACTTTTAATCAAAGGAGGAAAAAAGATGACATGGGAGAGAAAGGAGTCACTGAAGATTAGTGTTACTTTTTAAATCTTATTCTTTTAAAGCACAGTTTCCATTTCCATTACACAAGAATTAAATGAAAATTAAGAATCTATTTTTTTTCCCTTAGTTAATGAACTTAGTGTTTTAATTAGGACTGTAATAAAGGACACAAACTCTTATTTGCATCATCCTTGTGGAAAAATAGAAATGTAATACTAAAAACAATATAAAAACTCTTTCATTAACCTACTAGATTACTGCAGGATGTTTCTGAGCTACTTTTGCCATACCTAGAATTATACAGTGACTTATAATTTAAATTATTAAATTTAGGCATGTAAAGACCTCTAGAGGTCATTTTCTTCAAGCTCCTGCTTCATACAGAGCCAGCTTCAAAGGTACAAATAGATTCTCAGGACCTTATCCTGTCAATATTTAAATACCTTCAGAGATGGAGATTCCTCTTTGCGCCTATCCAATCTGATACTGATTAGTTTGCATTGTGTTACTCTTAATTTCAAATACCTGGGATTATAAATAAGTTCTAGAATAAACAAAAACACCTTCAATTTTACATTCCTTTTATCTTAAAAGTCTATCTTAGCAAGAGCTTTGGAAGCTGGAAGCGCTGGATGAGCCCAAAGCACCAAGGTTAGTTTCACCCACTGGGTTCCTGTAGCAGTGCTGAAAATAGAACTCGTCAGGCTCAGATCCTAATCACACACATAAACATTAGCTCTGGAGCAATCAGTTCTGGGGGAAGGAACGTGAAAAGATTAAGCTTCTCAGTTTTTCAAATCTCCCTCAAATCAAATTCTAGATTTTTATCTCTTCATTCCACAGCCCATTTGAATCTAATTTAGTAACCTGACATGAAATGAAAATTTCTTGTTCCTGTTTCATTAGTATTACACACTGCTTTCTCTTCCTTTACACACATTTGACATAAAAACCTTTATCACCAAAACCAGCTTGAAAATCTACTCCTTAAAACTTAAGTAAAACACAATAGAAACTTCAATTCTGAAATAAAATCTAATACATAAAAATGACTATTTTTATTCTTTGAGAAGAAATAAAGAAACAAGGACAAAAAACTCAGGAAAGCTACAGTACTATAGGCACTTTATTTTGGACAGTACAATCTAGTTTCAATTATTAATTATCCATTCTTTTGCAACAGATGTTCTGCATTGTACTGAACAGAGAAAAACAAAATTAAGCTGAGACGTTCTTACAGTCTTACTTGCTTAGGGGAGAAAAGGAACCTCAGCTTTGTAGGCATCTGGAATGAGTTGTGTTCATACATATTGCCTGTACTTTGTTCTGTTGCTCAGTAAGGCATTCCTTTCACTAAAGAATCTCATGAGATTAATTAGTTAATCTTCACACCAACTTTGTGGTAGAGAAGGAAAGCGCACACATCAAGAGGGAAAATTAGTTGGACAAACTCCACTAATCAATCAATGGCACAAAAAGAAAGAAGCCACTTGCACTGTAAGCGTATTACAAACAATAGCATCTCCCAGCCCCAAATACTGGACACGAAGGGTTGTTAATCCCAATGAAAGCAAGACGAGACTTTTGGGCCTAAAAGTATGGTAACCTAAGCAGAGCTACAAAAGGGAGAGGGAAAAGAAGGACACCAAGGGAGCAATTTTTCCCTGGAGGGCAAGTTAGCGATAAATGGACAATCCACATGATGAGCCCTGAAGTGTTCAAGGCAGGTTGGATTAGGTCCTGAGCAACCTGGTATAGTCCAGGGTGTGCCTGGTTATGGCAGGAGGGATTGGAACCAGGTGATCTTTAAGGTCCCTTCCAAGGCAAACTACTCTGTGATTCTCTATCACAGTTATGCCAAGCCTGGACAGACGGGCAATTCACTAAACACTTGGCTTCATAGCCAACTGGTTCAAGCCATGTCACTTGCCTCTGGCCAGTCCTGGCACCTATGTGGTACTGTACTGTTTAATACTTCAAGGGCTCTTACTCTTGCCTATGTTTTATAGTATTCCCAAGGCAAAGAAACAAGGGGGAGGGAACATCACAAAGCTATGTGCACCTCAAAGAGGTGCCCTGCTGGTCCTAAGGACATTATTATCTATACTTGCTCACCTCCACCTCTCTGTACAACTTCTCATCCCTCCATTTCTTACAGATGTTCTCATTTTATTTCACCTAAAATCCACCAGCTGAAAGTGTTCAGTAAACATGGCTGATTTGTCCAAAGCACTTAAACCAGCCCATCCGTTCTCAGGTGGCGCCTCCACCTAGAAGAGTGTCCATGAACCACTGGAACCCAGTAATAACTTTGAACAGTAGCTGCTTGATCCAGTAGGGCTAGTAAGAAATTGCTACTTTTTCTTCATCTGTTTTCCCTTTACTGCAAAATTCTTGGGACTGACTTCATTGCAGCTGGAGACACTGTACTTGTCTGAGGCAAATCTCAGATCCTTTAGCATCTGCTGCTTTCTTGTTCTGAACTTAAGAATCTTATAGAAAGTGCAACAAGACAGAACTTGGAGTATTCAGTTGCTCCCCAAATTATATGTTCTGGGTGGTAGAAGTGGGAGGGAAAGTAAAAGTACAGTTTTTCATGATAGTTATCAATGTTTTGGAAAAAGAGCAATTCGCATTTCAGACTTTTATTTTCTCCCGAAATTATACAGACCTACATTAAAGAAAATGAAAATTTATATACAGTAAAAAAAAAAAAGGCAGTACCTTCAGTAAATTGTCTGCAAAAATAAAGGATGCTTTTCAAGTAGTGAAAGAATTTTTTCCATTTATTTTGCTCATATGTTTTATAAAGACTCAGACATTATTTTAACATTTAACTACTTGAAAAATAAGAATCGAGTTCCAAAGTCATTCATAAAAATCTCATTTCATGTAGGATTTCTGTTTATCTTTTTGTTGTTTTTAGGGTGAGGAAAGGAAGTTATTAGTTATCATTTACATTACTACAGAAGAGTTTTCCTGCGGAACTCCTAAGACTAGAAGCTTTATTTTAACAAAATTTTAAATTCTTTCCAATTTAAAATTGATTCTACCAGCTGACAACTTTAGAAAAATACATATCATAAGTCTCCTGACAAAATCATCAGAGTTGGCACCACAATTTCTGCACTGAATTACACTTCTTTTCTCTTGGGAGATGGCTACGCAATCTAATGGTTCTTAGTGATATTTTCTTACTAGATTTAAATGGAATTGCTTTCAAGTAATTATCTGTCTATCACCACACATCTACACAACAGATGATGATAACAGCTGAGCATACATTTGTTGGATCAATATCGACTTTGTCATCGTACACCTGATTTTGCTACTTCTTGATTTTTAGGCATGGAGATGGAAAAAAATTAGTACAGGGACTGCAGTTCAACATGAATGAAGCCTCTTTCTTGAGGGTTTTAATCAGGTTCATTTTCCTACCCTACAAAGGTCATGAAAACAAAGGGAGGAAAATAAAAAGTTCTCTGGCAGTGGCAAGAGTGAGCAATGAAATCCCGTAATTTTTAAGAAATAAGTTCACTAAACCAGACCAAAGATTTCAAGTAGCATGTTGAGCCTGACCCCCTGTGTCAATGAAGTTAATTTCAAAAGACTGTTATATAAAAATCAAAGATTCTACAAATAAAGTTGGTGCAATGCGGGAAAGGTAAGCTTAGACACTGGGCTGTGAGTGAGGACAGTGGAGAGTAACTGCAGTATAGTGGACAAGCATGAACTTAGAGGAGAAAATACCAAACACAGCACAGAATCTTATGACCTTGTCTGTTAATTTTCCTGTTCCCTCCATACAGCATGAAGGCTCTTCATATTCACAGCACACAATTCTGTTCTACCATCTACCTGCTTCCAGGCTTTGAGTCCTCTTCAGTCAGGACATGTGCTCACACAGCTAGAAATTCTTTCTTACTACATAAGTAACTGCTTCTTACCCAAATACATGGCATGACACATTTTGTATTTTAAATGGCAAAGCATGTGTCTGTGTGTTGGCTTTGCTGAAGCTCCATGCTTTGTTCAATTTTGGCTTCTTACATGGTAATTCTGAAATGTTCTTTAAAATTTCTATGTAGTTTAGTTTTAATTTTTCCCTCTGATGGTGAATAAATCACAGCTTCACTAATTATGTCTACAGCTAATTCTTTTTATACACATTTATCTGATTTGCTTCTTTCCAAAGCATTTTTTTGTATTAATGCATTAATTTCCTAATCATTTCAAATTATGTTCCATGTTGCACGAACAATTGGGGAATTAGCATCTGCTTGCAAATTGTTGGTTTGGCTTTTCATTTTTGTTGTTGCAGTTGATGAACTCAAATTATCCATACTGAATATGCCTGAAAAGAATTCCACCTCCAAGAATAAATAATTCTCTTTACTTTCTTCATTTTTTTTTTGTTAAGGGAATTCAGTGCAGTTATGCAATAGCACAAACCACTGTTTTTCCTTATCAGTTATGGTATAACAGCTGAATTACTATGCAGCATCACTATGTAACACTCCTACATAGTCTTTCATAGATGCCCCTAGTTAGTGACTCTGTTAATTTTTGCAATTCTGTTATTGTTCCCTGGTTACCACAATGCAGGCTCCCAAATGGAACTACAGTGTCACAGACCACCCATGATATGTAAGCAACTTTAATGTGAGTATGAAGCTCACATTAAGCAAGGGCACCATTGTTCAGCTGCCAAAAACTCTATATTGCTGTTTTTCACAGAGGTGACTTCCTGAGCCTATTCAGACACAGATACATGAAAGCTCTTCTGGGTCACATCAAGATGTTGCAACAGTATAAGGGATAAAATATTCATGAAGAAATGATTCCCCATGCCTCATTTCTCTACTTGCATACACCATATGACATCCAAGATGGATGACAATGTAGAAAGTAAGGTGCTCTTATCCTGTTACTACTCCATTTTAGAGTTGTTGATGCCTCTTCTCCTTGACCCTGTTGTTTTTCCCTTTCTTTCCATGCAATATTCCTTCTTCTAAAATCACCTATTTTCCCAAAGTTTTTAAATAAAAGTGACATAAAGAGAATGATACATCAATCTGCTGAGATTTTGTGACTACCCCACCTTTAATTCATGATCTAATCTACATTCACAATGTCTAAAGCAAAGGATCAGCATTCTTGATTTGTCTTCATATAACATCATGGCAGGCACGATCAATTAGTTCAATACAGACAGAAACGCAATTTTTAAAATAGAACATCACTTGGTACAAAAGCCTACTGAGGTTAATAGAGGATGATTAGAAGTTAATGGCATTATTAAAGGTTGAACCAACTGAGGCTATACCTTTCTATCTTCATCATCCAATGCATAGTTTCATCAATGAAAAGAAATGTAGGCTCCACTTTTTTCAAGAACACTGGTTTTGCAGAAGTACTGCAACAAGTTATGTGTTTTAATGCTGTCATCTGCAAATGGAGCCTTCTTTAAGGCTGAATGTCACCTGACTGTGTCTCCAGAGACACACTGAGACATGCTGATGGAGAGTTCAATCTTTAACTCTCCTTGGCTTTTTATAAAGGTGATTAAAGCTTTTAGCAGTCACACAGTGGTGGAACTTGCAAGAAGGCTTTCTTGCACAATAGACATTGTAGTTTCTAGAACCAAACTGGGGCAAAGCATTGCTGGATTTTTGTATGAATATCACTCTAACAGAACTTATTTTTCTACTTAAAATACAGCATGCAAGGAGGGGCACAAAAAACTACTCTTGTTTCAGTTTTTTTTTTTTAAGGAATAAAAGATGATGGGTACCTTCAAGTGACCTTCCTAGCTGTGTAGCTGATCTTGCTAAATCAGGATCTACTCATTATGAGACTAATTGCCAAACTGTAGAGAAGCAATCCTGCAGCAAAGAAAGCAAGGAATCATACTTAGCAGCAGTTTTAAAACTGACTGAAGAGAACACTAGAATTTATGGTATTTTTGGTTTAGTGACTTGATACTATGGAGTCAAAGATCACCTTCTGCTTCTACACTTCGCAAAGTTCTGTGAGAGCATGAATTGTCCTTCAGTGTCATACTTCATGTCAGGTACTTGGGTGTCTGCTCACCAAACTTCAATTAGTGTTAGAGAGGCTGAGGCACTAACGACTTCAAGCAGTGCCATTACTCATGAGATGACAAAGGAAACTTAGACTAAGCCCCTAATGCTTTAATGGCTTCAAAGAGCTGGGGATGTTAAACTGTGTGATAGCTCACTCCTAATTATGGAGAGTATGGAACCAATTTAACTCAATCAACTAGCTGGCTTCAAAGACAGAGTTGTATTTTTGTTATCAGAAGCCAGTGATCAGTATCAGTCTCAGCAGCAAAGATAACTCATGCAACAATAGCTGTTGTGTGCCAATGACTGCTAATGAGAACTTGATCAATAGGATTTCTAATGACACAATTCAGACTGTAATGGGGCTGCTTCTGGTAAAAGGGAAAGTAAGTTAGGAATGATTATAGCGTCAGCCACAGCAAATTCCAGTGCTGCCTATTTCTTGCTATTCCACCTGCTGCTTCATATTCAGTAAGTATTTCTCCAGTTGTATCTGCATTGTTCAACCCCTACATTAAAGACTCCAAGGATCACAATGCTTAGATGCTTACAGCTACTATTCTGTAGAACTCCTGAGTTACCTACTAATGGTTTGTTATTTCTATAACACCTAGTGGACAGTAGGTGAGAGCAAAGCTACCATTTTTTACCATTCAGGCAGCCACAAACAGGATCATATATCACCAGCATTTTCTCACACTGCTTCCTGGAGAATATACTCCAGACATAGACAGGTATTAATGTCCAGGTCTGTCAGCTCCTCAGCAATACAGACAAAGTTGGTTGATTGGATGCTCCTAGCAATATTTCTACATTTGCACTCAACATGTCACGTAGCCTTAAGCTTTCACCTCACAAGTGAAAAACAAATGACAGGCCATTCTGGCCCCTGGGAATACTATCTCTACTGCTATAAAGGGCAACTCTATAATAAAGTGAAACTCGTTTCTCTGTGAGTTCTTCTGTGCATAAGTTTAAAAAGTTGTTCAGATGACAGCACATTCCATACATAAAGAAAACAAGATTTGGTAAGCTAGCAATTGAAAGAATACATTCTAGACACCTCACAGAGAAATCACACAAGCTTGAGAAAAAGTGGAAAGTTGAAGAAATAGGATATAATAACTTTACTACAGAAAAGGTTTAGGTAAGTCAGAAGCAAGAGAGGAAAACTGCATTCTAAAGTGAAATTTCAGAACAGACTCGGTCCAGGCAAAGGTACCAGAATTACATGCAGTGAAAAGTCTTTCACAAAAAATAGGGTTGGTGTGAAAAGCAGCGACAATAGAGGTGAAGCCAAACAACACTGTGAAGTTCCTACTATGCTGGATCATTTGCTGTTGTAGTCAGCCTAAATCATAGAAGTTTCAATTATATTTTGTTACTGCACTGTCAGTACTAGCATCCTCAAAAAAAAGGGATCACACCAATGCAAGACACCAGTTTAAGTTCAGTGCACGTGTGTGGGTGAATGAAAAAAAAAATCATATGTACTAAGAAGACTAGGAAAGTAAAAACTATGGCAATGTAAGTCAATTCCCACAGGCAAGACAACTGTCTTGTTTATTGTCCATTAGTTGCCCACGTGTAAATATTTCTCCTCACTTTCACTAAGGCATAAGCACCATCAAATTTATGACACTGTTGCAGTGAGCATGTGGACAGCTACTATGCAGTAGTTAACATGCTAGAAATCGACAGCCCAAGGTGCTTGACAGTAATTTGCTATGGAGACATAACCAGAAGTAGAAAATAACTGAGGACTGGCAATCAGAAACAGAGAGGCAAAAAAAAATCAAGAGTGTTAGTGGTCTTGGCAACCAACTCTAACCACAGTCCCTGCTCATAAATATGTTACTAAGCCCAGTCACAACAGATAAATGGAGTATTCAAAACAAAAATGTATCCTTCTCTAGATGATGCACTAACCCTGCTAAATACTTTGGCTGAATATTTTGGCTGTGAAAAAGACCAGATCACACAGAGAGACAGAGTTCATGCTCAATTTTCTGCTCCTCTCAGTCTACCAGCAGAAGAAACCTCCTCTTGAGGCTACATTATGTTCTAGGGGAATAAAAGAATTGCCTAGAAGAGCCAGTTGCATACACTGAACATTCAGTTCCCTGAAACTGAAGATAGGACAGATTTATACTGTCATGTCAATGAACTAAAAGATGTTCTTCCTGACTATAGCGGGTCATTAAATGGTGCCCAGGACTACAAGTGGTGTGATTTTGTAATAATTATTGAATGTGGCGAAGACACTCTTTTTCACATAATTACTCAATCTTCTTGAGTCTCCAACAAGCTATCTGCTACTCTCATCAGTTGAACTGTCACTATAAAAAAAAAGAATTCACTGAATCAGAGCTAGGAACATGACAAATAGCAGACTTTGCTAGGACTTTTTATTGAATAAGTTATTTGGAAAGTATTTCCTTAATCGACTCTCATTATATTATTGTATTGTACCTATTCCATCAAAAAAATGTCAGAGATGTCTTTTTCCTCATTTCCCCAAATTCTAATAGATAATGATGTGCCCAATTGTTAACATTCAAAAGCAGAGAAATGATTAACATTTCTATTACTAATGTGTGAAGTTTAAATTATTTTTACTTTAGAAATAACTGGCATCAAATTTATATCAATCTCATCATGATAATTACATTTATCTAACATTGATTTCTATGTGGCAAATGATCTCCAGAAAATTTGATTACCTCACATGTATTCTTTTGAGTTATCCTTTGAATATCACAAGTACAGTAAGTGTTCTTACCTTCAATTTTAATCATGGAAAGATAAGGCACAAAGCAATTAAACAGCACATTCATTTCATTAAAAGAAGTAAGAAAGCCTGTGCCAAGGCTCAAATGCTTGAGTGCAGTATCTTTAACAGAAGACTTTCCTTCTTCCTATTACATGTTTCTGGGCCAAGTATCTTTCTTGAGAGACAAGAAGGCTATAGACACACTGTCAACAAAGTCTTGTTGTCAAACACAAACTTCGTGACATTTCAGTCCCAATAGCTTTGAATACACTGATTCTCTCCTTTTAAAAATAAAGATAAAATTCATCCAGCTGAGTATCTCAGTATGAGAAAAAATCTGATGCAGAGATTACACATTACTAGAAGTTGTAGGTAGAATGGCTACCTACAGGTCAGCAGCTCCACTGCTAAGTTTTTAAAGAATATTTAATTTATTTTGTACACTTTTTGTCTTTTTGTTAAGTTCCAAAGTTACTGAATAACAGGAATGTTTACTGTAATTTTTCACACACTGTCACTGAGAGATAACTCTCTCAAACTGACTTGCACAAAGTCTTTTTGAACAGCTTTATGAAAAACTGCCAAAGAATCCTGCACCTTCTCTGATGTTTGATCCAAAGCTCCCTGGAGTCAAGAGAAGTCTCTCCTGAGGATTCAAGCTGCTGGAGGCCTGAAGTTATTTATTAATTCACAGTACACAAAACAGTAAATGTATATCCCCTTGCCTCTGTTCAAGTGCCTGAAGTATAGATGTAGACAGACTTAATTTCAACCATGCATGCAGTTTTCAGCCAGGGTAAACTCTGCACACCAAAGTGAGCTGCTCCAGTGCTGGCACAGTCAGCACTGAAACGCTTTAGCATGGTGCACAGGGAGGTTTCCCTAACTGAGGGAACCTGAGGGGAGTGGAGAAAGATTCCAGGAGCCTCCAGCTCCCACAAGGGCAGAAGGGGCAACTGTGACAAGTTTCTACATGGTGCAGCACGCGTCTCCTCTGTGACTGCCCCACCTCCCCGGGCACTATGATTCTATGATTCAGAAAAATTTGTTCACCAACAGGGTTGTCAAGCATTGGAACAGGCTGCTGAGGGAAGTGGTTGAAACACCACCCCTTGAGATCTTTAAGAGATGTGGTACTTCGGGACATGATTTCATGGTGGACTTGGACTAAGTTAACAGTTGAACTCATTGACCTTAAAGGTCTTTTCCAACCTAAACAGTTCTATGATTTTTAGATTTTCTAAGACCACTGACCAATGCATGTAAAATGTTACGAATAATGACATTGTCAGTCTAGAGCTGGCTGGCTTACTCTGCATAGCCAAGATGTAACAGATAGTATGTCCTGTTCTTGGTACTCTGGACATCCCTTTTCTTTAGAGAGATTCTCTCCACAGCCTAGACAAAATGTCATGGAAACCAATAAAATCTCATTCCTATGTGATAACAATTAACTGCTTTTCTTAATAAGTCAACGTTTTCTTCTCCACATATCCTGATTTCTTTATTAACCTTGAATAGAAGTCGCATTCAGAAACCTTTATCAATGACTCAGATTCAGGCAAAAAGTCAGGAAAGAGAATGATATTGCCCAGAGCATCCTTTCAGCTTTAGTTTCTTCTTTGGTTTATGGGTCATTTGCAAATCTGTTCAGACAGGAATATTAGGCTGCTATATAGCTATAGCAGAAAATTCACCAGAGATTTTAACTCCAGTGAATGTTCACATTCCCATGGGCCGTGGATCAGAGAGCTTTTATATCACCACTCAGTTAGTTCTAGAAGGTCAGCCAGCTTTTCTCACGCATTAAAATGAATTTTAAAAACCTGTATAAAGAAAGCCCAATTTGTGTGCTAACCAGCTTTTCTAAGAAGTTTGCTATCTGATTATATACACTCTCCGAAACACATATATGTTATAAACATTTGTTCAGCAGTTGTCAACATGTGGATTTCCTCTCTAATTCCCAAGCACTTGCACAGAAAAATGCAAAGCTTATAGCTTTGCAATCCTACTGACACATTTGCAACCTTTTTGTAGGCGTGTATCTGAGCTAATTGCATCAATTTTTTTAACTACCTAAATTTTTTTACCAAGAGGAGCAGATGTCAGATGACTACATTTGTTGATTCAGGTGCTGATTTGGCACAGTTTTCCCCCTTTTATTATACTCAGATCTGCCTTGGCCATGTTCTCCTGCATAATAAAGTCAGTGGGACAATTTAGACAGTTAGAAAAATGGCAGAACTCCAGAAAACTCAGAGATTTCAACCTTCTTATACTCTGCAAACAACCTTCTTGTACTCTGAGAAGCATAGCATAGACTTCTATACTTTGAGAAGAGCCAGAGCAAAATCCAAGCATGAGAATAGTGCCAGCTCCCACATTTAGCTGTGGATTGTCTAAGACACACTGGAAAAGTGTGCTGACCTCTGTGAATGTAGTCACTAGATGTGTTCTCTCCAGGATCTTTCAGGGAGTTGGCAGAAGGCTAATTAAGTAGACTACAGCTCAGTGTGTCCTATCCATATTGACTTATTTCTTCTCAAGCCCATCACAGCAGTGACATCAACTAACAAGACAAAACAGGGAAGTATGGAAGAAGAAGAAAAAAACTTGAATTCTGAGTTTATTTTGGCTTCATTCCTGTTTCTCAGATGGGAGATGATGGAGAGAAGAGTAGTTACATCACTTCACATCAGACATCTCATATACACAGCTCTGGACCAGCAGAGAGAAACAGATTTTTTTAAATACTGCTTCAGAAAATCTAGTGCCACAGCAGGCATTAGGATCACAGGTCACAGGTATTGAGATCCTCCTGTCTCCTTTGCTTCTAGCTGCAGATTTTCTTGCCCCTCTTCTTGTGTTATCACTGCCACTCATTGAACTCAATCCTGCCAACTGGTTTATCAACCTGAATCAGCCCACTGCAGGGGCACACAGCCCTAATTCAAATGGGAAACACAACTATTGAGGACACAGAGGACTTGCAGTAACCCTGACATAGACTGGCTGAGGTTGCAGGAAAGGTTACACCTTTCCTATGATTGCTGAACTCTTCTGACAAGTCTGTGGTCTTGACAACAAGAGGAAGCCGAGAATGACAACCTCATAGCTTTGCAATCTTAATAACGGGCTTACACAAGGCAAGGTGAACATTCTTTGTAAGAATGTTTTTACTTGAAAGGTTAATGTGTAGCTTAATTTGTATCAGAATAAGGTTTTCTTTGGAAGCAAATCATCATATCAGGTTGCGTCAATACTGCTTAATCTCTCCAAATTCTTTTTCAGACCCATAAGAATTAGCTCTTCTGCAGATCAGAATTAGGGCTTTACAATCTAACCTTGTTGGTTTCCACTCTACCTCTTCAATATCAGGAAGCCCCAGACATTAAACTCTTGAAGAGTGCCAAAATAGGAGAGCTGATCAAAGGGCTAATGGCAGATATGGGACTCGATACCTCAAAGGGCATCCAGCCTAGAAGTACATTTTATATCTTTGAAAACATGGAATTCTCTACCTTCCAATCAACACACTATACAGCCTCAGAGGCACCGTAGTCACAAATAAAATGTGAGGTACTTGTCCCAGGGAGCTCAAATCATTTCTACAATGAGAGATGACAACAAACTAAGTCCTGCTGCTTTGCATTGTCAAGTTAAGAGCACATACATGGACATTGATACAAATGAATTCATTATCACTTATCAGCCTGGTAAACTCTTTTTATGTAATTGTGTGCCTGAGACTACAATTCCATAATGTCATTTAAGGATAAAAGCAGCGTTAAGAAGTTTAAGGGTAGCATACAAGGGAGAGGTACAGGCTACATTCATTGTGAAAGTTGTTTCACAGTGTCTGTGATCATGTACTGGAAGTCATATAGCTGATCATGTGGGCCCCCCATCTCTCTTTTTAGAATATACTTCATGAGTTTTGCTAACTGAAAACATTTTTTGAAGGAAGCCATGCTGACCTCATTTCATAATAATCATGTTTCATAAAAAGCAAAAAGCTAATAGAACAGCAAAAAGTTAAAATAATTTTAATCTATTTCATACAATAGGTATTCTCATATGTCGTAGAACATGTGTGTGCAAATATGCACATAAACATTTGTGTGCAAACACAGCATTTTAAGAGGAAAATGTTTGTTTTACAAATTGTTCAACATTTTAATATGTAAGATGTTCAAACTTGCTAAGCCTTAAGTAAATTTCCAATCAGTATAAATAGCTTTGGGGTATGTGCACTTTTCCCTTTTTTCCTTCTTTTTTCATTTTTTTTTTCAAAGGGGAAAAATACATGACCTTTCAATGTTAATGAAAATAACCCCTCCAAAAGCAGGCACTATTTGCAGCACCAAGACATTCCCATGAGCATTCAGCTACTGAAGAAAGAGTTAAGAGTTATAAGCAATATTCAAAGACATTAAATTTAAATCCTCTGAGAAATTCCTCCAACACTACCTAAAAATGAGCAAGACCAGCACTATACAGATCTTAAATGACCAAGCTTCATTTTAAAAGTTGATTTTAATTTGTTTTCCCTCCAATACAACTTCATCAGATCTCATCTGTATCCTCAGAGAAATACTAAACACCCTGTAAAGGGTTGGAAGTCCATGTCCAGACATATTAATGAACCAGTAAACAGAATATATTGCCTATATCCCTAAATAGGCTGGAATTAGGAAGAGCAGGTGTAGGATTAGCAGAGAATCCAGAGAAGATAAAGGATTACACAGACAGGATTTGAAAGATCCAGTAATAATCAGCTCTTGGACAGAATTTAGAGCTGCTTCATAGCGTTTGCACTGGAGTTCCTTTTAAAGAACATGAGTTGCAAGTTTTGTTTGTGTTTGCTTTTCTTGACTTTTCCCTCAAAAATAGTTGGATG
The DNA here is from genome assembly GCF_003984885.1 of Neopelma chrysocephalum. Taxonomy (NCBI): domain Eukaryota; kingdom Metazoa; phylum Chordata; class Aves; order Passeriformes; family Pipridae; genus Neopelma; species Neopelma chrysocephalum. The sequence goes on along the minus strand of NW_020897747.1, from coordinate 6,158,062 downwards.
TGGATGACACCAATACGGATACATGAGAGATGAGAAGTGAGAGTGCACAAACTTCCTGAGACAAGAAAAATTCTGTATCACTTAACACGATGAACCAGATATGGTCCTCCATTTAGAGCAGAGCCCTGTCTGTTCCTACAGATAAACACAGATCTACCTGCAAGAACAACAATAGCAGCTGGAAAACAAAAAAATTCATCAAATAGTATGGTGATGAGTGATTTCATTCAGACTGGCCCCCTTACTTACCAGTCATTTAGTAAATTCCCTATTTTCCTTAGTAAAATTGCTTACGAAACAGGGATAATGCCACATATCTAAATCAAAAGCAGGAAGAAAACAGGTGAAGTGACAAATTCTCAAAAAGCCACACGCAGGACATAGTTTATTCAGAACAACCAAGGAAAAGCCTATGACTGTGCTGACTGATACACAATTCTGGTTTCTAACAGGCAGAAATAGACATTTTTGTTACAAATATTTTGTGTGTTTCAAAAACCTGAAGTTTCAGGAGGACCACTGTAAATCTCAGAAAAACTAGTTTAACCTGAAATATTTTCAGGGGGGAAAAAAAATCAGGAAAGCCTAAATGTTTATATCTACTTCAAAATGAAATGCTTAAAAACATATCCCAAAACTTTGCTTTGTTTTGCAAATTTCAGGAATTTAATAAAAAATTAATAATAAAATGTTTGATTCTCAGTAGAACTGACACCCAGGAAGAAATCAAACAAGGTTTTTGACCCTAAATTATGTTTCCTCTTTCACTCATTTCAGAAAAATGAAATACCAACCTTCCATCAATACATTAAAAAAAGAGCTAAGTCCTGACTCCACAGAAGGCTAAATATCTAAGTCCTAATTAGGTGTGCAACTCTCAGCACAGTGACAGTGAAAAGAAGAAAAGAGTTAGTACTAACCCACCTTGTAGACCTGGCCAGTAAATTCCTTAGAGAATTTAATCCCCCTCAAACAAAGAATCATTCAGAACTGTAAATCTAAGCTGAAGGGCCTGGGAATGTTATGCAAATGTTTTAATGCATTGTGTGTCCATCAAACAAACAAAAAAAATCAACTTGACTTGCAAGAACCCCCTCCCTACTTGTGATTCTGTAAAGACCCTCTTGTTAATCCTCTTAATCCCTCCCCCACCTTGATTCCATCCTTTCTTTTATACTCTGATTCCACTTTTTTTTTTTTTCTCTCATTGTTGTTACAGCAGAGAGGTGACTGCCTGCTCCGTCTTTGGTTCATCACTTTGTATACCCCCTTCCAACCACTTAGGTAATCATTACTTGTTGTAACTCAGCATCTTGGTAGTCCAATCATAGTCCAGGAGTCTGTTCCTCCAATTAACATTCACGTATCAACAAAACAGCGGTTTTTGCCAAAGGGAACTACAAAGTATAGTACCTGCAAAGGTACAAACTAAAGGCAGCCAAAGTAAGCTGAATCCCAACAATGACCAAGGTTTTGTAAGAATGAGAGAAGAAAAGGGAAAAAAAGAATAAAACCCCTATTTTGTTTAAGAAAAGTACTGGCATAGGGCAGTAGATGCTCCTTAGAAAGCATCTCCTCCCGTGCCTGATGGGCACAGTGAGAAACCATATAAAGGCACTTAATTGCAAAGGCTGCAAGCAGAAGTGGGGACTCACACCACAGGTTAATGGGAGGCAGCAGCTGACCTCCTAATAAACAGTGAGGTACGGCAAAGGTAGCAAGGTCTGGAAAGCAAAGAACAGCAGTCCTGCTTTTAGTGTAATAAGCTGGGGAGCATTCCGAAAAGATGTGTCATATGGCAGCAGCAGAAAACGAGGTGTCTGATTTCTGCAGCTGCATTCTGAATGAATCAGGGATGGCCATGCCACAGTTGTCAGGGCCAGGGAAAAGGACATTGCACTAATTGAGACATGAGGTGCTGAAGGCCGGAATAAGAGTATTAGCCCTGTAGACAGCTAGGAAATGCAGTGTGTTAGAAACAGGAATGCAAAAAGAATCACCCAAGCTTTGATACAATCTGCATAGAAAACGTGGCCTGATATAAACCAGCTTTATGGCTCCCTACAGCTGGAACCTTAGGATGGATGGAGCTGCTTCTCCTTTCTAATGACCACCTACAGAGCCAGTCATATGGATCAAAGACAAGGTTGCCACACTGTCCTTCAGCAGTTCTCTTAATCCACAGCAACATACTAGAATAGCAAATGATATCATTAAGGCAGCTGTGAGGAAGACATCTCCTCCTCCTCCTCTCTAGTATTAGCATTTCAAAAGCAAATAAATCCTGATTCACAGCAAAGGACTCAATGTCCCCAAGGACTGGCTCTTGTAGAGCCTTATTTGGAAATGAGCAAGGCAAACACTGAGTTTTGCTGGTTCAGAACATCAGGTTCATTCCACAGCAATGAAGGTGAAGCCAGAGGGGAGCAGGATCCAGTGCATACCTAAGCGTAGGTGAATATACGCAAACAAACCACTACTAAATTAACAGTAAAGAAGACAGCTCTATTTATAAATATATCTATTCATTACAGCAGTATCTGTGTAACTACTGTAGCTGCTAATACTTAGCTACACAACTCTAATGAGAAAAGTTACAGTTCCCAAATCTTGACAAGAGAGAAGAAATTAAGAGACCATCAGAACTTTTTCCATCTGTGTTCCCCCACTTGTCAGAAATTTAGGCTGGCACCAGACTTTGGCCCAGCTTGTAAAGGAAAGAAGTAATCCATCCCCTATTTAAATCTTGCGAAGCCAGGGAAGCTAGACATCTATAGGCCTTCATAGATCCTGACTTCAGTGACTTCTCAAAACACACAGATGAAGTCTATGAAAAAATAAAACAGTAGCAAGCAGGATCATACAGTTGGAGCTCTTCACTTGTAGGTAAGAATATTACCCAGCAGACCTGTGATACCCAAACAGTGACAAGCAATTCAATGGCATGCAGCCAAAAATGGTGTTATACTGCTTCATGGTCCAGTGCGTAGTCTAAACCCTGACTAGGAGGAAAAAGGCAAGAGGAGATTTCTCTAAAAAAATACCGATGCTGTTAAGAGCCTGCCAGCTCCATCTTGCAATGACTGGGAGCCATCACCAAACTCGTGATTGCAAAACTGTATCAGAGCTTCCCTCTCCTCTGTTCTGTAATGTCTCTAGGATGAAGATTTTATATACTGCCCCAAGGGCTGGGATAGCTGGTCATTAGGACCTAGAAGTCCATTTTTCCTTCTTTGGTACATCTATATCTGTAATATGCATGATTGCATGTGTGTGTTTATCTGTATTCCATCAGTGTCACACTTCACTTACATCTCTCTCTAGAATGCACTAGGTAAATTATTTATGTTAAAAACTCATGCTACCATTGTTGCAAGTCATGCCATTAACTATTCAAAGACATCCACAAATACTCCTTACAGTTGAGTTTGATAAAAAATAATTTATTATTTTTATTTTGTGAAAAATAAAGCACAATGAACTGCAGTCACGTGTTATTCAATCTTATCACAAGTGTGATGCTCCCCTTTGCTTGGCCTCCATAAATCTTCTATATGCTGCTGACCTTCCACTGATTTAGCAAATGTACATGTTCTCAGCAGCATTTTAACAGAGTTGGAAACCTTCTGAGGAAAAAAGTATTGTCAAATTCATAGGACAAAACACTAAGCTGTACACTGGATTCAGATTCCTAATTCACCAGTGGTTGTACAGATGGAGACAAATTACTTCATGTTTTTAGACCAGTCGTCTGGTCTTGACTATTCAGAGATGGATGTTAAGGGCAGAAAAGAGCACAGCAGTTCTCTTATCTCATACGTAACACTGGATGTAGAAGAAAACAACTACTTTGAACTTAATATAGACAGAATAATTGCAATATATTTCTTTCACATCTAAATACACATCAGAAAGTTATATACTTCAATACACACACAAGCCAGTAAAAGGTACCTAAGTACGTGACTTGGCACACAGGTAAACAGAATAACATATCGACTACTTGGGTCTGGTTACTTGGCTGCCCAGCATTTTTAAAGCTCTCATTTCAGATGATGTTGCCGGTATTTTCTTTTGAGCATCAGCATAGAGATTATTCTGTAAGACATCATAAATCCTTTTCACAAATGGTTACCCTTGAGTAAGTTTTATGGTGTATGTCAGGTGTATAAGAACAACCCTGGAATGATATACAGAATACTAACTGTTCCTGACTGAAGTAGTGGTTTCCCAATATGTGTACATAGTTGTCTACCAGGGGACCCCTGGTGGCCTAGTGGTTAGCATGCAGGACTCTCACCTCTGCGACCCAGGTTCGAATCCAGCCACTCCCCCGGGCAGATGGAGTCCGTTAGCCCTGTGAGGCCATCCATCTATGAGAAGGTCACTCTAAACAAACCTACGTCCTGAGGACCTCACTGCCATTGTCCAAGCTTGCTTGGCCCCGGCAGATGAACCTTAGGATTAAAGGGTGGGCTCAGTTCAGCGCATGCTGTGTCTCACCTAAAAAATCCATTGCGCAGGCTGGAAAGGTAAAAAGACCTTTCCCCAAATCTTCGTTCACGAAGACTGGCCATTATATATATATATATGTCTACCAGTAGGGTTCTGTATCTATTTAATTTATTTACCTTTTTTTAATACAATAGAACATACACCAGTAGTGTATGTAGGGAAACCACAATGGTATCTGAGTAGTATATGAAGCCAATAAATATTAAATATGCGGGCTTATATATGGGGCTTAAGTAAAAACAGCTATGAAATATAAAAAATTATATTTATTAGGATAACCTCTGAAACAACTCAGAAGTTTACAGGTTCTAACACCTACTGAACTGACACATTAGAAGATCGGAAGTCCAGTATGTTGCCTGATCCTAGCTCATCCACAAGCTTCTAAAGAAAAATCCACCTTCTTGCCAAATATTTTACTGTGCTCTGGTTTTCCAAGCTGCAAGAGGAAGTTCTTCTGACATGCTAATAAGAATAATTTAATTTTACATTCAAAATTAGTCTTTTTATTGACTTCAGTGGATTTTGGATGAAGATCTGAGACTAATAAAATGCATGTTAACCAAGTGAGAGCCTATGTGGCTGATTTTCAAACAGTGGACTAGCAGTTAAAAATGAGATCCATGACTTACAAAAAGCTTTGATATATTTGCATTTAAAAGCTTGTAAACCATTCCCAGGACAGGCGTGAATTCTTTTTTCCCAAGTTTTCCTTCGTATTCATTCTTCCTGGTAGATCCATATTTTTAATTTATAATGGACCTTGTTCTTATTTTCACCAAAGACCTTAATAATGTACCAAATTAGTAACTACAATTTAAGAAGGGTAAAAGATCTTGTTTAACATGATAATCAAACATTTATTGTTCAAATTACTCCAGCTATCAGCACAATTAAAATCAGAGCAAAAGATATTAATTATTCTTATTATAACTCAGCTTAACAAGGCTACAGACTAATAATCAGATTTTATTGCATAGAAAACATTTGGGTTTCTTATTATTTTTTTGGTTTTTTTACTACCATTTATTGTAGCTATTTTAACTTCCATTACTATATGACATCATTGCACAGCACAGGGACATTTCAGAGCCATAAAACCAACAGGTTTAAAACTGCCATATTCTTAACACTGCAAGAACCAAGGTCACCTCAAGGTGGTGGGGTAGCAGATATGAAGCCTCCCTTTCTTTCTTTATGTTCTTGAATCTAGAACACTGGTGGAACATATTAAAGTAGTTTTTCTCACATATGCAAAGTCCTAAATGCAGCTTTAAGAGTCAATAAACGCTTTTACTAACTGAACACTTAAGTATAAGCAAGTTTTCCTTTGAATAACCATAAAATATATTTACCTTTGCCAAATATCCTTGATTTTCATCACAAATATTAACATAAGTCTCTTCCCAAAAAAAAGTACCCCTAATTTTGTTGTAGTTATTGGGTTTGGTCGGTTGGGGTTTGCTTGTTGTTTTTTTTGGTTTTTTTTTTTTGCTGCAGACCTCCAGACTATGCTCAAAACTAGTGTGCTGATCACTTGCATCCATTGAAGTTGTCAAAACACTGTGCAGGAACGATACTGACAATTTCTGTTCTCTCAGGCATTTTTTAGGTTGGCTAATTACATTCTCTCTGTCTAAATTTCCCCTGCAGCTTCTGAAAGAGATTATTTCCTTCTACCTCCCCACATAAACATTTTCGCAGTTTCACCTCATGCTGTTAAATAAGCCAAAATATATTCCAACCTAGAAGAAGATATATTTCAGGTACAATAGAGAAAGGAAATAGAATTTTTTTTGTTTGTTTGTTTGTTTATTTCACTGCTTCTTGGAAATGTTTATGATTAAAAAAGAAAATTCTTATCTTCATCAGAAGGAAATTTCTGAAATCCTTCACTTTTTTTTTCCCCTAGGTTTAAAAATAGTCTACCAGTCTGGTTATCACTGAACACATCTGCACTGTATAAAATCCATAATGCATGCAATTCAGAGACCTGGATTTGACATTCCCTCTTCCCTTAGGATTATTTTTCCTACCAGATCCTTCAGATTCCTTCTATTTTTCTCTACTTTTTATTATTACTTCTATTATGCCTTGAAGTTGTCTTTCCCAAAGATTACGGCATACTTGGAAAAGCAGTATTTTTAATCTTCCATGCCTTATTAAAAAATCCAAAAAGTCCTCTAAAAATACTGATCAAATCCAGTTTCAGGAACAGATGACGTAATCCTGTAACAGAGAGATTTAGATAATCAGTCCATAAAACACTTTGCACTGTTATCTTATACCAGCTGCGACTGGCTACCAGGTGTTTTCCAACCTGCTTGCATGTATTTCTGTATGTTTTTTTGCAGGACACTCACCATTGACTAAAAAAATTGACAATGAAAAGTCTTTCAGAAAAATCCAAGCTACAAATACTTTGAAATACTCTTTTCAATCTAAAACCTTCTTGTTAGTAGGTTTAGATTATTCTTCTCAGTCTGCAGGGAAACAAATCCACAACATCAACATCCACAAAACACATCTACTCTCAAAAATGCATGTTCTCACCCCATAGAGCACTCTCTCATCCTAGCTTGCTTGTCTAAACAGCAAAAACACAATTTGCTGTGTGCCAGCAGTGCTGGTTGCTTGATGCCAAGTCCCTTTTAAATGCTTTTGCTAGCCGAGAAAATTTTTAAAAATGACAGTCAAATGATGGAGCAGTGATGAACTATAGCTCGGTTCTTTACTTTTGTTTTGTTTTTTTTTTTTCTTGGCAGGTCTTTGAAGAGAGGAGCAACTAGCCTTTAAGAGCAAAAGAAGCCATGCATAAAAAAACAGGGCTTTTTTTTTTCCTTCTCTCAGTTCCCTGAATGATGTCAGGATTGCTCCTTTGCTTTCAAAGGGAAATACCCAAGGCCACGGAGAAGGAAAACAGAACAGACATGCAACTGGGCAAGCAAGGTCTGAAGGGCAGTGATTATCTGTGTCTGAAAAATATGAGGTTTGAAGCTCTATTTGCACTTGCTAAAGGGAGTTACAGAAAAGGTAGGAAGGAAGAAAAGGATCTTCAAGACTTCAGCTGGTCAATTCAAACTAGGCTTATCAGATCAATATCTATGATGTCTTCATAGAGCTCTGGTAGTGAAAATGAGTGGTGGGATAGGCACTTTCTAAGAGCACGGCTGAAAGAGTGACCAGAAAGAGAAGAATATGTTGAAGAACACAAATAAAAGGCCTTTAGAATTAATAACAGTGGGTAGCACTTACAAATACCTCCAACACCCAGAGTGATGAAAACATTCTCCAGTCATTGTTTGATATTTCACATGAAATCATTTGGGAAGGGGTCTCAATCTCTGTTGTGCATGTGCCCATCACAGGACAGACTACTCTGTCTGTCTGGCAGGGAAAGAGGCAGCTACAGCCAGGGTGAACCTAACCTACAACCCCTGTACCCACTGTATTCTCACTTACCATGTGACTACAGGAAGGCTCTCACTTCTTTACTCCCCTGCAATATGGTGGCAATGAATGACATTCCTGATCCCAGACACTACCGAGGACCAGAATGATATACAAGTAGTGAGGTCCAGAGAAGGAAGACATTCCCTGTGTAGTTGTGCATAAGACTGTCAGTCTAGTTCAAAGAGAACTTGTTTGGGTTGTCAAAGCACCAAAGATAGCCAAAAAGCACACTAAATACAAATATTCACAGGCTGGAGGGGTAAAAGGGCACTTCCACATATTCATAGAGGGGAAAACCTTACCTTTGCTGTTGTCCACACATCAGTGAGGTAGAACATTTTGTCTGGATTGAAACACATTAAAAAGGAGACTTGCATATAGAGAGTATTCACTGAAGGCCCTTGCTGAGAGCTGGGTACCTGCCTGACCTCCTGTGAAAATCACTTCTCCATTACACATTCTCCACCATTAAGGCTGTCTCTGGTCATGACCACCCTGTCCCCAGAGAACCCCGGGAAAGAACCCTCATGAGATGAAACTCTGACCAGAAGGAAGAAACGTGGACTAATTTCACTTTTGATTAAATTCAAGTTGGACCACAGCACCCTTCAGTGTGAAAGATTGGACAGATTACTGAGTAATATTTTATGACATTTAGGAATGGATTTTTCAAAAGGATGAGACGTTTATTTTTCTCTCAGGTTTTGCATTTTAAGGAAAGAACAACCCTTCCACTGCTTAGGTTTTGAAAGTAGGTAAACTTAGAGAGAGAGTGTTTTCATTTGTATTTTTAAACTATCCCCCTCTCCAGCAAAAAGAATGTTGTTTTTTACTTTTGATAAATTTGATTCACTTATTCACATTTTCATAACATATTATTGCATCAAGCCTAGGAAATATCTTTTTACTAAAAGACATGTTTTTTTCCATCTCAAGTGGTAGAGACCATATATCTCTCACATAATAATAATAACAATATACAAGAGTATATAGTATAATGTAGTACCTATTCATATAATTCCAAACAGAACATACACACACAGCTTTACTGTAGCTGTAATGTAGATATATTGAATAATATTAACCTTCTTTATAGTGGGAACCTACTTTTTATTATGCACATGAATTGACTATTAATAAAAACTGTTTGCACTTACACAGCACCTCATCCAAAAAAACTCTGGGATTTTCTCAGTGAAATATGTTTCTGTTTTACAGAAGTCAAGAGCTACCGCTTTCAAATGCAAAGCTTCAATACAGCTTTTTCAAAGTTATGTGGCAAACTGGGAAGCCAAATCAGGTAAAGAAATAAACACTTAAATTATAGATTATTAAAAATTTTTACATTTGTTAAAGTCACCTCTTCACTGCTTTGGGGAAATAAAACTCCTACAGATATGAATCTAATTCAGTTAACTTGAATACTGACATCTGTTGAGATGTAATGACACAGGTTTTAGTCACATAAGAAAAGCATTCCAAGTTCCTGACAGGCTGTTCTAAACTATATTGAAGTCTGTGCCCCTTTTGCTGGTAGCTGAATTAAGCTGAAGGATGCCCTGGGCTGTGCCAACCTATCATTTGTAGGATACAAGACACACATAGTCCAAGCCTAAGCTTTATTCACGTTGGGATCCTACTCACCAACCCATGGGTGTTTTGTCATGGAGGTGCCCTAGCGAAATGTAACTATACACAGATTTGGTTATAACTACATGTCTTTAGGGACCCAGATAAAGAAAGAATCTAAACCTTGACTCATACTGACTTAGCTCCACGAGGCTACATTGCTGAATATGCAAACCTGTTACATTGCATCTGTTGTCCAAAAGGCGGAAAAACCAGCTAAACTCATACTGCCTGCAGATCCTGCCTGGTTGCAAACACCATCAACATGCTCAAAGAGCCACTTCATGGCTGACTTTTCTGATCAACATCAACCATTTGGTGATTACCAATCACATGCTATTAGCTTAGAATATCCTCACTGAAAGCAAGGGAATCCTCAGGCCCAAAGAAGTGGGTTTTTTTTCTCCCTGAGTTTCCTTTTAGCACAGACTCATCATGTTTCCAAGTCTCACCTTTAGGGTGGGCTTAGATTCACTCTTGAAAGACACTGATTGCAGTGACAGTCATATAAGAGCAGCTGTATGTTGCACAATTTTAGCAGTTCTAACATCGCAGAAGCAGACTGAACTATGGACAAATGCTGGAATCTGGAACCCTTCCAGAAATTACCCAGCCTTAGACATTTTATACTCACAACTCTACTAGTGCTTTGCAGCAGGTTTGGGTTTTTTTTGCTTTTATACCTACCCCTTGTTTACTACATCTGTAACCACAGCCTCAATCTGAACAGCTAATGGCATGAGCCTAATTACAAGGTAAACAGGTAGGTTGGCACATCTTAAAAATAATACATAATTCTTTTTACTTATCTGCCTCTGGGCTTGTGGGTCTCTGCTGTGACAAGCATAGCACATGCTGCTAGCTCATTGAGATACACTGCTTGATCATTATCAACCACCAGGAGAGAAAAATGCTTCCATCAATATTCTCTGATAGTTTTTATTTAGAGGATGTAAGCTGCAGAGATACTGCAGGAAGAAAAGTACACCATCAGCTTAGATATGTGATGTCAGAGAATAAATAGCATATACCTGCACTCATAGTAAGGTTAAAACTGAAAAGGGACTTTTTGATTACCTAGAACTGGAATTAATAGACATTTGCGTTAAACAAGGCAACTCACATGTTTTAGAGTTACTTTTCAGGTTGTCTGCAAAAACAGGAAAATGGTACATACACTCCTAAGACCTTTAAAAAGTCTTAAATGGAAATACTTGTCTCAATACAGCAGGAACCCCTGTGCCATCCAGTATCTGCTACCTTCCTCCTAATGCTGCCAATGACAGCTCCTGTCAGAAAGATGTAAAAGTTAAGCAAAAGCCCAAACTCAGACCAACACAGCTAGACAGGCTTACAGAAGGTGAAGATGATGTTTCTATAATTAAAATGTGACTACAAGCTTCAGGCCAAAGTCAAACATTCTTTAGACATCAGTAATCTGCACTAAGGACAGCATCACCAGCTGGTCGAGGGAGGTGATTGTGCTGCTCAGCTCTGCACTGGTGCAGCCTCACCTCGACTTCTGTGTGCAGTTTTGGGCACCAAAATATAAGAAAGATATTAAGCTATTAGAGAGTGTTCAAAGGAGGGCTATAAAGACAGTGAAGAGCCTTGAGAGGAAGCTGTATAAGGAGCAGTTGAGGTCACTTGGTCTGTTCAGCCTGGAGGAGACTGAGGGGACACCTCATTGCAGTTACAACTTCCTTGTCTTATTTACGTCTTCTGATGGCGAGAAGAGGGGGAAAAAACAAACCAAACAACCCCCTACAGAGACAGGTAGAGGTTTGAGTTTATTCTAGGGAAATTTCAACCCCTTCTATAACAGATTTTTTATTTTTACTTTCCCATAATATATGAAATAGTATCTAGCAGAGTTTGACAAATCTATTCCTGCAGTTAATAAAGACTACAGTTAAGAAAGTTTTATTTTTCCAGATTTCTTAAACACAAAAATCAATCTTGAGCCTGATTCACATCTAAAATAACCTTTTAGAACTTGCAAAAGCAAACAAGCAAACAAAAAGAACAATAAAGTCCAACATGGTATAAAGGACTGTCAGAATTTCAAATTATTGGTAGCCTTGTTCTGCGGATGATACTGGAAAAGTGGTTCTCTGAATTGGTAGAAAGATGGAACTAAAGGTAAAACCAAAATGCACATGCAACACCTTCCTAGAACCTAGGATCCTCCTTGGACCAGAAAAGAAAGGTTGTATCTCCTGTTACTTCTCAACAGTAAAGCTACTCAGTGGCTGTTCACAGGTTTGGCTCATTTAAATCCCATCTAGTGGAAGCAAAAAAGGCCATTTTCAAGTCACTGTGAGGAAGGAAATTTAATCTTTCATCAAATTCTACTAAAGGAAGAATATGGGTGCAGGAAAAGCACTGTTCATAATTCCAGTTATTCAAGATATCACATAGAGTTTTGTATGTAAAAAAAAAAAATAGTTCTTGGTCTTACCCATACACATTTCTAGAACAACTTGTGACTTATATAAGTCACCAAGTGTAAAGTCATTTGGTGCCAACTGGTAAATTAACGTCTTGATAATTATTTTACTTAGATAAGAAGGCATGGAAATCATGCTGCACAAAAGTGTCCAAGTATGGTCCACTAACTTAATAGAATATTAAAAGACTTTAGCAAAATGAGTGAATAAGCAACCAAACCAGACTGCCTTATAACAAAAACAAAAAGGGAAGAGGTCTGCACTTATTAGACAAGGAGAAACTAACAGGTATTACACCAGCTTATGCACTACATGGCCATCTTCTAAGCAAGTCAAATTCTTTTGCAATTAGGCTTATGCAATTGAATAAACTAGATTTTTTAGAATTCTTCATTGCAATGATTTAGAAACATCTGGACAACTTAGCAATGTCTGTTTAATAGCTAGCCATCTATACCATAAGACTGTGTACTATGCCGGACTAAAAACTGAATTGCTTTCTGTGATAACACTTTTTTCCTTTAGAATAGTTGAGGGTTTGGCAATAGATTGAACATAGAAAGTTTTCATACAACCTCAAAGATCCCAAACAAGAAGAGATGACAAAAGGCAGACACTTGAACACTTTTTTTTAAATCCTGATTTTTCAGAAAAAAACATATTCTGGCAGATGTCTGAGCAACTCTCCAAACAAATATGTTCAATAATGAAAAAGCCCTCCACACTCAATCAGCAGTCATTTCTACTCTCACAAATTCCATCTGAAAGAGGAAACAAGTTGGTGGAAAGAACTAATAAGCACAAAAGTATAATTTTTTACAGCAAGAGTCTTAACCACAATGTGCAGCTTTGCTACTAGCAATGCAGTATTCACAGTCTTTGGTTCCAGTGGATTGTAATACAAAGGACAGGCCTTGAGGGTCAAGAGACTTGTCAAGTACAGCTCTTCCTCCCCTCAACTTCCAGAGCACTGTAGTTAAGTACTAGCAAGCCCACAGCATATTTGTTCCTTCAGTTTCTGGCAAATCTTTTCTGTGAATAATTGGGGCACGTTAGCTGAAGGAAGAAAACAAAAAGAGGAAGTAAGCCAGCCGTGCCATCATGTGAAACATATCTGTTCTTTCCCTTGGATTTCCTTACAGTCCTGATGACAAGCGAAAGAGAGATTAAATTAAAAGTCTCATTAAAATGATGTTGTTGTCCCCAAGGTGTACACATACATGTTTTGGAATTGTCACTCTTGTTATCTTTAGCAAAGTTTCAGTAATAAAGGAAAGGAGATGAAAACCCAACAAGTTCTACCAGGCAAAGAGCCAGGGCTCCAATTACAGCAAGCACTATGGGAATAAAAGTAATAGATTGTAATTGGTGCCCAAGGGGGAAGGTCAGTCTCTTTGAAACAATGGGGTCTTTGGTGGTAATTGAGTGAATGCTCCTGTGAGAGCTTGCAAATGTCAGAAACACACTTGGAAACAGCAGCAAAAGGAAAGGTTTGGCATCCCAGAACACATGGAAGAGTTTTGCTGGTAGAGGTATTACAGAAAGAAAAGAGTGAAACACTGTAACATTTTTTATATGATTTGGAAGATAGCTCTTGGCTCCAAGGTTTGAAATGTCAGACATAGTTTCAAAAAGTATTAGAGAAATGTATTTATTTATTTTCAAGATTAAAAAGGAATACTGCAGTGCACACTGGTGTTAGACACACGGGGGTCTGGGGCTCAAAAACAGAATCATGAAAGTGATTAAGAATGTAATTTAAGTACCATTATTGTGTTCCACTGTTTTCATTAAGAGTTTATCTTGGCAAATCTCTAAAGAATTTTAAAAGGAAACATTTCAAAACAAAATGGTTTTAGCTTTTCATCCCCAAAACATTGCTATTTTAACATCAATCTCTTCAAGACAGAAAAGCCTTAGATGACCCCAGCAGAAAAAACCGTAATGTTTTGAATAGGAGTAAGTGCTTTCAACCAATATGAATTTTTTGTCTAAATAACAAAATCCATTATTCATAATATTCTATATGTAATAGAAAACTTTGCAAATTTGATTCTTTCTTGTCAAATAATATGTTGATTTAAATGTTTCATTTCTTTTGAAACTATTTCCCCTCCTCCAGTTTTCAAACTGCACTATCAGTTTTAAAAAAAACAACAAAAGTATGTTGGTTCACAAATTTATGGTAACTGTTGGCCATACTCAGAATTTACTATTAAGTATTTCTCATCAAATCTTCACGTGTTCTTCTCAGCAAGCATACACAGAAACACTGTGAAGGTACGAGTGTGCCCTGATAGTTCTTTTTGAACATATTTTGGTCTAGTTGGTTAAACTCACTACATCACCCTTAGCACTGTCTCCAATGATTGCCATCATCAGTGCTATGCTACCTCAACAGCTGCCACTCCTTTGTTCTCACTTATGCCTAAAACATTTATCTTTGCAGAAATACTGGCAGTATTTCTGAACAATGTAGAAGAGATTCCTCCACAGAAACACTGAGTTTGTGCACATTTGTGGGAGACTCGTGCCCATCTGAAAGCCACAGGCAAATAGAGGGATAATTCTATGTGTTCCTACCCACAGCCTCCCTATGCCATTACTCTCAAAGCTGCAGTAAGCATTGTATTTTCCTTGCTCCCCAAGTTATATGCCCTTTCTAAATGTTTTAATTCCATTTTTGCTTACTAATGAGGAAGAGTTGGAGAGATGGGAACCAAAAGATGTAATAGAAAAGATACAGATTACAGTGCCTCATTTTCAGTAAGTTTTGACCCTTGAATTCTCTGTTTTGTGTTAACCTTGAGTCTTTTTTTTTATTATTTATTCTTCTGGCTATGGGAAATCTCTCTCTGTTCTTGCAAAAGAAACCCAAGCCTTTTATTTAGTAGCACTAAAAGGAAAAGGTCATTTATGGCTTTTGCAATACCTTTTTCATACCAGACACTGAATGATTTCCATTTTCTCCAAGAAGCCTGGCTGCTTCCTCAAGGACCTCTTCCTTTCAATATGATATATGAGTCATCACTTGTTGGTCTCCAATTCTCGTGCTATTTGCATACAAGTCAAATTCCACATTTTCTTAGCAGTAGACAACTTTATAATTACACTCATTAATCTTTGCCATCACTCCCCTCTCTGCATTTACTAGCACTTATCAATCAGAAGTTTCATAATCAAGAATATTTTTCTTCTTTATTTTCTTCACCTTTTTCTGCTTGTACTCCAAGTACAGCTAGACAAAAGGCAAAACACTCAATCATCCTGTCATTTAGTCATTCCTTTCTTCATAACAACATATCTAAACTACAGGAGTGAGCAGTTGCGATCTGCTGATAAACACACCCTACAGATTACCCTATCTGCCAATTAACAGATACTACTTTTTTTGCAAGCCTAGCAAGGGATAGCTGAGCTCAGAGCTCCTGTGGTCAATACTCATACCACATTCGTTATTTTTTACATGATCATTTCCAATGCACAAGAGAACAGCCATCATATGATTATGTCACAGTATCCCTTTAAGGTGAACTTCTGAAGTTGTATAGTATAAAGACAACTTCCACACTTCGTGACCAAAGAAGTATGCTCCTACCACAACACATCAGCAAAAGGATATAAAAGTGAGATTTAGTTATGTATCTTTAATAGCTCCAAATCCAGAAGGTAACTGAAAGCAATCCCGCTGCACATATTTTTAGCCCAACTTTATGGGACATTCAACAAACTGATTTTCAACTGCTTGGGTCTATTTTTCAGAGGAAAAAAAATCAATATTATGGCAAGTGGCTTTCTTCCTGGTTTAAACAGCCTGTCTTACTTATTGAAATGCATGGAGCTACAAGTTTGACAATAAGACAGGTTTGCTCTGTAATTAGACACATTCTCGCACTACCATCAATCTCAGCTGCCTGTATTTGGTCTACAACTAAAAACATATCACTCCTCTGCTCCATGAGCTGCTTGCATATATCCTCCCTAGCCAGAAGGTATTTCATCTGTTCCAGAATACTGGTAAATCATGGAGGAATTAAAAAGGGATAAAAAAATTGAAGGACATTCAACAAGAGATTACCTTGCATAAATTTTAACTGTTCGGTTTGTGGAAAACAGGGGACAGAGTCAGAATGGAAAGAATATCTTTGAAACCCTCCCAAGCCTGGGTGAATCTTAGCTCTAAAGCTGAATTCCATGGCTTATACCTCCCTATCATTAGTTTCAACACTCAGTGCGCCCTTGGAGACTTCTGTGAGATACAATGGCATATTGTAGTGCTACTTTGAGTGGGAAAATATCAAAACTGCCACTATTTTTGATAGGTTTACAAGAGCAGAAGTGGAAGAAATGGCTTTTGATTTCACTTCATATCCAAGAAGAGACAGGGAAGTAGAATAATGGCAAGGGTTTTGTGTGTAAATGGCTATTGTGAGAGCTGTCATATACTGTAGCCATGAATCAGAAAGTTTGGTAGCAAATATTGGCAGACACTTCAAAAGCAAAAATATTCACTTTGAAAGATGAGGCTCTGCCTTCACTCTGTTAACATGGACCAAATGCTTGCTAATTATTGGTTTTCCCATGAACCTGGTATGAAAGACTAACAATAGAGCACTAGCTTTATGGTCACTCCAGTTTACATGTCTTCATGGACTTCAGAAAAACTACTGAACTGCAGCTCTGCTAGATCATATCCAACAGATGTGAGGAACAATCTACCTTTCTAAACTAATGAAAAATTTTTGCTTTATCCTTGTTTTCATATGAGATGAGAGGCAGTCTTCTGAAATGGAAATCAAGTCTACATTTGTTTATGTGGTTCACAGGTAGGTACCCTTGAACCTAAAGATATTACAAGCAAAAGTGAAAACTGTAATTGCATTAACCCAAGGACATCCCAAGATTATCAGATTTTCCAGTTACCACCACCAGAGGCTTGTAATAGCAGTCAACTTAATCCATCATTACTGTTGAACTGCAGAAAATTAAAGATTCTTAATTGGCAGTGTGAGATGTCTCTCCTCCCCCGGGTCGTGAACTCTTTACATGTGTATAGTGTTATCAGAAGTCCATTGAATCACTCCTGCAATCCAAAATAATTCTCTTGTAGGTTCAAGATTTCAACTCTTTTCTGATGAGGTGAAATTTTAAGCTAAAACTGCTGAACAAAACAGATTTAGACTGCCATATTTAGAGAAAAGAAAGAGGTGAAGAAGAACCCCTATGTTCTCCCACTGGAAGACCACTTGATTAAAGGATTCTTCATGTACCATCCTACGCTATACAACAAGGTTTAATCCAAACAGAAGTTTTTATTTGATCAATTTTTTGTTTTGATCTGCAAAATACTGCACTACAAGGTGGTTCCTCTCTTTTGTATGAGAAGACTTGCATTAAACATCTACTACAACATGAAAAAAACCCCAAACAAACAAACAAAAAACCCACAAAAAACCCAAACAAACCAAAATAAAAAAACACAACAAAAAGAAAACCAACCTAAACCAAAATGAACCAACCAAACAAAACCCCCCCTCAAAAAAAGACAAAAAAACCACCACAGCCATAGAACACCAAACAATTCCAACCATTCACATCTGTGAGACGATACCTTTTTGGTCTCTTATGACTGTCTCTTTGAAGGCTGTACTCACAGCCTGCAGCTAACAAGGGCCTTTCCTTCCAAATGAAAAGAGAGAGTAAGAAAATAATTGATTTTATCTCAGCAAGAGTGGACTGCAATCATACATTGGGTTATTGGCATGATGGATAGACCTGGATTTCCCACTGTGCCTAATTTGCTAAGGATTGCCATCCCTTGACCACCACAGGATCTCACTCTCCAGTGAGGCATGCTTAGAGCTCTGCTGAGCTCTAAGCTCTCCAATACAAACAGAGAGCCTTCACACTACAATTTACAGAGGCCTACAAGGAGGACACCACTGGAAATAACTGTTTTTCCTTGACTGAAAAAATCAAGACCTGCCATCACATCAGAGTTCTGAAAGCTTCCATAGTGAGACAGGTCAGAGAGAGGATACTTACAAGTGTTCCCAATCTGATTTTAGCAACTGAGGGTAGCAGACTCTAGAGAAAGAGCAAGGTTAGGTAGAACTGTTCATCTCTACAGACATTTGCCCTAACTCTCCGAAGAGCAGGTGCAAAGGTGAGTGTAAAGCACAGAGTTCTGGGTCTTACCCTTTAAACAAATGGGCAGTTTATGTTCCAAAACCAGGAGTTCCTTAAAGCAAATCAACTCATCTGATACCACAGGATAGAAAGTAGCACTCAATCATTTCTATTTCAGCTAATAAGGGTAAATCTTCTACAGTCTTGACTAACAGAAACATCTGCCAACTATTCTGTGCACCACCACCCCCCAATGCTAGAAAGAACAGAAGGTTAAGCTGTCATTCCTTTCATTTCCTTTCATTTAAAACTCATTAATAGAAATAAACTTTAAGTAGTTGGGGATCTAGCCAGCACTGAAACCCATGCAATTATATTTACAATAAATATCTTCTATCTTGGAGCTACACACACAACAGGACAGTGCTTAACACACTGTGATAAAGGTGCTAAACTCAAGCACTAAAAATAAAGGAAGAGGGAGACATCTGTAGTCCATTCATCTTTAAAGGAGGGGGGAGGGAAGAGGACACTGTACTGCACAGCAATTAAAATCTGAACCATTGCAGGAATAAAGGGAAAAATCAAGGCAAGCTTGAAGAAAGGAAGAGAGAAAATAAAACAAACACAAAAAACATACCACAAAAATTCAAACTCACAGGAAATATCTGATGCACTAGTCCTATTAATAGCATAAAAGTTACTGGCAGATACTATCACTCAGCATTTTATTAATTAACTGAAGATACACAGATACAAGGGGCTTGAAAGTACAAAGAACGAATGGGCTGCACAAACTGGCTCTCTGCAAAGAACGCAGTGTGCTTCCTACAAGGATGCAGTGTCTAAATTAGGCAGCAGCACCTTCTGTGTCCAAGAAAATCTCTAGTTAAACAAATTGTAGAGTCCCCACCACCACTCATTCACTTTTTATGTGTGTATGTCTATGGTTTTCCATGAAATTGGTAAAAACAACCTATCTGAAGGGCTTTTACAAAGAAAGACTCTAAAACAGTGCATGTGAGCTCCTAGGAAAATGACGGACACACTTCTGTGAAAACGGATTTTCAAGATATCTACTTGGATTTCTATTGTGGTTTAGTTTTTAACCCATCAGCATTATGCCCAAGCAGTATTTCTTCACGTAGAAGCATGCAAATAATTTTCTTTCCCTTCACAAAAGGCTCTATGAACCTAACAAATAAACCAATGTTGACATACCTAAGCCTAGGGATTTATTGCACATTGGGGATTCTCTCTTCTGGAGACTTGTTGACAAATACTCAGACAGGCTCTGTGTCTTTGGCAAGATCCATGTGTAACATTTTTTCGCCTGATCCGTGTCATCAGTCATATGACCAGGTAGCACAGTAATTCAGTGTAAGGAGAGAATACTAAAAAACTGTTTCCATTTCTCGTTGCCAGGGCTTATACATTGCTATGTTAGTCACCATTTTCTATCATTTCCTTCAGAAAATACTGCAATTCAGAAAAATACCAAGCAATAGCAATATATCTTCAGTTTAAATTGTAAATAACGGTTGACTTTGTTCTGATTTTTGTTTTCAAAGCACCCTTTTGCAACATGACATTGCCTACAATGGTTGGTTAAAGGATTTAAATTTGTTCAATAAAGAAACAAGAATTGGCAGTCAGAAGCTTTTAGAAATAAATTGGCATTCATGGGCTGTGGGAAGCTTTGCAAATACTGGGTATTTATAGACACTTCTTTTTTTCCTAGATGTAGAAGAGGAAATAAATTATAACAAACAATATATTTAACACATGTTGTCATTTGTTACTTTCCAAAATGTAAAAATAATCAGAAATTCATTAACAAATCTATTAATTATTTTAATAAATCCAGTTACATGCATTCTACAGTTCACTGTTCCTACTGCTCTGCTTTGCAAAGAACAGACAAGACATACATAGATGATACACTTGTTTTTTTCATTAGAAGCAATCACTCTTGAGTCAGCTAAGTTCAAAATTTAAACGCTAAAAGAATTTCTTTTTTCCAAAATAAGGCAGCTTCAGCAAGTTAACTACATGCTGACCCCACTTATGGATCACTGCTGTAGCAAGGTCTCATATCCAGTAACGTCAAGAGAAAAAATGCACCATTTCTTATCCACTACAGAAGAAGCCTTTTGTCTCTGCTAAGGAATGCCTTGTGGAACAAAGGACATCAAAGGCCGCAGGTGTAGTCAGAAAAATCAGCACATATAACACATATTTAGGGAAAATACAGTTAGCATTTGCCAGTATTAACTGCAGCAGTGTATAAACCCTTCACGTGAAGAGCTGAGTGTTACAAAATTCACAGAGTTTAGAATAGTTGAGATCCACATTTTAAAACAATTTCTGCAGCTACCCAGCCTACATTAGTGAAACAAGATGCAACTTTCAGTGACCAAAATTTCTGAAAGTGTTACCAAAATTTCAGGGGAGAAGAGGGGATCGGGTCTCAGGATCCACAGATTTTTACTGAAAATGTTTTTGGTGGCAAATTTGGAAATATGTTTCCTTCAGCTTTTCATTCCACAGCAGGTATAATAAAAACCTTGAGGTTTAATACAGAAGTGTTTTTTAGTGTGAGAACATAATGTAGCTCTACACTCTCTTCCCAGTGCCCTCTTAACCTGGGGGACTAGCTAAGTGCCTAAAGTGAAATGTTTATTGAAGGAATGGACTGATGTTCTACAGAAATAGACAGCATAAGCCAGGCCTGCAAAAGTTTCCCTGCAAGACTAATTCAGCTCCTATTGAAAGAAGTTTTGAAAAACTCAATCTTGGACCATTACATAGGTCCTCTCATCTCAAGTGTTGCAGCTTTCCTCTGGCACTCCCATATTGATTATAGGCCAATTTTAGTGCAGTCTACTGCCAGAACAGATAGTTCCACACTTCCACCTGAAAGCTTTTTCCTTTCATCTGCTTAGGTTTTGAGCTGGAAAGGGATTTGTTTTCAGGCAGATCAGTCCTCGATCCAGCTTACCAGATGGCAACACAAACAAAGGTGGCTGTGCAAGGAAGGGAAAAGGAAGGTGCAGCCAGATATGATGAAGGCTTTTCAGGGCCAGCCAGTTGGCTTAACAAGCTTGCAAAACCCTTAGTTTCTTCTTAGCCTTCTCTGCAGCACCATAGCTAAAGGATCCTACAGATTTTTCCCCAGTGAAACCCTCAGTTCTAGAGAACAGTATTATCACTCTCCAACAAATACCAGGCATGATTTTAGACAGATAGATAGATAGATAGATAGATAGAGAGAGAGAGAGAGAGAGAGAGATACAGTAATCCTCCACACCACAGTTTCTGTTTCGGGAGACCACCTTTCAAACCTTAGAGTTGAAGGACATTTAAGTGATCTGATAATTTCATTCTTTAGCTTCTAGAGGAGAGCTTCATCTTCATCAGGGGTCAGATGCAATGAGATGACATCTCTTCACTAATTTGGAACCATTTAATAGCAATTTAATCCGCTAAGCATTGTCCTCTCTGGTTAGGACAGCTCGCTCTTCCTTTCACAGTCTCAAACCATGCACAAGGACTGAAATCAAGGAATAGAAAAGTACTCCAGCCACGTTCATATTCCCTCTGGAAATGGCGTAGGGCCTTCCACCCACTGCATATGCACTGTAGCCTCCTAGCTGGTAAGTCAAGGGGACAAGGGTGCCAGCACTGCCATTTATTTAGTCACATTTTTATTTTATTTTCATTTTTTTTTCTTTTTTCTTTTTTTTTTTGAACTAATGTATGAGCAGATCTGAAATTAATTTACTAATAATTTCAGGATGACTTAAATACTTTTTAGTTTCCACACCAAAACACCATTAAGTAATAATTGCCTATTACACAGCATATGTGAGAGTACAAGTCGTCATTATCATTACGAACTGTGTTTTGTCTCTTCCTAGTACCTCCAAATTACAAAAATTTTGTCAAAAATGTATCTCAAAGAAGGCATCCAGATTCCTTTTATTAATATGTCAGTGTTATAAATTCTTAGTAAATTGTTATTCAGTAGGGTGTCTGGATGATTAAAACCTTCTGGGCTTCGGAAGGCATTTTCTCTGCAGGAATTTGTCAAATCCTGTTCAGTTCACTATTGGGAGCACTTAAAAGACAAATAATGTTACATAAAATCTGGCCACTGTAGATGCATTTCTGCCATTTTAATGAGTCTCTCTCCCTTTCAGACAACAAAATCATCACCTTCCAGAAGGTAAGGAAACAATTAAATGCCTATTACACCTATTCATTTAATAGCCACCTTTTCCTTAAGTATATTCCCTAAAATATACTGGTAGTTAGCATAGGTGGTACAATTTGGTTTATATCTTGATAAAGCTACACAACTTTTCAAGGCAAGACAGACAGAGATTCCTGCCATTTAAATACTATCAGATACTAAAGAAATTGGAAGAGATCTCCAGGACAGAAATAGCATCATTAAGCCAAAATAAGCCAACCACATTATCACCTACCTTACGTTTGTTTGTTGGGCAAACGTACAAGTAGCTCAAAATAGTCTTCAGACCAACTTTATCATTCAGTTTCTCGTATGTTGTCCCATAATCTGTTGACCTACAATTCAAAAGAGATTTTTATAAGTACAAACACTTAATCACAAAACCACAAGTCACTTGGCAGCTTTTCAATATAAGTCATGCTTTAAATAGCAGAATGGCTCTCTAGAGCTTTTTCAATGATTCATGTAGTATATAATGATACTTAATTATATACACATAGCATCATGTGAGTGTTTATAATTTGCATTTAAATTAGATTAGGAAAAATTAAACCAGCATCTTCCCAAAGCATTTTAAAATAAACATGTGCAATAAGAAATGCTAAATTTTGCATATAGAAGATTATAATGATTGTCAGAAATGCCAAATAGCAGACAGCAAGAGACTAAGGTTATCAATTCATCTTATACTCCAAGCTTAGATTAATTTTGTTAAGATGTCTTACTGTATTACAAAGTAGCTGCTCCAGCTGATTGTTCAGTGAAATTACAATTCTGTTTTCTGCAAAAATCATCAATGTCCTTTTGAAAGCTAACTACATGACCATTACAACTACAATCTATATGTTGTTTGTTTTGTTGTGGGAATTTTTTTCACACTGACTAGCAGAGAGTATGAACACGTGCTTTATTCTTCCTTTAAAAGCCACCATTTGGTAGAGAAAATAAAATATTTCTAGTATGAGGGTTTCCCATAAAGACGGTGACTACATGGCTTGAGGAGGAACAAAAGACATGAACAAGCAAGACTGTGCAGAGTTCCTGTAACATGTACTCTTAACATGTGACTGGAACCTGGAAGAATCATCAGCAGAGGTTTTGTTCGTTATGTAGCTCATGCTTGTCTGAATTCTGTCCCTGCATCCCAGGGATTTAGATAATCAGTCCAAACCAGTACCAGTTGGTACTCTGTACTGGTTTGGACTGTATCCATAAACTGCAGAAAAATGACGTGTATCTGGGCAGCAGAGACTTTTAAAAGCACAACATTCCTGTATCTCATCTGTAACATGTACAAATGGCTCCATATTGAATTTCACTTACAAGCAGTTACATCCTTTGTGCTAAGCACTCCAAAACCAGACATCCTAAAGTAAATTCTTGGCACCCATTATTTGCAGGTTCTTTTCTATCTGGCCAACAATGGCTAAATTTACAAAGGTATTTAAGACACTCAATGGGGTGTCTTTTGTGGGTTTTTGGGTTCTTTTGAATATGGAGGGTGTTAAGTTTCTGCATCAGGTTCCACACCTACATTCATACCACAGCTTCTGGGATTTCAGATTTTGCAATCACTACATGAATAAAACAAGAAAGCAGCAGCTTGGGGTTTTACCCATTAAAGATGAATTGCACTAAAATGCAGATTTGCATTGAGTCTTTCAATTCAGCAACTTTACAGAAGCCTTTGCACGTATCTGCCTGCTCATATAACAACTGACACATGATTTGTATCCATAGGTTTCTCCATTCCCCCCAATAAACACATGCACATGTGTGTGCATATATGACCTTTGGTGTTTGGAGCATTAACGTCAAATTCTCACCTGCTGATTGATCTTTCCCTTTATAAGGTCATCTCTCTCAGAGCAGATATAAACTAACTGAGCTATTTCCTCAGTGGACTGAGCAGTAGGATACTGTTATGATCATTACTGTTACCAAATATTTCAGAGACGCTCCAGCATTGAGGCGAAGGGATCCACAGCAGGATGCTGAACACAGCCTTGCCAAGGACTGCTGCTTCACTTTGCTGCCTTGTCCCACCTCACCACCCACTCTTCTCAGAAATTAGTATTTCTGTTACTGCCTGCCTAAAACCCAAAACCTACCCTTTCTGCGAAGTTTGAGCTGATAAAGACATGTAAAGACTGTAAGGACTAAATCTGACCTGCAGAGTTAGGAAAAATACATTAATGAAATAATACAGCTCTTTTTTATACCAGTGACAGTGAATTCAAAATGGGATCTTTCAAAAGGGGATGGGAGCAAAGAAAATCTGAGACATAAACCTTGCTTTGAAGTTGTTCAAGAAAAGCAGCCAGTACCCCTGCCAAAGCACAGGCAAACTGATGTCAACAGCAAATGGTAATCTTAGTCAGAATTGCCAGCCACTTCTTTCTTCAAATCTCTAGGCAATTATTTTGCATTCATAGCTTTATTTACAGGTAACACTATATACAGATGAAGCATGTGCTTCTGTCAACATCTATAAAAGAAACTGAAAGATTGGAAAGCTTAGAAAAACATCATTTTTTTGCAGAAGAACAAATTCACAAGCAATCAAAGGAGCTACTATTAGATCTTATTCTCATTATGAAGTTCCAAACTGACAAATAGCCAGTCCTTCTACCTTCCTAGTTACCAGTTGTTTCTCTTGCACCACTTTACAGTTACCCTTTATTTTAACAGGGAGGTAAATGTTACATATACAACAGCAGATAGGAACCCAGTAGTGCTTTAACACAAAGAAATGGTAATAGATACACACACAGAGCAGCGGAACAGAAAAAATTGTATCAAATGAAACACTGCATACATGTGAAGCCTCTGTCAGGATCCAACCCAGGACTATCACCAACCTGCATTTATCTTATTCCTATTATATGTATATGCATACAAGCAGGCATTGATTAGCAGCCTAGATAATGAGCTTTTTGTTTGTCTTATTAAATGGGTGTATAAAACAGCATGAGAATCCTAACCTATACAAACATATCAGCTGTTTGACAATCCAGGAAGCCAGTCTAACTGGAAAGGGCTGCAAAAGACATATGGACCTCAGCAGGGTGTAGCCACTAATGACAGCGTAGGATCAACAAATTCAATCCCAGTCATCTGAAGGGGAATGGATAGGTACCAAACAGCATCTCCCACATTTCCTGTGGAAGGCAATGCTTCTCTGAAGTTCTGCAGAGAGAACTCAGTTTTAGTCCATCTCTGTAATGTGAGTGGAACAAGCAAATGCTTGTATAAATCATGGGAAAGGACTAAACCCAGGACCTGTGGACACAAAAATTAAACTCTATCTTTGAACCATCTGCTGAATAGCCACAGTTACTGAAATAGATGTATGTAAATGGTGAACAGTAAGCCCTATTTTATTGTCTCTAGTGTAGACGTGTGCTGCAATGGTTTCCCAAACTCCGGGGGGGGGAGTATGTTCAGATCTGTGTTAAGAGATTGTGGATATTACTGAAATACAGATGACAGTAAAAGAATAATATTCAGAAAAAAAAGTATTTAGACTCAGTTCTGAACTTCACACCTGTCCCACCATATTAGTTGTAATTGCTTCCATTAAACCCCAAATTTTATCAGCAGCTGTTTAAAATCCAATTCCCTACTTTTTCAGTAAAGCAGAATGATTTCTGCAAACACTCAAGCAGATAAACATTTTCATTATTACTAGCTCATTTCACAGTATAAAAAAATATCACAATTCTGGGATTGAATCTCTGACTTTCCCAGTAATAAACTAAAACAAAACTAGAAACAGGTAGGGTAATTTATATTTTGCAAACTATTCGCAAGAAAGCTGACATTTAAATAACCTCATTATTATTCATTGACAGGGCTTTTCCCTCTCCTCCCGTCAGGGTAAATGACATTTCTATTACAGTATTATAATAAACTCCTACACATTTTAAATAAAGTCACTGAATTTCATTAGTCCACCTACTGTCATGAATATATCTCAATCCATTCCTACCAATATTTCACAATTATAATAGGCATTCTGAATCAACCAGTAACATGAACCCTATGCTTCTCAAGAAGCGCAGACTGCCATTCAGAGGACTGTCAGTTTGAATATACAGATTAAATAAATTCCCTAGCAAGTTGCTGTTTACTCTCCTTTGTTACAAATTTAAGGTTGCCTGTACTTATTTTACATAAGCTGCTGAAGACTTGAAGAATCAAACAACTGAGCGTGTGGTCAAGGTGGGGTTTTTTGCATCAAGATCTTTCTGGAACACTCCATGAGAAAAAAAGAAAAATATTACTTGCAGACCTTAAGCTGCCTCATGTCTCCTGTCTATTAGAGTACAGCTTTCTTTCCACGTTAACAGACTCAGTTTCTTGTTATAACACACATCATTCAGAAGCAATCACTTTAATTGGCGCCATTTACTTTTTTTTCTCTTTTTCCCCACCCATTACGCTTGGTTTTCACATATTAACTCGACTGCTTCCCTCACCTCCACTATGAGAACATTCTCTGTGTTTCATGTCCTTACCCTCTTTCCTCCACAGTTTAATTTGTTGTTCAAACCATGGTCCAAGTGGCAGCTGGCCCTGGGAGGCAGGACCAGAAACACCTGTAATGTGGTTAGGGAGCAGCAGAGCAGGGCAGCCTGTCATGACCAGGAGCAGTGTGAAAAGATGGGCTCCAGCCTGTTTCTCCTTCTGCACATGAATTCACCTCTGGCAGAAGTCAGGTATTTTAAGTAAGGAACAGCAATGACTATTAGTTATGCGGGAGGTTGGAAAAAATGATCTAAGTTTGCCACCTAGTTTGCCTCCAAAGGGAATGGCCAGTTGAGCACAAGATTTGCCAGTTGCTACTGTATTAATCTCTACGTGAACAGATTTTTGGAAAGAAGCCTTTCAGACTGCAGAAGGCAGAGCTGTGGAGCTGCAGTCTGCACTTACAAAAGGCTTTGAATTGAACAAGTTTTTAAATAAAGGAATAATTAAGACATTAAAAATGATCTTTCATGTCTGAATGTGAAAAATACTGGAGCTGGTAATTCTGGGGAGTATTTGTATTCTCATGTGCAATGTTTTATGCCTGTTTGTGAACTCTGCTGTAGAGCTGTTGACTTTTGCTTTTTTTTTTTTTCTGGGGATGCTTCTAGGTCGAGATGCTATTCCCTCATCACTTAAATTGAAACTCTTTACTTTGGTTTCATAGCCAGGTACTAAAGTTTCCCATTGATTTTTGCCATACCACCATGTTTCACAACAGCTAGTAATGTCAAAGTCTTCTTCAACAGCTAACCATTTATGTTCACATGTTCTTCCTATTAAGCCTTTCACTAGGCATTGACAGATATCACTTTTGGTCTGATGCCTGTTTTGATTTAACTCCTTCATGTGTAACCCTGCTATTTTTATCAGAAAGTAATAATGATCCTGATCTCAGTTTCTCTCTCAGAGTGAATTTTTTTTTTATTCCATTACTTATTTTCTTAGAAAGTTACTTTTGCTTTGCAAATTACCTTGCTTCACCTGAATACTTCTCAGCACTGTCTGTCTTTCTAACTCATTGTACAAATAATTCTCCAAGGCTTTGCCCATTTCCAATGGGATCTGTTTGCCTAGCTCATAGAGACTGACACATTTGGAAAAGTTTTAGAACTCCACATTGAAGAACAATTGCAACATGTAAACACAGCGAATCCTGTGTCCTTGGACAGAATTTCCAAGTAGCAGAGGCAGACCTTGCCCTCATTGGTTTCTCTCCCGAGGTCACACTCTGAATGGCTATCAGTCCCCCTCCCCAGCACACAGTTTTATGTTTGTTCTTTTGAAAACAGGACACGGGATTTTTATTTAAAACTCCTGTAGCCCACTGAGCAGCCCAGGCCTTTCAATACCGAGCTGATTCATGTCCCTGACACTGCCTCTGCCAAAGGCCTTTTTGCAGTTTGGGACCAACTCTACTGCATCTTTAAGCCTTCCTTGGACTCCTCTTCCTCACTTTATTAACGAATTTGGCTGATGTTTAACTATAGTTTATTTGCTTTAAGCAGGGATTAGGCTAAAATGAAGCTAGTTCAGAGAGGCTTTTTTTTTTGCCTTCATAAGAGTTTGGTTCAAGAGGGCAGTGTCAAGTGGTCTGACAGCAGTGACAAGCCAAACAGTTGGTTAGCATTTCTTTAAATGGCTGTAACAGCGCAGCATATGTCACAACATTAAAACACTTCAAATTTATCCAGGGAGGTTGAAATTAACTTTTATAGACATCTCAAGGGTACAGAAAAATAAAACAGTTCGAAACTTGAGGGACCCACATGTTTCACTCCCTTAGTGAACACGTTTATGATTCCTTTTTTTTATGAGGTCCTCAGCAGGCTGGCAAACAGTATTGTTCCCACCTTCTAGGTGGAGGAAGTGGAGGGAAAGACTAGATAACTAATCCTACATTTGAAGGAAGTCTGTGACAGAGCCAAATGTTCCCTCAGGCTCCACCATCTTCCCACTCCATCCTGACAGCTTAACTTTTCTAGAGTTTTGTGTGTGTGTAAATAAGGATTGGAAAGAGCCTTGATATCAGTGTCAACAGGATGAAATTAAATACAGTTTAAATAGGCATTGTAAAACAGACTTAAAACTCCATTTTTGAAAATATTTTACTTCCAGTTTGAGTTGTGACTGTGGATTTAACTAGAAATTGAGTTATGAATTTAAAGTTATGAATTTAATGAAATGTGTATTTTTTCCCTTATGGAAAGAATTTTCTCATCACAAAATAAATCTTCCCACCTGCAAAAGCCACCAAAAAGACTTGGAGTAGAGAGGGAGCAAAAAATTACAAAGAAACAATAGGAGACCATGAAATTGACATTGCTCTGCATAATCAGTTAAAGTAATTCAATTTTCTTCTTTTCCTTTTTAATCAACTTTTATTTGGAGTAATCTACATGAGCAGAAGTATACACACTCAAATTCCTTGTAATTTTCAGCTTAATACAGTTCAGCTGATTATTGTTATAAATAATTTAAAGATGTGACAAACAAGAGAAGCAACTCATATTTTATCATCCAATCACAAGTTTACATATTGCGTTGGGTAATTATTCAAAATATTACCCAAATACAAAACAAAGGAAATAGGGGAGTGGAAGGGCCATGAGATGTTATCTGTAGCTGGCACAGGTAAGTTGCTTGTTTCTCCTTCAAATAATGGTTGAAGAAAAATAAACTTGGCTAACTTGCCTTCTATGCTGTTTCAGTTGACATTTAGTAACTCAGGTTATCAACATACATAAGCAGAGAATACCTGTCCCTCTGTCTCTATCACATCCAAAATAAGGACCATCCATCCCTTTGCACATATTTAATAAAGGGCCTTCCAAAATTTGTAGCCACGCGACTAAACCTCTTACACAAGCTGTAGGCACAGGTCACCATTTCTTAGCCATCCACACTCCTATTATGATCTGGGGCTGCACTAAGCACATACACAGGTTTCAGTACAACCCAACCATTATGGCTTCAGCAAACCTCACATTTCACCCTACAACACATCTTCTGTACCTTTCAAAAGGTTGAGGAGAAGGAAAAACCTTTGTAATTTAGAAGGTTTTGGGAAAACAAGTAGGAGCTCAATCTGTCTGAAGCTTTGAATTTCTCTGTCAAGGTTAACTAGAATTTGGTCAATAGCTTCAGAAGTCATGGGAGGATGATGGTGGGAATATTCCAACAGGAGAGAAGACAGGTTGTATGGGATAAAAGGAAGTCATGCAACCAGGGTGAGGTAATTTCTTACACTTATCTCTGTCAGATGAAAGGCAAAGGGAATGGTCGATTATGATGAACATGCAAGTGTTCCCAGCTGAATAAGACAAAAGAGCAAATCCACTCATACCCTAATATATAACATTAGAAAGCAGCAAGACTTAAAACTGTTGAATGCAAAGACAAGGAAAAGAAGAATTCTTCTAACGATCAGGGTAGCACATGAGTGCCAACCATGGTCCTGATTTTTGGCTGGGACAGAGTTCATTTTTTCTTAGTAGCTGATAGTGTTCTGTTTTGGATTCAGTATGAGAATAGTGTTGATAACACACTGATGTTTTGGTTGTTGCTAAGTGGTGCTAACCCTGTGTTAAGGACTTTTTAGTGTCTCATGTTCTGTCAGTGAGAAAGTGTACTCCAGGACAGCTGGCCCAAACTAGCCAGAGGGATATTCCATACCACAGATTATCATGTCCAGTTTATATGAACTGGGGGAATTACCCAGAAAAGGGGCCAAACACAGTTCGGGGAAGGGCTTGGCATCTGTTGCAGATGGTGAGCAATTGTATTGTGCATTGCTTGCTTTTCTTGGGTTCTCTCTCTCTCTCTCCTTGAATTATTGTATTTTACTTTGTTTCAATTATTAAACTGTTCTTACATCAACCCATGAGTTTTACTTTTTTTCCTGATTTTCCTCCCCATCCCAACAGGGAGAGGAAAGAGCGAGTGGCTCTGTGGTGCTTAGCTGCCAGCTGGGGTTAAATCACAACACCAGGCTGGCAAGACTGAAAGTCAACATAAACTTCAAAGTCTCTCCAATTGCCCAAGCAGAGCATGAGGCTCTAAGTCCTGTAAGTGCTTTTGAGTCCTCTAAGTGCTTTTTTATCACCTGAAATCTTGGAAGAATTGTGCTGAATGGGCTTAAGCACTCTTGTCCTGAAATCAGTGATCCACCTGAACTGATCGACACTGTCCTTGATATGATGCAAAACTTGTCTCTCTGTGAACTGCTAAAGACTAGCTCATATCTATCGTGCTAAAGCACAGTATCCTTTGCAGAAACCAATCACACCTATATAAGCCATGGTGAAGAACCCAGGTTGCTCACTCAGCTGCTTCTTGGAGACACATAGTAAATTCACTAGAAAATAAAACCTAGGGAGGAGACAGTCTGTGGCATAGATGATAAATAGCAAAGAATCAAAAATAAAAGGAGGGAAAGCTAAAACACCAATGTTGATGTATCTGTTTCAGCTCTGGTGACTTGTATCCCTTTGCATAATTTCTCTTCAAATCCTCCCAGTTTACCAAACTATCCATGGGACAGCATAATTTGGACCAAACTTTCATGTGTGAAAATTCAGAAGCATTTTGTGCTTGCAAGATGTCATTAAAGGATTTTTTAAATACCAGTTTTTGACGCCACTGCCTTTTTTAGCGGAAGTAACATTCTGCTGTATCGTGGAGATGGGCTTTTTTACCTTCAGGCTTCAGAAACATTATTGCATGAAGGTTGGATACCCAAAGAAAAGAGCAACATCAAATATGTTAGCAGAAAAAAAGATCAAATTTGGATTAGATGGGAATGATGCACTTTTCCCCTCCTCTCTTTTACTACTACTCTAATTTTAGATGTCTGTCCCATCTTGTCTGACAAATAATCCCCCTTTTACTGCACAATGTAATGGCTTCTCATGTCAGCAGGCTAAGAACAGAGGATTCTGGCAGTTGATTAAATCCATATTCAGATTCCCCACTCCTCTGCCTGCTGATCAAAGATGAGATCCCAATCACACTCTCATGTAAATCTGAAGTATTTACTATGGAGATGCACCACCATAAACATGGAACTGGACAGCTTCAACGATCAATTTGCCCTGGCTTGCAAGCAGCTGTTTCCAGGAAATCAGAAGGATCTTCGCTGTCAGAATGCAAGACATGAAGATTTTTCTTTCAAGTGTACAGTTCCCAAATTTTTGTGTGAAAAAAAATGCACCGACATTTGACTGGACTCTGTTCTGAAAGCGTTTCCAAGGCACTGTTTTGCAGGAAGGGACTGTAAATGCAGGGCTTTGCCCCATTTCAGGGGCCATAGGTACATTCTGGAACCCCTCTCTGCTGTGCTAAAAGACTATTTGCAGGATTCGCTCTGGAAAAGGAGATGAGATGTCTGGGGCAGAGGACTGCATTAGTGGCAAAATAGCTGTGGACTTATCACTCATTTTGTCCAGCTAACAGATTCCCAGGAAGACTGGTGGTTGCCACTGAGGACAAAGTAAAGTGGCAGTTGAAGGAACTGAGTCTTTCATCTCCATTGCTTGAGCAGCAGGGAGGGTGATTCTCCAACACTTTGCCCCTCAAATCTCCCTTTCAGCTTCTTATCTCCGTATGGACTCAAAGGCTCATCTCCAGTCCCTCACTGATAGAAGCAGCAAAAGTCAAGAAGAGTTGTAGGGAGACTTGTGATCATAACTACTTTAGCCATTCTAATCCAATGCAAGGTGAAATCCAACAGTGAGAAACAAAGGAATAACCATCAAAACAAGACCTCCACTTGACCCTCTCAGTGAAAGACTCAAGAGGCTGGCACTACTGGTGCTCTGGCTGAAACAACAGTGAAATTTCTCCTGTTCTCTCTGCAAGTCATTTTGTGCTGCAGCATCTGGATGCTTGTGAGAAGAACCAGCGACTAACTCCAGTAGGACTATTAAATTTTTGGAGCTGATTAATGTACACTGAAAGCTGACAGGTTACTGATGCTTGTGCATCTGACAGTACGCACACTCCCAGCATTTTCTCTGTTCCTAAGTCCACAATACTGTTTTTCAATAATTTTCTGTTTGCCATCACAACATTCTTTTTAGTGAAAGACTTTGAAGAAAGGGGGGAAAGTTTACTAGTAACAGGATTTTTCCTTGCTACTTTAGGGAAATTTTGGGGAATCAGTGGACTACAAGTGGAAAAGCACCAGTCCGGAAGATCTCCTTGTCCACCTGACTTGTTTGTCAAAACAAACAAGCAGGCTAAGATGCAAATTTCTGCCCTTCCTTCATCAGGTTGGTGAATACTTTGTACCACTGTAACTCAGAACGCAGCCATTCCCACAGGCCCAGCCTCACTCAAGGCTCATGGTCATCAGTAAAATAAATCTCAGCCTAGCTGTGATGGATATTAAAATTGTTCTTCCATACATTTAAATTAATAGCTACCTTTTAAATTGGAGAATTGGGGATGACTAATGATTCTTCTTGACATATGTTTACAGAGGCATATTGACATCACCACACCCTTAATGCCAAATTCTTGCTCATAAATGTGATTCCTCAAGTGTTGATGCTTCCCATTTTCACCCCAGTCTGGTGTAAATCACACAAATAGCTAGGACTGTAGCCCAGTAATCATCACACTATTAACTTTCTAATTGATGGTAATGGCCAGAATAAATTTCAGGCACCCCAAGGGGTGGTTAATGGATTTTGTAGCTTGAGGGCAGAGCAACAGGAAGCTTTTCCATTAATCAGCAAGATGAGACAACCGTACATGCCCTACACTCCCCTCCCCATCACAGCACTGAGGTCATTGCAGCTTTATTTAAAAAAACCCCAAAAACTCTCACAGCAGGCTGAGCTCAGGTAGAGGGTTTGATACACTTGCTCAGCAGAGCTACCTTAGCATCCATAGTCACATTATAGACCCAGAAAGCTGCTTTAGCCTATCTCCAGTTAAGAGTAAGGAGCAATTTTATTGTGTCATAAACATGTTGCAGGTCCTCTGCAGGGTATGTACTAACTGCCAGAGAAAAGATTTTCTAGCTGGCACCATCCAAGAATTTGCAACACAATATGCAACCTTCATTCTACCCTGCCAGTGCAAATCTACAGCTAAAAAGCTTAAAAGATCCAGACAGCCCAAGACATTATTTTCAAAATCACTGTCCAAGCCCCTTAGTTGTTATAATGGAGTAACTCCCAAGGACCACTAGTATTTTAAAACCAGATAAAAATGTGCCTCATGCATCAATTCACACTAAAGTTAGTGGGAAGATGAAATTCTCATACCTTAGGCATTACTAACAAATTTTTTCCCTTGTTTTAAAATATCATTATTCCCAAAATCTGGATGAAATAAGAATACAGCGGGGAAAAAGATTAAATTAAAAAAATAATAATTCAGAGTATTTCATTTCACTTGTACCAGTGGTACCATTATCCATTCAACTGAATATTTTATAACATAGTCTGGCTGTCACCCCACAGGAAAAAAGCTCCAATGAAACAAGGAGAAAAATCAAAATGAAACACACTTTAGGTTTCAAATAATTCCAACATTTTCTGTCAAGATTTCTTTTTTAAAATATTGCAGGAGATTTATCTGAATAATGCCGCATTTCCCAGCAGAAAATTGTTCCACTGAAAAGGTTTTCAATTCATTCTGTGAGTCCAAGCAGAGAGCAGGCTAAGCTGTTAGCTCAACTGTTACCCTAATCTAGCTGTCAGCTCCACTGTTACCCCGCCATAGTAGCTAAGAAAGACTTTGTTGTTGCTGGGTGTAAAAGATGTGCTACTGGATTACCGCACCCAAGAACCAGCAATTAATGCTTTAAAGCAGGCAAATACAAGCGTTGCTTTTTTTCTTTTTAAAGCCATTTGACTGATGCAGCTCCACCATTTGTGCCAGTTTCAAACAATGTACATCACCCAAAGCCACGCAGCTTTATTTTTTTCTCTTGGTTGATAGAAGCATATTTATCACTATGTATCTCAAGGATCAGTAGGGTTATAAAACTTACTATTTATAGCTACTCTTGGGGTATCGAGCAAGTGACAGTAATTTGTTCCTCTGACATCTAACCTTAGGTCAACTCCAGTAGCAGAAGATGGATTTTTACAGGAAATGAAAGTACACAGCAGAAGATTAATACCGTTTCCCAGGCCTGCGGAGGATGCACGCTCCCAATCACTCTGCAGAAAAAATGGTCAGGAGCATGTGCTGTGTGTTAAGAATAGAGCAGGCTGTGGTCAAGGTGAGGTGTTCAAGCAGTCTATTAGCAAACTGATACACTGGCATTTGTGCATAGAGGAATTGCAGGCTGATAGTCTAGAAATGAGCTCAGCTCCTCTGGTTCTTTGATGCTGAAAGTCATCTTTATGTCAGCACCAGCTACAGATAAAAAGGATTTGCTTTTATGTTAGTAGTAAATGATAAAAGTAAGTTAAAGCTTGGCTGTAAATTCTATATCAGAAACATCTTGCACAAGATCAAGTTACTATTTTGCCCTGCATTGCAGCAACATCTTGTATTAATTACATTTTCTGTTTGTGAGGAAATAAAGACTGCAGATTGAAACACCTTGAAAAGATTCCTTGATACTAAAATCCTTACTAATGGGCTATATTAATTCACTAATCAAAACTTATATTCAAGTCCCCCCCCAAAAAAAATTGACCAGAAGACTTGTTTTTCCCACAAGCCACCTGTTCTTAATTTATTTGGAATTAAATTTTTAAGGAAGGTCTTTCCAAAGATGTGGGTGTATAAAGACATTAATTATACAATCTTGTCATTAAAATAATGCTACCAACAGGAACTCAGCCAAGTAACTGAGAATTCTTTTTACCTTCATACAACAGACCTGTCATCCTCAGCCACCACCAATACCCTTAAAAAAAGGTGTCTAACACACTGAAAAAGAAAATTTCAGCTTAGCTGACCAAATCTCACACTTGAGCACAAAAGCCAGATAAATCTCCAAATTGATGCATGCTGCCATATCCTACCTCCAGAGTCCATCACTTCCAGGCACACTACTGCTCTATGCTAGCATAGTCATGCAACTCCCTTCTGGACAGCTGGCAGATGGTGATACATACTGTGTGTATCCACTCACATTCCTACACTAGGAAGTGGAGGTGGCATTAGTGGATAAGAAAAATATCAGTCTGATGTTGGCCATACAAGATCATTGTGTTTACTTCCAGTCTGTGGGCAATGCAGCCTACTTAGCTC
The DNA here is from genome assembly GCF_003984885.1 of Neopelma chrysocephalum. Classification (NCBI taxonomy): domain Eukaryota; kingdom Metazoa; phylum Chordata; class Aves; order Passeriformes; family Pipridae; genus Neopelma; species Neopelma chrysocephalum. Next base: position 6,121,879 of record NW_020897747.1, on the reverse strand, counting down.
CAAACCCAAAGAAGAGCTTATCTGGTTATATCTATGAAGTATTATTTAGTGCCACGTGGAAGCACTCAATGTCCCAAAACAGGTGAAAAAAGCCATGCTAATTTCACCTGTGTGAAAGCCAGTTCTGGTAGAGCAAGAGTTATTAATTACAAAAGGTTCAAATTTGCATTTGGAATGACAAAGGTCACACTGTTACATAAAGATAATATCCTCAAGAAGGACCTTCATAAGTCCCTGGACATTTGTCTAGAGATGCTTGCCAAGTCCTGTCCTTTTGTGTGATGGAAAGTCCCTGATAAATGACTGTAAGTGGAAGGTCTTCAGTTTCGTTTTGATTTATTAGCACCCAATTAGAACAGACACTTTAAGTAACAGTGGTTACCACAGCCAAACATTGGAGCTGTCATGCTGGATGGTGGGGGAGGGAAGGAGGCAAGAACAGGTGCAAGATTTTAAATGCGCAGTTCAGCTGGGGAGCAGACATTCATGTATCACAGGTATGCCCCAAACCCCACTTTCAGCACTGTCTACACACATATGCCTCCACCATCTATCAGGCTGCCAGAAATCTGATAATTTGTTGATTAAAGGTCCAGTAACAGGTGAAATAAGACCAGACAACTGTGAACAACTCTAAGTCTACACAGATCAAGGCCCTGCCACAAATGCACTGAATTCCCCTTTTCAGTAGATAAGAATTGGAGCACTGTAAATACACAAAAAAATAGTTAGTGATTTTTCATTTCTTCAGAATAAAGTTCCCTGTTCAGTCCATCTGATTTTCAGGTGAATAAGGCACCTTAACCTTCACATCATGTATGGGGGTTTTTTCTGTCTCCATCTTCTTCCCCCTGTTTTAAAATTTATGGTTACCATTTAAGCTGATTTCAATTTCCATTAATAATATGTGCAACTGATGTACATTTAAGTGATTTTAATCATGTTGTAGTGACAGGTTTAGCTTAAAGCAGGGCTTCAGTTAGAACTATCAAGTAAATTTCTCTTGAAAAGGTCAGTTTAACATTTAGCAGGAGGACCCATTCCAGACAAATTAGAATTTGCTCCACTTGCTTCAAGTGCAAACACTTTTCAAGCTGGCTTTGAGAGAGGCATGTCAATCAAAAGAAAGAAGTGTTGGGTGCCCAAGGGAGAAGGTTCACTGATGCCTCCCCACACCACGATCCCAAAGGCTGCTCAGACAGGGGCAAAACTGAAATGTTCCTGCCCCACTCTTCCAGGACTGGGGCTGGACTGAAGCCAGATCACCCCACAGATGGTAGGGATGGCAGAACTCAGGGAATTTAGGAAAGCCCCTGACAAGTCAGACTTCTCATTTCTATTTGCTGTAGCAAGAGGAATGCAGTGGAACAACCTTGCGTGCTACAGAGAGGGGTTATTGTGCGTGCATCCCAGGAGGATTCATTACTGCTCCTGTGCCTGTCAAAGGCATTCTGGCTTTCCAGGACAGCAACACAATAAGCAGAGGGGCAATAACTGCAATGCTGTGTCAGTGGCACTCTCAGCAGTAGCCCAATTCCATGTACTCTACAGCTGGTGACAGTTGGCATCATCACAAATAAAACACAAGAAATAATCTGCAGCATTTGAATTCTTGAACCAGTATTCCTAGAGAACACAGTGACACGAGATCTTGTGGTCCTTCCACACTGCTGATGTGACTTTCACTGTTAAGAGCCAAGGAGATTAAGACCTCCTGTTACTGTGCCACCCATATAAAGAAGGAACATGTCTCAGTAGATCACTGAAAATGAAGTTTTCCCTAAGGATATCCTCCATCAGATGACAGTTTCTGGACAAAATCAAAACATCCTCCAGGGACCTATCCAACCTTCCTAGCCAGCTGGCTGAATGACATCATCCATTTAGTGACAGGTTTCACAGTCTTTTTCACTATCATGTTTTACTACAGTTTCAGAAACACAAAATTCCATATAAAACAGAAATTCTATTTTTCCAGACAGCTAAGTGAGTTCATCATGGCATAAATCTTCCCTGACAACTCCCAAGTTCTCCATGAGTCCTGGAGAGGTCTCAAGGAGTATTTTTGACATCTGTGCTGTCACACTGCCTGAAACAATAATTATTAGTTCACAGGTTTATGCTTCTGCCTAGAAGGAGTGGCTGGGAAAAAAAACAATACAAAAAACCCCAACCAACCAAACAAAACCCCCCAACAAAACAAAAGCAAAACCACACACACACACTGAAAGTTTGGGGATAAAACTGAAACGTAATTCAGTCATCTGCAGGGTCACTTGGAAATGCTTCAGGCACGTGTTTTCACTTTAGAAAATGCCAACCTTCCAAAGCAGAACTTCTCAGAAAAGATACTGAATGGAATTTCCTGGCAGAAGGAACATCAGAAGGAACAGATTATTTAGTTCTGGGAAGATATCCACCTGAGATGTGAAAGTCCAGACTTTGGTAGAAAGAGAGGACCGCACATAGAAAAACAGTCAGCTAAAGTATTGATTCATTTGTAGCTATCAAAGCATTAAAACAACAGTTGAGGCATGAGTTTCAAGCAAATCTTCCTCTACAGCAAGGCAAATACTGGAATGCAGTCATTCTCAAATGATAAAAAACTTCAATTTAGGAGCCTCCTTTATCTGAAGAGAGCTCTCTCACCCACTGTACTACTAATTATTGTGGATGATGTTCTCCTTCAGCCCTTTGAACTCTGCTTGTGTGCAGGGCAGAGAGATATTTAATAATGCAACTACACTCATGATTATGGAGGAGAATAATAGATTCACTGGCAATTTGACTAATCAAGCTGACAAAGTGATTGGGTTCAACAAAAAGGGAAGGACTCTCCCAGCAGCAGTTCACTAAAATAAAAATGAAATTCTGCACATTTCCAGTGTAACAAAAAGGATTTACTGGTCAATAAAAGGTAAGGAAAGAGAATAGCCTGGATACAGCAATATACAGATAATAAAATTCAAGTATAGGGTGCAGCTAAGACTGGATTGGCTCTTCTAGTTTCATTTCAGAGGATCAACAAAGAAAATCTGCAAAGAAGAGAATCTGCAAAGAAAGCCCTAGTACCTATAGAACCATTTAGGTCAGGTGATTGTAAACAGCAGTTGAAGACAACAGGTTTTCTTGTAGCAATGGAGACAACTGTGGCTCTGAGGGAGGACCATGACAAACTTCAGAAAGTAAGCTAGGTTTTGTATGAGAAATGTGTGTTTTCAAGAAAAAAGCAAAGCTACTTTGGAAATGGAAAGCTGACTCATCCACACAGAGCACAGCAGTGGTCCCATGAAGTTATCAACACTGTGTGAGGTTACTGAGAGTGAAAAAACTCAGTCTGGGTGGCAGTGTGAGAATAAATTAAAATAAGTGTCTTTCTGTAGAAATGTTTTATTTATGAGAGTGAAACAGAATTGTTGGAGGGAATAAAATAAAACTCCTGTGATTTTATTTATCCTTTTACTTCATGTTAAGACTTAATGGGAAAAATCCTAAGGTTACTAATGGTTAAAAAAAAACCTACGTGTTTTATTGGATTTCTGAGATGCTAATAGTTTTTATAAAGGACATTTCAACATGTTGTATAAGAGATGTGGTAGATGTGGGGCTGGTCTGTAATAGTTTGTTCTGGTTTGATTTATGGGGTGTTTGCTGTAAGAACAGACTAGTGGTATTTAAGAGAGAGACAGCTCCTGAAGAGAATGGAGGAAATGAGATGAGAAGAGATGGCCCAGGAAGAGCTATCTCTTAAATGGCCCTTAAGGATCATTAGGGTACATTGACAGAAGCAGGTAGAGGAAGGGCTTTGACCTGAGGGTGAAGGAGCAACTGTGTCTGCAAAACTGTGTTACAATCCAAACTAGTTCAAACCTGTGGCAATGGATGTATGGAAAAAGTCCTGCCAAAGATGGACTGGTGAATCAGAAGGTTTTAATGTTGTTTAAACTCATGTTAAGAGGGCTCTTTGCAGAGTCACTGCTTTTCCCATACCTTCTGTGTAACCCCCTAACTCTCAGGTAGAAGTGTCCTGGGAAGATGTCCCAAGGTGCTCCCATTGGTCCTTTGTTAATCCTTTCCTTATTTGGCTGTAAACTCCTTACCTGGTTGTAACACCCCCTCACCTGTGATTGGTCCCCAAGGGCTATATAAGCCCCCTCCCACAATAAACTCTCTCTTTCGTCCTCTCTCCCCTGGTGGTCCGGTGAGTGCTCCATTGGGGGGTCTCAGGGCCACGTGGTGGGGGGCAGGGTGGAAGGGCATACTCCTTCCAGGTAATGGACTGAAACGAGGCCTGAAGGATCTCCCCCATCCCAACTCATCTACCGTTAAACAAACCACCCAGAAAATCCCTCAGTAAGGCATCCAGGTGGGACAAACAATCCCAAACCCTGTAAATGATAGCCAACAAAGAAGGGAATAGTGTTCCAAGGCTGGCTTTATGGTTTGGTCACTGATGCAGGAGAGTAGAAGAGCGAACCTGAGGGTGAAAGAAATTACACACTCCAAAATTCCTTGTGGCAACACTAGATTACTACACCAAAAAAAAAAAAATTCCCTAAACTCTTTTGCCTTGGCATATGCCAGATACACTTTCATCACCTTGAGATTTACAGTATACTTTCTAAACCTCTCCATTTAACTGTTTAAGCAAAAAGCCCCTCATTTTCAGGAAGCTTAGCTTTGTATTCACCAATGGTTTACAGACACCAAAAGAAAAGAGCATATGTTACCAAATTTCTTCAGTCATGTTAATAAGCATGGAGGAGTACAAACTGTATGTAGACTCAGGAATATAACCAAATTCTGCAGGACAGATGTAGCCATCAATGCTGGGGGTTCTTACCGGCCAGGAAGTGGAAATAAGGCTAGTCTTGAGACTGTGAAACTCTTATATTCCCATTTTCACATTCCAAATATTTACAGTCCTTCTCTTTGGGAAATTGCTGTGGACTATTCCAAGTTCTGCTTTATTGAGTTTCGATTCACAAAGAAGGAGATATTTAACTAAAAGAGATATTTAAGTAAAGTCACCATTCCCAAATATGATGTTGCTCAACTATCCAAAAAGAAATGGACAGCAAAGGCAAAATGCCTCTTGTCACATTGTTGTGTTTGAGCATGAAGCTCATTGACCTTAAATGTATCTTCTGAGGGCTGTGGAAAGGTGAGCAGGTAAAGGAATCATTCTGTAGGGAAATGGAGAGGGACAAATGGACAACTTTAGTGATTGCACTGTCACCCCTGAAATATGAGGACTTTTTTTGCCTCCACAAATGAATACTGTTGAGCAAGATCAGAGGCTGATCTGTCATCAACCACCGGACCTTTGCGTAATGATTAACTCCCAGCTCATCTAAATAAAACCTTGAAATGAAACATCTCCTTTGAGAATTCAGAGAGGGAGAAACAGCTCAGCTAATTAGACATAGTTGTCATAGCAGCTAATCAGCACACCTACCTCCATCCCAGTGATTGGTACCAGCTGGGGAATTATTTCAAAATTAACCAGGGAATTAAGAAACCACACCTTTGGGACCTGATGGAATAGGATCTTTGGCTGACAGAGCAAAAAAGATGCAGGAAACAAAGTAGCTGCTAAGAGTAAAGCTTGCTTTAGAAAATTAGGAGTGAAGACAGGCAAGACACACAAGAAGTGATTCTTGTGGCAATTGACAGATCATCTGATTTGCAGTACTGGGGACAACTGAGTAGTAGTCTACTTTAGGGGAAGCACTAGTAAGAAAACATAATCAATTAATTCCAGAAAATCAGCCTAGAGTACAGCAAATGACAGTGCTGGAACACGAACAATATGTAAATCACATTTACCTCCTGCCTGGGGACAGGGAGTAGATCTCTGTTCTCTACCTCCAGACAAATTCAGTCCTAGTCTGTTATTTCAATTAATGGAACAGGCTTTTTATGCAGAATGAAGACATTATTACTTGTCTACTCTATGACTCTGACAGAAAAGCAACACTAACAGTGCATCTTCCTTACTGTACCACCAGACATTAACTCAGCTGACAGTGCTGACAAGTCCTGTCTGATTTAGAGACTGGTAAGTTCAGCAACTTGCGTGTAACTGCCTCAGTTTTGCAGGACTCTGTCAGTAGAAGAGTTACGCTGCCAGCCCTGTTCCTTCAAAGAATCTAGGCCTCTTGGCTCTGCAAACCAGGAGCAGCAAGCTTGGGCCTTAGAACAGGACTACTGCCAGTTCATAATCTGAGCAGATGAGATTCATCTTCCACAGGTCTCTGCCACAGCTGTACACAGCTACAGCCACACACTGGGCACAGCTGGTGACTTAAAAAGCAGTACAACCACCTGCACCCACTATACAGAACCACAGAGCAAGAGAGAGGGCACGGCACCCTGCTGCAGAGAAGCAGGAGCCAGGCTTGGTCAGGAAAGTGTAACAGCTACCATGGGATGCCTGACAATTTTTTTCCTTTTTGTCTCAGGGAGGGCACAGTGATCCAAATAACACATAGCAAGGACAACAGCCTCAGCTGGCCATTGATCAAACTTACCCACCCACACCCATTTGATCTCTGACATAGCACAGCAGCTGCCAATCAGATATTAAAAAAAAAAAGTCCTTTAGCCTCAGTCGGATTCTTTCTTAGAATTTACCTCTGCCTTAGCATCTCCAATCCCTTGGACAATAAGCCTATTCATACTACTGAGGCAACTGACTTTTATTCTCCACAGAGCCCTCTAGGTTCATTAATCTCTCTTATTAACTTTAGCCCCTATTCACACATTTCAAATCTCTCCTAGGAATCAGATGCCAACAGCATGAACTTACTCCTCCAGGAATTAGGGCAGCAACCTGTGAGTCACTGCCTGATGTGCCAGCAACACTTCCTTCCCCACTGCGCTGGGGTCACCTGTTTGCTGTATCCAGCCAAATCACTCTGATGATCCAGATACTCTGGAACAGCTGTAGTGCAAGGACTGCATTCATAGGAGTTATGTTACTGGTAGTTGCCCAAACAAACAGAAAGGAGCATACCATTTTAAAAATACCAATTCAAAAGAACTTTGTGTTCTTATCGATGGTAGAGAAAAGACAAAAAACAAATCAGAACACAAAAGTTCTGTCTTTTTGGAAAGGTAGAACTGGAAATGAGCCTGACCCAAACCTTACTAAAATCTGAAAGCTTTTCCAAAGACTTAATGACAGGCAAATCTGTGTAATCATCCTATATAATTACGTAAAAGCCTGTGAGAGGCTTAGTGATTGAGAAGACAAATGTTTATGACATCTGCATTCAGTAAAGTTGTGGACTCTTGTGTGATGTTTCATAAGAAAATATAAATGTATTATTTAGCTTTCAGAGCAAGACTTAAAACTTCTTGAAACTAACAAAGAAAATGTCAGAATCAGGGAGGCCAGAGAAGCAGCATTTCAGAAAGGAAAGGAAGGGACAGACCTACGTGGGAGGACAGGATGACAATGCCCAGTGGAATACTGTGAAAGCATGTACATGATGACTACCAAGGGTAGGCCAAATACACATGTAAATTAAGGCTCTAAGGCATCTGAGATGTTGCTGATTCACTCAGCATCCTCTACCCCTTCCTAGATGAATTTGAGCTCATTAGGTGCAGCCGAAAGACGTCAGTTCCTATGCAAAATAAAACAGGTGCCAAAGGAATGGAATTATCCAGCCAGACTGAAAACACATATCTTGTGTACTTTCCCTACATGCCAGATTAAGTTATGGCCTTTTTGTGTTTTCCAAATTAAGAGAAAACCCACCATCGAGAATAGATCCTTAAAGTTACTAACACAGGTGTCAACGCTCAATCTTTAGGAGAGAGAGGGGGAATTTCTGCATAAGGGCAGATAGACACTGAATGTTGGTATCATCCCACGCAAGACAGTACCTCCAGCCCCTGAGGGTAACGCTGGCAATAACTGCATGATTCCCCCTGCCAGCAACTTTCCTCTCCATCAGTGAAAAGCTATTTTGCAGCCAGTAGAGGCTGACCCATCCCATCAGATGGTGAACTTCTACACCTCACAGAAGGCAATGCTGCCTTTCATATTTCGTTCTTAGAATAGAGAAGACACAGCTTGCTAAAATTTTATTTCCCTCTCCTTTTTCCTTTCTGACCAAGATTCCTACAGGTACTTTTGCAGCAGCTCTTACTCACAGGAAGTCAGATCTATCAAACAGGGAAGGAGAAGGTAGATTCGATTCTCTACATCGCGTTCAACCAGAAGAAGGCAGGGCAGTCACCACTATGTTCTTTCAGAAAATTAAATTAGCAAGTCAACAAATTTCCCATTGTAGGTTTAGGCCCACAAATTAAATAGGAATAACTGATATTTTGAATCACATGTCCCAAGCAAATGGTTCTTCAGAGTCAGGATTGTTGCCACCCTTCTGAAGAGAAAAATTTCTGAGGTGGCAGGAACAATCTAGCCAGCCTGCAAGCAATACAGAGCTGAAGATCATCCAAAACCACCACTACTTTATTCTTCTATGCTTCCATTCTCTAGTAAGCACCATGATGAAAATTTACACAGCACAAGCTAACTGAAGAGCCAGAATTCTTCCTGACTACTTAATGGACCTTTCCAAAGTTATCCCTTTATTTTCTCCATTCATTAAAAGGATAAGGCAATGCTTATATACAATCAGTAGAACTCATAGACACTGTTCTCCAACTGCCATAAAGGCTAAAGGCTACACACAAGTGAAATTTTATGTCATTTACTTATTTTTTTACTTCCACAGGGTACTCTATTGAACATGCTGACTGGTTAGCTCATTTTAGAAGATAAAATACAGCTGGGTGAGTTTGCCTTCATCACACAGTAGGACTTTACATATATAAAGAGATGTAGGAAAAAGAAACTGAATGGCTAAAGGGACAGAAAAAGCTCTAACTTCTCAAGTACTAATTATGCTCTCTGCAGCTGACACAGGCCAACCTGGTACTCTTCAGCTGTCCACCATTCTGGATGCTAAAAGTTTGTATTAGTTTAAATGATGGTTACATTCTGAGAACAGAAAATAACCCACAGAAAAACACAGCCACCAAGGGCTACTAAATACCTCTACTAAACACTTGCTGTTTTATAAAGTCGTTGAGCCATGAGTCAGTATTAGCTGAAAGGCTACATTAGAAAACTAACAGACGTGTCTTGGCCTTGTTTTTATACCCTGTTGTTTTTATTTTTTATTTGCTGCAGGTTCCCATTGAAGATATTCAGCCAAGTGGATCTTTGGTTTAATCCAAAATAACCCCCTGTGCAACTGAAATGGACCTCTCTTATTCAATGATAAATTCTTACTGACCTGATGAGTCTACTTATAATAAAAAAGGCTAAAGTTCTAGTTATTATAACTGGAGTAAACAGCCTCAGACCTTCTGTCAGTTAAATGAGACACAGTTGGATTTTGGATTTGGTTTGGGGGTAAGTTGCAACATGCAGCTCCTCTGCATAATAATTCTAGATCTTTCATTTTCTTCAATACCCAACTAAACCCCACATTTTTTCCCTTTTTTGTAGAGCACTAACCAGCATTCCTGGAGTTATTGCACATCAGAGATAATCCACACACACAAACAAGGCTATTATATCTCTATATGTGTTCTTTTCATGCCAATTCAACAGAAATTCTGTAAATTAACAAGCCCTGTTTACTCTGAGAGGTTTATTCCATCTTCTTTCTAAACCAATTGACTCAGCATGTTTCTTCTGAAACAAAAAATAGCAACTGAATATAAAAGAAGCCAACTGCCAAACTCAATGCTTTTATAATTACATTAATAGAGGGGCCAAACAATGCATTTATAATTATTACAATACTGACCACTATTTTCTAATGGGACATAGATTGAATAGACTTTATAGCTACACTAACTGTATTTTTCAACCATCTTTTCTGTTTACTTTGAATTTTGGTGATGACAAAAAAACTAAGCTGTAAAGGCAGCCATCAAAATAATATCAATAGTAAAAAGAAAAGCCTAACAAGAAGGGTGATGCTGCTTTTATATCAGTGGCCAGAAGTAATTTCTGGAGCTAGTGGAAAGTGGTGCCATTTGACTCAGGTCAATGAATTAACATCAGTTTCTACAAGCAGAAGGGCTGACTCTTCATGCAGCTCTTCTCACTTAACCATGCCTAATCTTCTTTGCTCCAAAAGTCAAATTTTCTCCCCCATCTCTTATCAGTATTTGTCACCCTTTACTCAGCCTGAGCAATCATTTGCCCACCTTATTCCACCATTAATATTTTCTTCCCTTTGTTACACCACCCAAGTCACTAATAGACAGCAAACTTGGTTCACTTGCCATTTTAATCATTTGCTATATACATGGTCTTAGGGGGACGTTTCAGATCTGTTTAATTTTATGTCTATCCTTTAATTCAATTCAGCATTTCAGTCTTGTGCAGAATTGGATAATTTGAAATGAATTAATGCAAAATATTCATCTTTTTGCAAAATGAAAGTGATCCAACTTGGTTATGAGATGAAACTATATCACAAAAGTAACATTTCCAGTGAGCAGATGTACCTATACAGAGTTCAGCTCTACTACAACATCAAGTGGGCATCATGTGTGAGAGTGTAAGTTCATTTAGCTCTGTACCCTGTCTCTGCTGATGGTTAATAACAGATATCCGTGTAAGACCTTGGGAAGCATGAATTAGTATTTCCTCTACTCTCCCAGTCTCCAGCAGTTGGGATTCCTTGCCTTTCTGGGCCACAGGTGGCATCCCGAGATTGTTTCTGGAGCATAGAAGCTTCCTAAACAGTGTAATACATTGTTGCACTTCGCATTTCTTGTTTATTTCTGCCCAGAAATCCCATCCTGGGCAGAGTTTTATTGAAAACTGTCTCAAAAGGCTTTACATGCGAAATCAGTATCTTAAATATTTCAGAGTTCTAATTTCTTTAAAAATTCAACCACTGGCTCCTTAGCTTACACAGTCATTGATCAAATAAAAGCATTTATGCCTTTTCACAACTGGACATGATCTTTGCCTATTCCAGCTCCTACACACTGTCCAGTCACAGCTCTTTCTCTATGCTGTAGGTAGATATTACATAGTCCTGTAAGTACAACCCTCAGCCCTTGTCCTACTGTTATCTTTTGCTGAACTAAAGTAAATTTTTTCAAGTGAGCTCTGCTTACTAAGTCATCCATTTGCTCACTGTGATTACCTCAGGTCTCGTTTTGATTCACTACCCTGCCTGTCTTCAAACTTGGAAATTATACCAGATTTATTACCAGACTAATGGCAAAGATGCCCTACATCATTGCACCTGGAAAAAACCTTCCAGAATGTCATTAAAAATATCTTGCCAGGAGAGGATTTCTTGCAGATGACTTTTGATTCACATGAATTTGCTGATTCTTGATTATGCTTAACCAAATATTTCACTATCAAATAGCTGCAAACCCATACAGGGATAGAACACAAATCTCCCAACCACAGCCAGTATCCTGTTTTCTGAATCATGCAGCTCTCTCATATCACAATAAGTTCATTCATACTCCTGCTCACTCAGATCACAAACTGGACTGATTAACTCACAAAGAAACACTAAATAAGAAGTAGAATCCCTGTTCTGAATCCAGGGCCCTTTTGCTCCAATCAAACAAATTACTGTGTTGAGGAAGAAAAGTCAGGAGACTGAAAATAACTCCTCCAAGTCTCTCCTTAAGGCAGCATTTGGCTTCCAAGCGCTGTTGTGTATCATCTTAATAAAGCACTTGGGAAATAAATCAAAGGCTATTAAAACACATGTGACATCACACTTGCTTCTGAGTAACATCCACGTCTTGAATTTACAGTACATGTATGCTGAGTAGCTGGTGGACTGTAAAGAAAAAAAAAAAAGTGTATTGGCTTCTTCCTTCTTTGGCTTCTTTACCAGAGATAAAGTCTGCTGGGATTATAATGAGCTTTTCTTACAAAAGAGTTAGCATTGTGAAAGCTGTTAACATACAGAGAGAGATTACAAAGAATAAGACCATTTACCTTTGAAAAGGAACACTTAGAAGGAAAATTTACTGAGGTCTTTGAGTTTCTTTCTTACTACATTCACCGTGACTAGCCTCTAAATTTTATGCTGCCTCATAACAAGAGAGCACATCGTCACTCGAGCATTGGCAGGGAAGCGAAGAGAAATTATATTTCGACAATGCCTGTAGTCAGGGCACACTGCTCACAGGCAAAGGAGGTCAGAGTCTTGCAAGCCACAGATGCACTTACTAGAAAGGGCCAACAGTCTATAACTGATATAACTTACATTTTTAACTAGATATTAAAGTTAATATGGCAAGTCATCAAAACTCATGTTTCGGGGCATAAACTGATTTCTGTAGCACAGCAAGAAATACAAATTATCCCAAAGGTAGTAAGCTTATTGAAAGTTTAACACTGATAATAGCTGTCATTTAGCTGGAGGCAGGCTAGAGGGAAAAAAAGCAGATCACCACTTGAAAACTCTAGCAAGGAAAGCTCATTTTGAGGAAGAACTGTGGAAAAACTTCACATTCTTACCTACTCCACAGTATGATGTTGCTTTCACTTAAGCTGTGCTACCACAGAGTAAGGAGAAAAAAAGGCTCTAGTCCTGCCTCCCTCACCTCCCAGAAAACACAAGAACAGAGGAGCTGAGAAGTTACAAACACAACTGGGGAAAAAAAGATTGTTTCATATATTCATAAAGAAACAAGTATTACAAATAAGTGCATTATAATTTCATATTGCTGCTACCTCTAGTGCTTCTCCCATCTAGTAGTTCTTACCAGCAATGGCACACAGTCCATGGCCATATCTTTTGTGCATCTGATTTTCTTTCCTTGGAAAGAGAACTGACTGTTTAATAGGAATGGGTTTGATTCTCATTTCTTACCCTTTTGCAAGGATTAGCCTCTGTTCAGGCAAAATCCAAACTAACGTCGTCATACATTGACCCAAAGATGACAATCCATACAAGAGTTTCTCAAGGTTCTGTTAGGTATTGGAAGAGAATATAGCAGAAGTTTGGCTCGGTAAAGCATAGATCAAATATCTGTCAGGCTTCAGCTATGGAGGAAGACTGTAGGCTTATGCAGCTGTGTTTCTGCTCTCACTCTTCCAGGACTGGGTTTTATTAGCCAGCTTCATCCAAAGCTCTCAGCTCATTTACTGCAGATGGGCAGGTAACATAATCCCATTAACTCATACATGCAGTGGTGAAGAAGCTGGCCTAAAGCTGTATGTAGGAAGGCTAGGACTCACAGCTGTCCTTCTCATTCCACAGCTCTAAACAGATCGGTTGCTTCCTACAACAGAAAGGACAGAAATAAAGGAGACCGAAAATGTGTGGGTTTCAGCCTCTTAGATTGATCCTTTGGAGCAGAGACAGCTTGAGACAATGTAAACACACACAAACACTCAGTAAGAAAACAGTGACTTGTTGGTAAAGCACAACTAGAGCTTAGACCTGCCTACAGATTCCTTTTATTCTGCTGTATTACTGAAGGGTAATTAAACAGATCTAGTTCTATCATGAGAAGTTCTGGCCTCCTATTTCTCTTTTAGCTTATTTGAAAAAGGTTGTGTATTCAAATATAAAAAAAATGCTGGCCTGATTTTGATTTCAGTCCCTTTTCCCCCAGAGGTTTCAAGGTCCATAAGACTGGCAGCTGAGTGCTGTGCAGATTTTAAAGCCTACAGCTTAAGCGAATTCTCTCAGGAAGCTCTAGACAGGCAGTCACAGCCTGCTGGGGAAGACTGGCAGCTTTTAATCAGTGTCAAGGAACCTGCCATCTCCTTTAGACTGCCTTCCAGTTTCTGTGTCCTTTCCATCCAGCTTTGTTTCTCCCTTATATATGGGAAATACCTGGTTCCTGATTAACTTTGAGGGACTGTTTCCTGTCTTCCTGTTCTGCCATAGAAGAGAGCATCTTTGTGGCATCATGACTATGAAAAACACCTCCAGTTTTACCAACAGTAAATAGTAACAGAACAGAAAGTTGGGTTTTTGGTTTGTTTTTTTTTTTAAATGCTGGACAGTGTAATCATGTAAGCCAATGGCCAACATTCAGCTGGTTTGCAGCAAAGCCAGGCTCAAGATTCTGCTTGGCCTGACCAGAGCTGTGATCTGAACCTTAGCCTTCAGTGTGACAAAGCATCTACATACTCAGTTCATGGAGATATCCACCCCATTCTTACTCCCCTTCCATCCTACCCTAATTTGTCTTTGCAGCCAAGGTACTTTAAGCAATTAAGAAAAAGCTCTCAGGAAGCAAGTGTGAAGAATCTGCAGCTGGGCTTTCCCATGTTTGAGCTATTCAATTCTCTCTTCACTACGAGAAAACTAGGAAGCAGGGCTTTCTCCCACCACAGAAAAGCCGAGATTCTGAGCAACCACCCAACTCCAGCAGCTCAGGCTTGAAGGAAAACCAGAAGAAAATTATTGGGAACATATACACAGATATGTATATAGAGTCATAAAATAAAGCAGCAAAAGTACATTAGTAGAACGAACAACACTCTTTCTGCACAAATTTTGCCTTGGAGGGAGATCAGATATCAGTCTCTATCTCTCCTCATGAAGTCATTTAATGAACAATACATGTGGTGTTTCTGAATTTCTATTACTTTTCAACTCAGCATCTTTGATAGATACACTATCTATCCAGATGAAAAGAGATTTTATCTTCATACCCAACTACACAGCACAGTAAAATGCATGCTAGGGAAATCCATGCAACTTCCTGACAGAAGAAACTCATTTGGGGGATAGGGAAAAATTACGGGCAAAAGAAAGGCGTTTTACCTCCCACTACCATGCAAAGCACTGCATCAGTTTAGACTGCATTACAATTGATGTTCATAATCAACAGGACACATCCTCCTCTACCACTTAATGCATCTCACCAGTGAAATTCCTCAGCGCAGTAGCAGTGGGAAGCTGATAGAAAGGATAGAAAAGTTCCTGAATACCCCCATACCTCCTCTAAGCCTATATGAGGGGAAGTCAAGATGCAAATTAATTCCTGGCTCACCAGGAATCGAGTCTCCTGCATGTTGTCCCTGTCATACAAGTACAAACTTTCTCAGTGCTGAGTACACAGAAGCCATCATGGCACATCCTAATGACAGGAGACAAAATGAACCTTCCTTGCCCTAGTCGCTCCAGTGACCCGCGCAGTATTCACTAACAATTCTGTGCACACACACAGGTCTGGGGTCTCACTCAGCAGCCCTCAGCCTTCCTAAAGGACTCTGTGCCTTCCTGATGAACAGCTCGTGCATTGGTGTCCCACTTCACACACACAGCCCTCCACAAAGTCCACTACTCCAAGGCACAGGATCTACTGGTCACAGGATCACACCCAAAAGCGGGCTTTGCTATCATTATTGAAGGCACAAATTGATTAATTGTGCCCGTTATTTCTCCTTTTCAGTTTTGCCCAACTATTATTTGGTAGGTTAGAGAAATAAAAAAAAAAAAAAAAGAGGACACTTCCAAGCTAGCCACTATTTTTTGGTGTAAATGGTATTCAGTTTATGCTGTATAACAAACATACCATTGATATATCTTATGCATTTTTACAGCACATAGTTTCCAGGTACTTCACTAAGTCCTTCAGAAGAGACCTAATGACACATGCCTGGCCCTTTCTGCAGTAACAATAAACTGTGAATGTTTGCCTGGATAATTCCCAAGGTGGAGATGCAGAAACATTTTGGGCCTGGATCTGAAGACCTTAGAGTCAGATCTCAAGCTAGTATTAGGCACTTAAGTGGATTAGCTTTTTGTTAACCCAAGCTCAGCCCCAAAGACACTTTCCTTTTCATGATTAGTAGCAGTTAAATCCCTCTGAAGAGATAAGTACAATTTTACCCAGATCTGCAAAAGGAAGAATTACATGAAAGGAATGGAAGCATCAGAACATAAAGGGTGTTCTGATTTCTGTTTATGAACTGGTAACTATTGTGTTGTTTTTCCTCTTAGATATCAGCTCCAGTCTAGCTTGTCTGCAATTATTACACATCCACAACAGACGGATGAACCCCATGGACCAGAACTAGAGATAGTTCTGTTATGTTTTACCAATATCATTTGCACAAACAGGTACGGTCTAGGAAACAAATATGTAAGTTCATCATCTAATTTACAGAACAGGAAAGAAAAACTGCATTTAAATACTATGTCTGTAAAATGGCATGAACGTGGTGCATTTGTTATTTACAGTGTATTGCTAATATATGTCGCATTAATATTCATTATTTTGATTTACATGTTTCTTTCATGCGGAAAATGGATTTGAGTCCTTTCTGATTTACTTGATAACACTCCTACATTTTATGACTGGCTGCAACAGAGAACACATTTCTAATATGCTTAATAAATTTACATCATCATTAGTGCAGAATATTTTATCCACACAGACCAGGAAATAAGCAGCACAGCACTAAATCCACAATCAAATCTGATCCTCCAAAATATCAGGGTATGATTCTTCAAGCTATGTAAAGGCAGAACTTACGTAAGATTGATTAAATAAACACACATATGACACAAAATGCAATAGTTTTACTGGCTCTTATTCCTCAGGGAACATAAGACTCTGGTAAAATGCAATAAAATTTCATTTTCCTGCCGAACTAGGATCTATTTAGCCATCTGCTGTGAGTTGTTTCCTAGGTAGGTCTTTTTTGGCTTTTTGAGTGCACTTTTTGTTTGATTGGTTGGCAATCCCCAAACCCACCCTCCAGCTTTATTTGAGCTGGTTTGGATAACACGAAAAACATCCCAGGAGACAGAAGACTTGGCTATGGTACAAGTTTTTATTACTGCTAGTCACTAGGGTAAAATGAGCCCCTTCGTGTAAAAACTTGATAGCTATAGGAACTATTAGGTCCCTAGGGGTCCTGATGGCTGAACAGCGTGTCCCATCACAGAGAAAAAGGCTGCACTGAGCTCCACACACAGTGCATAAAATACATGTTCTAAGCCCACTTCCAGTGCAAGCAGATCTCCCGCTGTGATCAAACCATAAAAAGATACTGCTTCCTACACAAATAGCTGAGTGTGCAAACTCATTCTTCCCTTCCCCCAGATGCCCTCCAGCATCTATACACAGAGCAGACAGAGGTTGCTATGTTTGCAGGAGAGAAAATGAAAAAAGAATTAAAATAAAAGACACAAGGAAATGTCATTGTTACAATTTCACTAAATGCCCATAGGAGATAATGTGGCAGCATTTATCAAGCTCTGATATTCATTTAAGAAAAGTGACATACACTGTGCAACTGGAGTACTGTATTTATAGATAAAAGCATTTCAAATAGTCCTTTTCAAGTTCCTTTTTCCCACAAAACTGCTGGTTAAAATGTGCTTAATGAGACTTTCCTTCCTCTCACTTTGTCAGTTCCTCTCATACAGATTTGCTTCTCCTACCTACTTCAGCTAAAAAGCCCTAATCTGCTGTTGCAGAGCAGACCGTGTCACTAAGCCACACATTATGACCTTATTAGTGTGGTTGAGCAGGTAGAAAATAAATGTGAGTTGAGAACAGTCAATCTGCAAAACAGAAGTAAGGACCCAGCATAAAAGTTCCAGAAGAACAATGAACGTATTAACAGACATATCCTGGAAATTCCCCTCAAAGGAAGTAAGCAAATACAGACAAACTCTTAAGTGTCCTGTTGCAGTAACTCTCTAGTCCAGAGAAGAAAATCTCCACAAACACATCAATAATTCTGAACATGACAAGAGTGAGAGAGGGCGTTCTTACATAGCAAGGAGCCAGAAAATTGCAGGCAGAAACATTAGTATGGGAGGTTTCAAAGGACCTATATTATTTATAACCACATGGCTGGGGTAAACTCACAGCCAAGAACTTTCCAGCAATGGGATTCAAGGGAGAGAAAGATGTCTAACAGAGATCATCTGGCTAATATCATAGAATGGTTTGGGTTGGAAGGGACCTTGAAGATTATACAGTTCCAACCCACCTGCCCACCCACTAGACCAGCTTGCTCAAAGACCCATCCAACCCAGCCTTGAATACTTCCCGGGGTGAAACATCCACAACTTCTGTGGGCAACGCATTCCAGCATCTCACCACCCTCACAGTAAAGAACTTCTTCCTCATATCTAACCTAAATCTACTCTTTCAGTTTAAAGCCATTCTCCCTCATCCTACCACATTGCAAGTTTGTGTTCAGATATGATCCTCTATCTACATCTACCTCTCTCCCTGAGGCTTCTATCCCTAGAGCAACTGCAAGAGGAAAGAACACATTCCAGTTTCTCCACTGCTCCTTTTCATTATCTAACATACTAATACTAACCCATCTTCAACAATAAGTGTTTTCACCAACACGCTCCCTCCCATACACAATGATGATTAGGGGACTACCCAACATACAGACACAACACAAGGGTACTTAGACCTTAGTACCAAGTACCTTGGTCTACCTGAGTCCAATATCTTGTCTCCAGCAGTGTTTGAGAGCAGGACAGTGAATTCTTTATTTCATTAAGTTATCTCATGGAATAAATGAAGGTTAGTGATTCTTCTCTGGATTACATACCCCATTTCCCCATCTTGAAAGGACAGTTCCAGGTTGATTTGCAGTGGTGGTGTTGGAAGGAGTGTATGAGTAAATTGATGGACAGTAGTTCCAGGTTAAACAAAAAGGCCATATAAAAGCTAGAAACAGATCCATTCTAAGCCTTCCAGGAAGGAAAAAAAATAGCAACTCTTCAAAATCCCTGCTTTACATAGGGAAAATTAAATCTAGATCTATAGGAGGCATAAATACTTTTCAGCATCCCTAAGATTTCTTCATGGTATATGTGCTGAAGCTTCCTTACTGCAGAAACCAGGAGTGGTGAAGGACAGTTTGGAAGGGATAAGCTCTCCTCATCGAGGGAGGTCAGAGTTCAGGCACAGTATTGGATTGTCAAGAATATCACCAATAACTTCCAGAACTAACACAGCAACAGATCACATTGTAGAATGCACTCACACTAAGCAAACTCTACATCTTTCTACTTTCTGGCTGAGAAAAGAAGTTTAATTACTGTTATTTCTATATGAAGTTTCATGAAATTACTCATTACTGCCCAAATACAGAGCAAAAAGGCAGCAAACAGGTGAATGGTAGCACTCATGGCTTGTCAGCTTCTCAAGGCCCTGAAAGTGTCCTGCACAAACACCTTTCCAGACCATCATATTTACACAAATAGAAAAAGATTAGTCCTCCCCACAACTGTCTACAGCTCATGGATACCCTATACACCATTCTGACATTTTTATTTATTTGAAATGTAAGCTTATCTTACTCCACTGGTAAAAAACATCTTCTCCTAACTCTCACAGCTTAATCCTCTTTGTGATCTGAGAGATATCTATGAGAGGAAGAGAAATAAATCCAATACACTCAGTTAATTGCTTAGTGACAGATAATCTTTTTTCCTCCATTTTCGTCCTCTTCTATAAAAAGAATAGCAAAAAGTAAATAAAAAGCCCTCAACTAAAACTGTGGAAAAAATCCGCTGAGAGGATAATGGCATAATTAAAGTCAGGCACAGCCTGATGCAAAATTTCATTTACCATGTACAGTGGCAGCAGCTCACTTGCCATCCAAAGCTCACTGAGCACAGAGCCTTAACACTCTAGCAGATAATACAGATTCTTTCCATCTCTTTTCTCTTACTGTATTTCATCTCTTTATGTCTGTCACCAGTGGTCTTTTAATTCATCAGTAGTTTTGGAAGGATGATCTCCATCAGTTAGCATTGCAGCCAACTGCAGTTGTAACTCCAGTAGTTAAACTGGCTGAAAAATTACAAAGAAATGTCATTCTAGCAGGTTCTAGTGTGTTTATAAAGACAACAGATTCATATACTGTAGGCAATGGTATAGTTGGGTTATAGGTGGTTACAGTCCCATCAGTCATAAAACTGCTTAAATCACCCAACTACACTTTCAAATGACAGATGTGCTTATAACCAGGTATCACATAAATGACTCGTGTCCGTGACATGCTTCTAAACAGCCTTTCATCATTCATCAGCCTTTTGAGAATGCACTCAGCACAGGAGGCAAGAATGGTATTTCTTTGTCATGTATTCAAGACAGATTCCACTTCAGCTGTGGGTACCTGCGAACTACCTTTCTCCTCTAGCCTTCAGAAACAGAACTCCAGAAAGGAAACCAGACATGAGATCATGTTTTCTTCCATTCCCCAGAATAAAACCTAGAGGCATGAAATAAATTGCAAGATATGTTTCACCCCTTCTCTCAAACCTATTTTTTCCTATCCTTTTCAAACAAGCAGGGAGATTTAAATTAACATGTCACTTAAGCAGCCAGGAGGAACAACAGCTAATAACTTCTATCAGGTAAATTGAATAATAATATATGCCCATCTCGCAATTTCTATTTATCACGCTAAGAGCAGAGAAGCTGTCTTGGGATCTTCATAGGCATATTTATTAGTGACCTGAAGGCGTGCCTGCACCATGAACGGGGATCTAACAGCAGAGCCAGACTCAGAACAAAGCACATTGTGACCACCTAAGGCTTATATAAGGCAACAGGACTGAGGAAAATACAAGGAATTCCGGGCACTGGCAGCTTCCAGGGCAGCCATGAGCACTGAAGAGCCAATCAAAGAGCAATGGAGCACTGCAAAGACAAGTATGTTTTTTCTGGTTCTCCTTCAACATTTCCCAGTCCAAAGCAATCATCCATGGATTCTGGATGTCCTGACATGTGACATATGCCAAGTGAAGTCTGATGGGTTCAAAGTAAGACAAGTGGTTCCTCAAATAATTTATGGAATTCCTTGCTCTAAGAATTTATGGAATTCTTTGCTCTTGCTCACAGGTACTAAAAATTTTAACACACTCTAAAAGATACTGAGAAATTAGCTCATGGAATATTAATCCCACAATATATATTAATATATATATAAAAAAGTTATTCTGATCCTGATACACCTTACACTTAAGACTGAAGAAGGACCCCAAACTTAAAGCCTGAGAAGGAATGCTAGGAGAATACTAGGAGGAAGTGTCAGATATGATGATCATTTACATATAGTCTTTCTTAGTCTGGTTCTTGGTAATAGGATACCAAGCTAGACGAAACAATCAGGTTATTTTATGTTGCTAATCACGTTCTGACATTAGGACTATCTGAGCTCAGGAAAAGTGCACTCACTAGCTCTAGGACTGCTACATTGCTAAGGCCTCAGCTGTCTGCTACATCCTTGAGAGACATCCCCATCATCCCTTCTCTTTTAATCAGGGCAAAATTTTATGCCATTATGGAATGCCCCACAGGAACTAATTCTGAAACAGGCAGCAGTGTAGGGTCAACAAGAAGCATGTTTTCCACTCTGATGTGGCTATTTTCAGTCAGAAAACCGTATCTTAACACAATCCTGCACAATCACATAAGCAGATCTTCAGCACTGTCAGCAATGGGGAAGGAGGTGTCTTCACATGCTGAAAGGCTGTATCTTTCTCAATGACTAATGAAACAGAGATGAGTATTTCTCAGGGTGAAATGACCGACACTAGTAAAAGGAAATAGAAATAGTATTTTTCATATTTATGAATATTCTTTTTTAAAACCACTGTGAAATTAAACAATCTAGCACAAACTCCCTTTATAAAAACATTGCCAAAGCCACATGCCTGAGAGACCCTTTATGTGTGCACACACCACAGTAAAGACAAGGGATTAGAAAGTCATAGCAGCAAGGTATATGAATGGATGAAAAAAATATTTATTCAACCCTGAAAAATACTAGTTTTTTTGAGTGTTCCTGTTGCTGTCCAGAACATATCCTAGGAGTTCTGTGTTTCTTTAGGGTTTAGTTTTTCTGTCTTGGGTTTGGTTTTCCTGTTTGTTTGGTTTTGGTTTTGTTTCATTCCTTCAGGTCAGTGGGCAAAGCAATAGCCTGAGTTCAGAATATACTTCATGTCAATCCCTCCTCTGTCATTCTCTTAAAACCTGCTCAGTTCCTTGAACAAAAAGGTTATCTGTTCTATTTCTGCACCAAAAATCTTCCTTGGTAAAGAAAACCCCTTTCCCATGCAAGCTTGTCAAAACAAGGTCATTCTAACCAGAAGTTTCAGTTTCAAATACTCAAAGTTTTCTTCTACTATGACAGTAGCCTATTCACCTCCATCAGTGACCTGCATACAAACCCCTAAACTTCCCACCAAAGTTCCACAGATGAAACCATGACAAAACCTCCCTTTCATCCATTACAGCTCATAAAAGTAGCACGAGGGACAGGTAAAGTAAACACTTCTTAAATTCCGTCTTCAGAGAAGTAAAAAGAGGCACCATCTGCTTGCATTGAATCCAAGTAACAGCCTTAAGAAATTGTCCACGGCCTAGCTCCTTCCTTTGGTTCACAGAGTGCATGATACGCTTTGAAATCATGAAGGTATTGAAACATTCCCTATAAATCAATCTAGCAGTCAAGTGGAAATCACTTATCTAGTATTAATACCATCAGTTCTAATCAACAAACATTGAATACTCACTGTTAGGTATTCCCCCAGTCTTAGCAGTACTGGCTTTTCACAAGGATCATTTGGGCAGACAGCCATGAGATCCTTTATTATAAAAAAGAACTTTAGGCTGTTGAATTCTCCCAAAAATGAACCAATTGGTTGATTTCGATCTGAATAAGACAGGGAGGGGTAAATCAAATGACAGCATATCCATGAAGTAACTTATCTAGCTGAAACAAGACAATCAGACTTCAGCCTCTTTGTCCTTGAGTATGAAAGAAGTGGGAGAGACGGTTTAGCTACAAACCTTCCAACACATTTAAAGAAATACAATTAAATTCAATAAAAGAATTGCATCAGGCTCTTCCTATTTAAGTGAGGTGATAATTATTAACTCAATTTATCTCCATACCTCCAAAGAGAGCTCTCTGTGATGCTTCCCAGGTTGTAGTCATACAGCTTTGTCAGAATTAGAATCACCTGAAGGCAAAAGAAGAAATCATGATTAGTCTCAAACAATTACAATCTCACAGAACTGAAATAACCCTGGAGAGGGCTTAGAATTCTTTTAATGGGTGCTTAACATAATTGAATGAATTGTTAAAAGCATCTGCCTGAACTGACATGGAAAGAATTTGCAGAGGTGTACCTTTAGCCAGTTGGACCTTTTCTCATTCACCTCCTCTGCATGTTATCACTAACAGGTTCTTCCCTCAACCTCAGGAGGCAGTGGGAAGGAGCTGAAATACTAAAGTTTCAGGATACAAGATGAGATCTTGTATGCAGTAGAAATAGTGAATATTTTCTGCTCTGTTTCACAGGCATTGAAGCTGCTGACTTTTTTCACAGCTGTGGTGCACTGACCTGCCTCCAGTCAAACTCAAGTTGTAGCAGATGACATGACACAAACAAATGATCACCAGTTTTGACTTGGGAGACTCACACTGGACATCAAGAAAGATCTCAGTAAGGAAAACAGTTCAACACGGGGACAGACTACCCAGAACATGTGTAAAGCCTCCATCCCTGTTGTTTTTTAGGACCTGGCTAGACAAAGTCATGGCTGAGCTGATCTGTAGCTGGTGATAACCATGCTTGGAGTAAGAGGTTGAACTGAGGGCCTCCAAATACCTCTAACAACCAACTTCAGTGAAAAGTTTTAGATTTATTCAGAATGGAAGTGTTTCCAAGTTTAGAACTTCTATCAGCTCTTTTGATAAACAGCCTTTCCCTCCTGCCAAAACAGACACTTCTAGAATAAAATTATCGTACTATGGGGAGGAATGCAATTTTAGCAAAAAGCATTTTGAGCAAAACATTTCAGCCTGCTCTTCTGTTAATATCTTCAAAAAATAATTTCTGACTTTCAAGATGTTGGGCTCCTTTAAGAAGACCTACATTTGGGACAAACTACCAGACTATTGCTATTGCTACTAATTTATTTTGCATGTCTCCCTGCGAGATCGCTGTATATCTTATCCTTCTCCCTATCCCATTAAAACTGCAGTAAATTAGAGTCCCAACACTTATCTGACAAAACTCTGATCTATATATCTCTTATTATTTTCAGCCTGGGTTCCTAAGAAACGAGGCACACAGATACACATCCCCCTGCTCCCTTGGCAAAATTGCCAACTTCGACACTTTCGTCAGAGCAGCAAAGGACTGTAGGAAATTCAGTGGCTATCAGCCCAATTCTGCCTATCGGCTGGCACGAGCATGGCAGAGGAATCATCACACAGCTGCTTGCACCAGTGGAGGAATAGACCTCGCCACTGCTTTTTCCAAAGCCAAAAGCCCTTCTACATCTTACACACTGATAGCCCTGAAACAGCCACAGTGGAAATTGTCTCTTCCCAATATACTCAGCAGGTGAGATGGCAAAAAAAGCTGATGTGGGAGCTGAGGGCATAAGCAAGCACATAGTGCTATAGAGGAAGGTATAGGGGACAGAGGACACACATCTGACAGATATCTGTTTCTACAGCACAACTCTTGAATCTCTCATAGCACAAAGAAAGGCTGCCCAAAGCACCTCCTATCTGCACGAACACGTCATGTGCGGCTCATGGGGAAATTCACACAACAGCCATGATCCCCCTCTGCTCCTCAGGGCACCCTGACATGGACACCCCCTCCACTCCCCAAAACTCCACTCCTGTCCAGGAGGTGTTTTCCCCTCGCCTGGCTGGTCCCTCTTTGAAGAGGCAGCCAAGGTGTGAAGCGCCAGCCGCCTGCCGAGGCATCAGATGGCCAGGCTGTGGAGGGCACATATGGTTCACCAAG
This sequence comes from Neopelma chrysocephalum, assembly GCF_003984885.1. Lineage (NCBI taxonomy): Eukaryota > Metazoa > Chordata > Aves > Passeriformes > Pipridae > Neopelma > Neopelma chrysocephalum. Next base: position 6,097,067 of record NW_020897747.1, on the reverse strand, counting down.
GCTCATACCAATTAGCACTTTGTAAGTGCTAAATCTCAATCGCCACCCTCCCAGGAATGCTTATCAATGACAGCAGGGCAGCTGTCTGCTCCAGATACAGAACTGTGCCGCTGCCATCCCTCACAGCACCCTCTGAATGGGTCTGTAAATCCCCTACTTGGCAAACAAATAAAAATCAAGGGGGGAGACAAACTCCTTGTGTGCATAAAACCTTTCTGAATAACAACTCGTCCAATGAAAGGTAGCAGTGAACTCTATGATGTGCAGTACCAGCCTGCTTGGAGACACTCTGTGGGAGTTGTACATACCCTCAGCTTTAAGCCTCCCTTGGACCTGCAAAGCAGCTGTACAGTTGCTTGTATGTCTTTCCAAGTCTTGTTTTCTTCTCTTGTCCCTCTCCTGCTGTGCTTGCCAGAGGTACCAGAGATGCAAATGACTAACAAATGTTTCCCCTAATTAATATTTTGACATCTGGTAATTTTAGAAGCAGACCTGAAGACAACAGGTATAGAAATTGGGAAGAATAAACAGGAAAAACAGTGTGATTTTCTCCCTGTTCTTTGCCACTGGCTGATGTAATTTTGGGGAAGACCATACAAGAATCAAGAAACACTTCCTTCGACAGTAAAATACAGGAATTAGAATCAGACTAATTTTATTTTATGGAATACTAAAATTAGCATAGTGTAATTACTAGTGATAAATAGACTGAGAATTATTTTTCATAAAATACTCAGATTTTTACTTTTTCCCAACTGAGAAAATTTACAAATCTAAAACAACCATGAAAGAAAACTCCATTGAGATTTTTAATCTTGTCACTTGAGAGTGAAAAAATATTGCAACTGACATCCCAAAAAGAATATGAAATTACAAAAAATTAAAAGTGCCAATATGAGAAATCAAAATATTTATCTTCCAGAGAGTTGAAATGTCTCTTTTGTTCTTTTTTCTTTCTCCAGAAATTTCAGTAAAACCCACACAATCTTAAAGTTCTGCAGCTCCCTTGGAATTGTGGGGGGGAAAAAAGCCAGCTGCATTCCATCATAATTACTTTTTATATAGCTCTAACAATCCTTCTGTAGAGGCATCCCTGGACCCATCCAAATATGCATCTTAATTGCTGACTAGCTACATCAAGAATCCTAAGTAATATTGCTATATTCTGACTTCTTAGTAAATTTAGGATTAAATCTTAGCATTTAATATATATATATATTTGACACCATGCTGTGGTGAACATATGCACCCATTTAGATATCTTCACTTGGTGCAGATACCCTATTTCGAGAACGCTTAGGAGCTTTTCTATTAGAAGCTTTTTAATTTTTGAGAATCTGTATCAACTCCTGAATGTCTTAAAGATTATCCTTAGTTTCAGCAGTCTTCTTGTGTCGTTTACTGTTGTTCAAATACCAGTAACAGACCTGCTCAAACATATATGTACAGAACAAACAAATCATTGGGCAGAAAATTAGTTATTTCTGACGTAGAGGTCAGTATTCTCTTTTCCCCTTCGTAATGATACTTGAATAACCTACATAAGGCCATGGTTTTGGATATATTTACTTTTTCAGAAAACATTTTTCTCCTTTGCTGTTCTCATTTCTTTGTTATTTAGCCTGCAAAGGTTAGTTCATGTTTAAGATTGTTTCTTTTTCTTTTTCTCCCCGCCCTCTGTGGCTGTCACTGTGTAGTACTGAGGAACCTAATGAACAGAGACATGCATATTATATTGTTCTAAATGTCAGAAGCGGGGCTGTGAAGAAGCTCAGTAATGAAATGAAAAACATTGTCTCGCCTTTTCTTTATTTCTTGCTTTGTTTTTGTTTTCTGGAACCGTTTTTCTCCTTTACCACTTACCAATCAATGCAAGCTAACAAGAGCAAGAAGCAAAAAGCAGGCAAAGTAGAAATACAATGAAAAGGAGCTGAAAATACAGCCTTGTGCTAGCTCTGCTGTGAATACAGATAACCCTTCCTATTCCATAGAAATACAAGACTTCAGAAAGCCTGTTATTCATTAGGATCAGCAATTGAAGTGGATTATTCTGCCATAGCAGCTGGGATAGAGAAGGAGACACAAAATTGTATCACTTCTGCATTGACAGCTCAGATTAAAAGATATTTGATCCTGGGTTTTACCACATCCCCAGTGAGCACACCTACCAAGACATATAGCACTAAAAATGTTTTTAGTTACTCATAAAAAGCAGAAAAGCCCCAGCAGGCAAGAAACGGACAGAAGCCTTGGTGGGTTGGCACACTCACATGGCAGAAAACAGACCGTCAAGAAGTGCTTAAACCTGGCTCACCCATTTGCCAAAGGAAACCAGCTCCAAATGGCTGTTCTAGGAAGAACAAGGTATTTGCACTTTGGACACCATCAAGTTTTATTTCAAACTAAGACAGCATTTTCAAGGAAAACACACTTTGTTAATGACTCCTGACCTGTGATTGTTTTTTAAGACCTGGGATGTGAGGGCCTACCTATAGGATTCAAAACAGCAATCAGTGGCTGGACAGAAGAGGCTGCTTCTGCAAACTTGCCAGTTTAGGCCCTAGAAGCGTCTTTGCTATCACAGGAGAAATTTTTCCCACACCTACCTTGGCTCATGATCAACTGATCCGTGCTATCTCACCATATCCTTCTTTGCATTTCTGACCAGGTTTAGAACCGGCTTACATCTTTCTCTTGACCCTGTTCTCAACTGCTCTGCAAACGCATCTAGGAAGCTCCCCCAGGGTATCAGCCAGAGTTTGTCCTTTACTGCAGCACTAGTTCCAAAGGGTTACATTTAAACTGACTTTCCTCCCCTGGCAAAAGATATTGCATCTGATCAAACAGTGCTGAACTAGCTGGCCAGGAAGGTAGTGAACGGAAGTCTGCATGCTGCTGCTGATCAGCATAACATATCGGGAAGGAAGCAACAGGCTGCACTCTGTGGCTGTGTAACTCACCTGCTGTTCATGATGTGGGGCCAGAAAGCAAGCCAGCCCACACTACCAGAGCTATGCAGAAACCAGCACCCGAGACAACTAATAGCACACTAGGTCAGGGAGCTGTAACACTCCACAGTACTCACTGACAACTGCCAATTTACCCCTGGGAATGCTACCTGAGCACTGCGTTAAAAGATGTCCATACTTACGCAAGCTCAGCAAAACAAGGACATGGACTGCAATAATCATTGTGTTCCAGGTTTGATCACAATCACTAAAGACCCACTACACAGAGTGGTCTGTGATGATCCAACTCAAAACGTATCCAAGATGAGCTGTCAGTGTAAATGAAATTATCAGCTTAATTCTCACCACCACCCCCAGGTCCCCTCTGCAAATGCTTTCCACCTTATGCAGCACAAGGTACTAAATTCATACCAATTACTTGCAGAGCTCTGTAGTGACAAGAGATTTTTCAAACAGAACACCACAATCAAATTTCTAAAGGTGTTCACTATAACTTCTTGGGCTCTGAATTTTGTAATGTTACCTCTAGACTGACCCAAAACTGTGCCAGAAAAATGGGCTCTATAGGATTCCAGAGCTGATTTCAAAATCACAACAGGGCTTTGTTTATGAAGGCAAAACCGGCACCTCTACTTTAATGTTTTCAAACTGTCATGCTTTGCTTGTATGTTTGCATGTGTTTCAGTCAAGACTGCAGCTGTCCTGGGATAAACCACAGCACTAAAAAGCACACAGTCATTTGTCCACTTTCCTGACTTGCACACCATCAGCTCTCAGCACTAATTGTGTATAGGCTGCCCCTCAACATTTTGTGGAAATCATTTTGAAGTGGTATATTTGGTAAAATATTTCTAATACCTGACTGATAGCCATTTACAGCAGCTTTCTGAATCAGTTTCTTGTAAGGACTGTTAACGTGGTGACCAGACATTCCCTACTGACCATTGAAATCCCAGGGAAAAAAAGAAAAGAAAAAAAGAAAAGAAAAGAGGAGCATGCAACACATCCAGAGGTTCTGGGACTCAACACACCATATTTGCAGTTTGGTTGCTCTATTGTTACAAGCTGAAAAGGTTTAGACATAAGGTCTGTCCCACACATACACTGGCAGTCTTCAATATAACTATTTTGTTAATAAAGTATTGTTATGCGCATAGCTATGTAAAAAAATTATAGATTTAATGGTGTAACTATATTTACAAGACTCTCCTGATGAAACTGTCACACTGCCTTCTAATTGGGAAGAGAGAAAGAAATATCCAGGCACAATCAAGACAGTTTAAGTACACCTCAATGTGCAGTGATCCATGAATCCCTTATTAAACTCTAGAGATCTTTTCCATCGCCTACTTAGCAGGAACATAAGTCAATAACAAAGAAGCACTAAATTAAGTTTTCACAAGCCTGCTGGTCTGCTATAATTGAGCAGGAAACTAAAGGTCTTGAAGCTTTCTTATGCACTATGTGTCAATAAACTGTATTTTTGAGGTTGTTGTGTTTGAGAATATACACATTCAAAGACTGGAAATAATTGGGCACCTATCTGCTCCCTTTGTCTCTACCTTCCCAATACCACACTGTATTGGGTCTGGCTGAGCTGGAGTTCATTTCCCCCACAGTAGCCCTCACAGTGCTGTGCTTTGCACTGGTAGCTCGAAGGGTGTTGATAACACACCAGTGTTTTGGGTACTGCTGAGCACCAACACTGTGACATTCCTTCCTCAGTTGAGGGCAAGATCCTGGGAGGGGACACAAGTAGGCCAGCTGACCCAAACTGACCAAAGTGATATTCCATACCGTATGATGTCTGCTCAGCTATAAAAGCTAAGGCAAGGAGCAGGAAGGCAGGCATTCATTGTCTCCAATGGCTGCCTGCTGAGGAACCATCACACGTACCCAAGCCCTGCTTCTCGGCAGTGGTCGACTATCGCTGCTCGTAGGAAGCAGAGAATAAACCCTGCTACCTTTCGCTTTTGCACGTGCAAGCTTCAGCTTTGCTTTTTGCTTTAAGTAAACTGCCTTATCCCAACCCACGAGCTGTTTTTCCATCTTACTCTCTCCCTTGTCCAGCTGGGAAGGGGAGTGCTAGAGCAGCTGGGTGGGCACCTGGCGTCCAGCCAAGGTCAACCCACCACAGGACTTCAGGACTGTAAAAAAGGAGGAACAGAACCAGAACAGAGGAACATTCTCAATGAACTGTTTGGTGAGACAGCTATGCGAGGAAGTATTTTCAAATAAATTCACAAATAAGCCTGAATAATTCATGACTGAAAATTTTACAGGCTCCTCATGAATAAAAAAAAACAAACTTGAGAGAACTCATTATTTGAGCAAATTACTTATACAAATCTTGTTCTTTGTATTATTTTTAGCAATTTTATACCACTCAGCAGGTATAAGGACCTCTACTAACTATGGAAGTAACAAGAACTATGGAGTCATGAAGACTTCTGTGATTTGCTTTCCACCTGGACTGCAGATCAACAGACGTGCAATGACAGAGAACGGCAACCATATGGTTAAACAGCTAAATTATCAACTCACAATTTCACCAGTCTTTGTTATGAAGAATCCATAAAGTAAAAATCCCTTCGTTTTTCTGCATCCTTCAAGGAACAGAAAAAAGGTTCAATACTGCCCACTAATCCTCTCTGTGACAGAAGCGACAGCCGAAGTTTAGAGAAAAAGCATTAAAATTGTGCATGTAGAGGGTGACACTTCCCCTTAATAACTTTCAGCAGTCAGCAGATTACACTCTTCTTAATTCAAAACTATTGCAACTATTGTGCCTAATAATAAAAGGATCAGAGAGAGCAATCAAGGATGATCAAAGATGTGGAATGACCTTTTTTTTAGTAAGAAATTACTTCAACTCTCAATCCAAGAAAGAGACAAAGGAGATATGAAAGACATCTGTAAAGTCACGAGTGTCCTGAATTGATTAGTCACTAGTTTTCAGCACACAGGGCCTAGGACAGCAAGCAAAACTGGGAGGTTCAAAATATTACATATAAATGAGTAGGGAAGTTCTTTCCCACTGCATTTTGTGGATACTGAAAACTTACTATCAGCTCGAAGGGAGACAGAAGTTCAGGGAAAAAAATGCACATTGAGGTCAATTAAATAAAAATGTATCTAGCAATGTTTGTGCAGATTTTCCCAGGTATGCATTTTTAGCCACTTTTGGAGAGAGAATATGGCCCATCCTTTTGTTCTTATAGATACCATAGGTAGCTTTTGCACTCATGAACTTATATAAATCTGTTTATAGTTATTTCTATTTTTGGCATCTATACAAACCACCTGTAGGCAGAAATTTCAATGTTTGCCAAACACAGATACTAGTATTTTCTTTCTTAATCTTTTATAATTCAATCACTAGAGCAAGATGTATGGCAGTGTCTATTATACTCAGATTACAGGGGTCCCTGGCATGGTGACAACTTTTAGGAGACAACAACATGAATTATAATACGGAGGCAAAATGCAGCATCTCTCTCCCTCAAATCTTTTAAAGATAGTCCCAGTCTTCATGCTTGTCATCAGGATGGAGCAGAAGTTTGTTACAGTCTAAAAAGAATTTAAGACACTACCACCACCAAATCAGAGAGAAGGAAACTGTGTTTCTGTAATCGCTAAAGCCCAAAGGTCAAGACACTGAGTTGCTGTTTCTCCTGGCTCCAAAAGGGACCCAAACACAGGCCTACCACATTCCAGAAAAACACTGTGGCCGCTGATATGCTGATTAACTTATAAAGTGGAATTAATTCCCTGCTTTGAATACTTTTTTCGGCATTGAAATCCCCTTTCACAAATTACCCTTTCATTCACTAAGAATCTGATTCATGGAAATATTTCTGAGTAGCTCCAACCATGATTAATGAGCTAAACCAAAAAGCAAACACAAACCCAAAATATTAAAAGGAGTAAAAGTAAAATCCAGGGAGTAAATTACTGTAGAAAAAAAAAAAACAAATACTCAGGTTCTGAAGTAAATGTAATAGTAGATTTTCGTCCAGTGGCAGAATTAGGCAGGAAAGAGGGGAAGGAGGACAAAAACAAGGGAAAAGACTGCTTGTCATCTTGAAATGTTTTAATACAAAGGCAAATAACGATGAAAGAGACAAGGTTTCATTTCAGAAGACAAAAGCTGGTATAGAGAGAATCGATTACACACTGTAATTGCATTCATGCTTAAAAGCCATTAGCATGAGAGCCCTATGCATGCTTCAAGAGGGAAATATAGTCTTCTGTTTATTCATGTCACTGAATACTCATATAGGCCTTTAGGGGATTATTTCAGAATTAAGACCAGAGGAGGGTAAAGCCCTATTTCTTCTCTTATGCCCTATTATATTTGCTGTCAATCAGCAGCTCTTTCTTAAACATACAGTTACTGCCAGTGATTTAGGGTGGACACCCAGAAAGGGTGGAAGGGTCAAGTGGAGAAAAGCACTCAGCTCTTCTGTGCCTGTTGTGCTCCTGGGCTTGCTATTGAAACACTCAGACATTCCAGAGGCTCCAGGCTTTGCCAAGGGACAAAGATTCTAAGTGATGAAATGTCATTTCTGAAGGAAATTTGGAAAGCCAGCATATCTACAGGCAAGTAAAAACTTGCTTCTGAGAAGCTTCTCACACATCTGATCTTATGTACAAACTAGGACTGCAGCATAGCCACTGGCTGCTAAAAGAGAGCAGCACTTAGGAAAAAAAGGAAGTAGGCAAGAAGAGACTTCATGAAAACATTGCAGTCAGCCATTACTTTGTAAGCTCTATGGTGGTGCTTTGCTGGTTAAGACCCAGAAGTTCCCAAAGGATTTAGAGATATCCATGAACTCCAAACACACAGTTTTCCGTAAACCAGTAATCCAAGCCTCTACTGGAACATAATTCACCCAACTCTATCTGAAGAAAGAATGAAGAGGAGAAATATCACAAAAGGCAACTAATGTGAGAAAGACTGAAGAGACCTTCCCTTGGGAAAGGAGCCATGACCTGGGGGAAGACTGGAGGTGGGGGGATACACAATACAAAAAACCTGGGATTCATATGGTATATACAATACCCAGATTGTTTATTCTGGAGCTTACTACAGAATACAAAAGTGAAAAATTAGCATGCGATGAATAATTTATTTAGCACTTTGCTATTGTTTAAACAACTCACTTTCATGAAAGCAATGTGTATTCAAGCAATAAATCACTGTTTAGCACTCTGTTACAAGCCGAAGATAATACTTGACAGTATTATTGAGTGATGTTGCATGGCCACAAGGCAACTACAACAGAGATAAGGATGATGTCCTTTAATAATAGACTGTTCCTCCCTTACTCCAGGGAATAATTGGGTCTTTAAAAATAAAACTTTCATCCTGGGGCAGCAGGGATAGTGAAACTTAAGGTCACAAGCGCCTTTTATCTTTAGGCCCCAAAAGTGCACTGAAAACATTAATTGATCACTCTGAACAAGAGCTCTGTGATGTAGGTTGGTTTTGTCACACACATAAAGTGTGCAGAGTTCAAGAGAGTTTGTTATGGAAGGCAGGGTAGGAATACTTACTCTGATGAACTCTTGGGCCTTTGCTCTTGAAAACATTCTTTCCTGTCCTGTAATGGATGGATAGATGGGCTTCATAAGGTCCAGACCTGCTCTAACACTGAGTCCCAGCTTCCACCTTGTTTAGCTCTAACAGGACATGAGTAAAAGCTTTCTATTTCCCTTCCCGTAATTCTACAATTCTTTTTTAATCCAAACAGATGGGAACATACTCTTTTTAGCCTGATCTTCAGTCAGTGATGAACAACACTACCCTAACGTACACAAGGTATGTTTCCCAGAATCTGAGAAAACAAACAAGCCTTGTGCAAAGATGATTTTTATTCCACACAGTCTTTTGCTACTGTGTTGAGGACATCTATTCTTCCAAACACCTGTTCATCCAAATATACTCTCTAGCATTCCCTATGCGTCTTACACTAACAAATGACAATAAAATGCATCAGTCTGTCGACAAACTTGGTAGGTCTCATCTTATGGCAACCACTGTTAATGGATCTAAATTACAAAATAATTTCCCTCAGTCCTATGATTTATGAAGTGCCTAATGAGGTCTCTGGTTGCTAACATTAATTTGGTCACTTGTTACTCCTCAACATTGATAAGAAGAGAAGATGAAAAATCAAGTCCTTGTGTTCTCAGCTTCTCCCAAATCAGCAGAAATCTCAGGGCCAAATTCAGCACAACACTTTGTGTGTTAATCACATGAACAACACTACAAAGCAATAATTTAGTGCACCTCGTTTGCCATAAAAAAATAAGAAAAAACATCCATTCAGCTTGCACTCACTGGTCAACAAAGACAAGGAAGTAGGAAAGTAACACAGGACCTTCTAGTGTCTCTGAACATTCACCGCTTGCTCTAGAAAGAGACATAGCAGCAGGTAAGGACAACTAACCATAACTAATTGGATGTCTTTATTGCTGAAAATTAGATCACTCCAGAACTCTGGAGGAGTGAGCCCAGTCTCAAACAGAGACATTTCAGCCATTACCTAGTATGTTTTGTCATCTGAGTATATGCCTGATTATACAGTTCCCTCCATTCTTCCACCCACTCCAGCTGCAACAAAATATGTCAGCAGCAGCTGTCTGTATTAAGCTAGAAGGCATCTGGAGACCAGTTGTAATGCAAATGTCATATTTTCCAAGCTGCTTATAGACAGTAATTTGTAAGTTTGTAATGTCACGTGTTGTCAATAATTCAAGGTGGGAAATTTAAACAGCTAATAGGTTATCAATTCTTCACTTTCCCCCCTTATCTCTTTCTCCCTGAAGAGCTGTTAAATGCTGCTTCCATCTGAGCATATTCCCTGAACCTCTGACTCAAAGGTTTCATTTGTTTATGGAAAGAAACTTAGGATGGCAAGATGTAAGTAATCCCTTAACAGGTACCTAGGGATCATAACAGACATAAAGTGCACATTTCAGACTTGGGATATAAATTGCTGTTAAAGGTCTATTTTCACTGGGGCTCTATATTCTATAGAACACGTTGATGCTGTCAGAATGAAAACTGTTTCATTTTAGCAAAGAGAAGGGGACTTAGTCAAAAACAACTTGTTAAACGAAGTGAGATATATTCAAAGTAAGATCCTTCCCTCAGTTCTTTTGGGGGATAAAAACAAACAAACCAAACACACACACAAAACCCAGTAACTAAAACATGAATTATGGATTGTTTCTTTTTCTCTTCCCACTACCCCATCCCATTTACAGCCATCAGCCAAAGATTAAACAGCTCCCATGGTTGTCATCAACTCTGACAGCCAGCCAGGGCAGGACTAGTAACAAGCACAAGCGTCAATGTAACACTAGTATACAGTTTTCACCTTGGAAAGCTGCACCCATTTGTTGCTGCATTCCCACCTAGGATCCCCATGAAATTTGTTCTGGCAATACTATTTATAACTAATATATAACACAAGACATACTAAATATCTTTATAGACGCTATTAGGCCTGAGATACCTTTAGCAGCACTGTGGCCGAAATGACAGTCCCCTCCAGTTACCAAAAAAAAAAAAAAAAAAAAAAAAAAATCAAGGTTTTTATTCTTTAGAAAGGCCCTCATTTCTCTCCATCTTTCCCTCCCCTTCAAACTTGAGTCTTATATTTCTCTTCCTATAGTTTTCAACTATGTTAGCTGCCTCCTAGTTATAAAATAAAAGGAAAGGTACATGTCTATCTGCTGCAGCGGTTTCATCTCTTAAAGCTAATGGGCAGGACAGTAACTTGCACCTCACATCTCCTCCTTCCCCGGCACACATTTTATCAAGAAGCTATCTCAAAAGGAGGGGAAAGTCAAAGCATATTACAACCCAACACACAAAAATCTTATTAACCCACTAAGATGTGTGACTAAGATCCTATTATCTGAAGGATATCAAAACTAAGCTGCCTTCTGCCTACATCCCGCAGGCTTTGGCAGAAAGTGTAAGAGAGGCACGGCAGTCCCAAGTGACTGGCGACTTCATCTTCATTTCTCCTCCTTTTCCTCCTCATTCACTGTCAAGTGAGAGGTAGGGGGAGATATTCGCATTTTGCTATATATAAACCACTTCAGTTTAAGATTTTCGGGTGGTCTTTTGGGAGTGAAAAGTCAAGTCAGTTCCTGACTTCCTCTCTTAGCAAGGAAAACAAAGGACAAAAGGCTACAGGGTGGAAGCCCATTACCAGAACTGTAACGCCCAAATCACTGACCATTTTATATAAAATTCAACCAGTGCTAGACTGTTGCACCTGGATGCAACAGTCATCCAATAACTCTGGTTTGGTCATTTCCTCTAGTGAGAATATCTCTGATAACTAAAAAAAAACCCCACAAAAACTGTAAGCTCCTTTGTGTATTTCTCAATCACTTCTTTCAAACTCTCTTAGCTATGCTTTGGGTCAACCCCCCCAGCTCTTACATTAAACAAAATCACGCTAACAAACAGGTGCAGGGAGGATTTCGTTATTGGGAAACATCTTAACCCCTGAACTAGCCCACACATCCCAATTTCCCTGATGGTTTTGCCATATACACTTTATTAAAAACGAACAGCAGTGTACCGACTGTACAATTTTCAAAATTCCTATAATTTGAAAAAAAATTTTATTAGTGCTTTTAAACAAAACTATCCACCCAGACTGAAGTGTATAGCATAGAAAAATGGCCTATTCCTCTCAATAGACTGCAGAGAAATGTATTGTTTCATTAACTGTATCAATTCAACAGCGAAAGCTGGAGGAAACATATTTTAAGTTTTTCTCAGAATTTCAGACTCTAATAAAAATATTTTAGACTGAAAATTTGTGGTTTCAGGATTTCTTCCACAGGTGATTTCAGGGTATTCTTCCACAGCATGCTAACATTACATAAATAACATCCTACAAATACATACTGTATGGGCAAGAGCCATCCCTTAAAATCCGACAAGGGATCCAAACACTTGAAGCTCCAGCAAGTCACAGATAACCTGGGAGCACTAGAGCACTGGTTTAGAGATTTAATTTCAGAAGCACTCAACAGTTTGAAAATTATTTCTCTACCCTCAGGTATTCCTTGTCTACAAAAGAAACACTTTGTTTCTGAGTGCAAACCTGCAGCCAAAAATAAGCATCTCTCCCCAGTGGACATTTCTGATTTTTCATAATTGCATTCCCAAATTCTAGTCCACTGATCTTTTCACTTATCTTTATTAAGCTTCCTCCTATAGCAAACCAATCTGCCCTTGGCCTTGACTAAGTAGGGGTTTTAGAGATCTGAATTTTGCACCAAAGCTGGACATATTGCAGGTGTTTCCATACCTGTCTCACCTGCAAGTCATTACCCCCAAAACATACTAGAGAAATTGCACAGATTCGTTACAGCAGAGAATCCTCCTGAATTATTTCTAACAGAAATTTTCAGCCCTGTCACCAGTTCACTGACCCATCTGCTAAATTTGTCTTACACTTACAGTCAGCCATTTGTCAAGACAGGTATGAAATGAAGCTTATATTCCATTGCCTTTGACTTATGTTTTACATTTGACATGTGTGCCTCCAGGGAAGCACAATATTTTCCCCACCATCTCTTCTGCTTGCTCAACACCTGTCCTTGAGGAGAATGATATTTCCCTATTTCTGCCTTTAAGCTACACAAGCAACTGAATAAATAGGTCTTATGTAAGAGAAACATTCTCATCATGTCACCTACCACCTTTATCCTCAGCTGCTTGTTCCATACAGATCACTAGAGAAAGCAGATTATTAGCTTTTATCTTTGGCTTGCCATTAATAAAGTAGCTCAGTGGTGTAACATAAGCACCACTAGCAGTGTATATTCCCCAAAGAGATTAAAGAGGCAGGAAACAAACTGGTATCACTCTAGGTGTTTCCTGTGGAGCACCAACAGTTTCCATCAGTTTGGAATACCATTCAGGGAAGACAAGACATTCTTAGAAATCCCCACAACCGGGATAGGGCACTTTGAGGAGCAGATCTTTAGCCAGCGGAAAGCAGCAGAACATCATGAATTATTGCCTCCAACTTCCTTCATTGAAAGATTTGCCTCACTAGGAAAGACACACAGCTGGGAAAACCCAAATGAAAAATGACATAAGCAAGGGCTACAGCTCTTGCCCCCACTGCACTAATCTCAGAAGCCCCCCCAAAAAGAGTTTATAAACTGCAGGAAGCTCAGCTCTCCAAGGGCTCTCCCTTATTCTTTTTCTACTGCAGAGAAAGTTTCATGCATACATTTGAAGGCCACCCCCAAAAATGAAACAGAGAAGGAAATTCTGTTAGGACTAAACGTCGTAAAATTAAATTTGTCAGGAAAACTAATGACAGCTACTTCATAACTTGCAAAGGACAACACTGATGCTATTTGCACCATGCTAACAAAATCCACACCTGATAGTGGAGGGTGGCTGGGGAAGCAACACTGCATGTTACCTTCACTGTGAAAAAGCTTCCTCAATTTTATCACTGGACTTGCAATATGTGCTTTATTAAAGATGTACCTAACACTGCAGGAGGGGCTTATGTGTAATTTTGTGAAATAACAAAAACTTGCTTTCCCATTTGTGTTAAAAATTTAGAAACTATGACCTAAAAAAAAAAATCTCACGAAGCAGAGTCAAGCATATGGAAAGAGTCTCATAAACCTATAGACTGTCATTATGATTTCTTTTTAATAGTGAAGATGTAATACCAAGACACAGCATCACCATACAATGACTTCTCCTTTTTCTGTGGTAAGTTACAGCCAGCATGAAAAGGTATCTGCTCTACAGATTTTGTTGTGACAACCCAAAACAAAATTCAGTTCCAAATAATGAGCTTCCTATAATTTTAAGAGGGTTTATCACTGTACAAATGCATCTAAAGATTAAAGACTACTCAGCTGAAACCAACTGACATATCATTAAACCAGTAAAATCTTCCCATAAAAACTGTCTTATCCTTTTTAATTCAGTTTCTTCTTCAATAGAAAAAAGAATGTTAAGCATTTTAGAAGATGACTAAAGCAAAACCAGGCTGAAAAAAAGAAAAATGTCACACTGTTTCTCAAAGAAAGAATGATAGTCCTTTGGCTTAATTTCCTTCACAGAGAAAATACGTTATTTAGTGTTATCTCCATGTTAAATTTCTAGCAGAGTTTGAAAAGGGGCCGCAAATATCACCACAAAATGAACCAGAACATTTTGTTGGAGAGGAAACAGATGAAGAGCCAGTAACCCTGGTTCACCAATACCGACCTCACTAGGAAAAGGCAGACAACCTGGAGTGAGAGCCAAAGAGTTTTTTGTTGTTTGTTTCCTCACAGTTTTTCCTATTCCTTCCTTCGTGTTTATGCAGAGCAAAGTGATAGCTCACGTCAAACCAGCACAGTGACAAGAAACTCTACCCTGGCGGAGAGAAAGGCACTAAGTGAATGCAGTCCTTGCCATGAGCTGCACAAAGCACAGCTCAGCCCAGCTGGATGCAGCAGTGCTGGGAACATGGGATGGCATGAGCAGCAGCCTGATGCTGAATTTTGTTTTAGATTGCCGCAAGTAAATTTGTAGAGCTGCACCCATAAACCCTCTGGTAATTCCCCCCAGTGCCTATCCAAACCCACGCTGTGCTCCTCCCCAAAGGATCAGCTCCTGTAGGAACTGCCAGGTAAGAGAACTGCAACACACTGATGTTTGTCTTCACTTTCGTTCAAAGAGAAACATTTAAATACCAATATCGTTCACAGGTGAGAAGTTACACAAGCTGGCGTTACTCAAGAAAATACTTTTTTCTCTTAATTGTGAGGATGTGTGCAAAAAAAAGTCAAGAGGGAATAGTGCAGCTCCTGGTTGAATGGTATTGATTATTGAGGAAGCAACTTCTCTGATACTCAGTTGTCTTTTCCAGACCCACTGTCCTCACTATCCTTGGACTTCTGAAACTGCATATTGCTACAGCAAAGAGTGATCAGTCCCACCAAGTTCACCTGCACCAAAGGATAAGCTAGTTTGGAAAAGGCCACTAAGTAAATAAAGCACAAGTTGTTTTCATTGCAGCTTGTGCAGATGAGGAAATCATGGTTATCATTTTCACACCCAATTACCTGGCTTGCAGTGGCAATTATACTAATCCCACACACAAATTAGACACGGCACTGCATGAGCATGTTGTTTATACAGTAATCTGCACTTCCAAATATTACTAATTTTTTTTAATCTGACCCTAAAGCTTTTAGTGGCTGATATTGAGAGATTGGTAAGCAGGAAGAGTAGTAGACCATGTTTTTTCTAGAGGCGTGCATTCATTTCATAGAGACACTGTTGTTTTATTGAATAACAAATTCACTTTCTTCTTTCTTATTTTCTGAGGAACAAAATTCTTATTTCTGCCTTTAAGTACTTTGGAAAAAAAGAAGGGCAGTGTATACAGCAAGGGGAGGTAGCATCATGGTGACAAGCATTTTGCATTATTACAGGAGCAAATTACTGCTTCAATTCTAGATGACTAGTGAAGCTGATTAATACCTTCCTTTTTGGAAGGGATGGGCAGAAGATCAAGATAGTATGAAACAAAGATCTGTATTTGGTATCAAATGAGTCTCACCACTTAGAGGAAATAGAAAAATTTTATTCACTATGCTTCGTACTTCTAAAACTCTTTCCTATATTACTTGGTAGAAAAGAAGACAGAGTAAAAGGAGCAGTAAAAGAAAGAAAAGTCCCCATAGTAAAATAGAAAAAAAAAAAAGTCACCAAATGCATACAACATGCAGGAGAAAAGCTTTCAAAACCCAAGTGTTAGTATTCCAAACCAACAACTTGTTGTTTTTTTGGGTGCAAATCAAGACATTTACATCTTCTGAATTTTCACAGAAAAAATAGCCACGAAAAAGACCTTTATTTTTCTCAGTTTATCTTAAGATCTAACGCAGAGTGTCAGATATGTTTATCTTTATGGTTGCCTGCCTATATGGACCTGTGATGTGACCCTGCATGGACAGAGATCCCCAAGGAAGACCTGAACAGGTATATTGATGGTATTGGTCTGACTTGGTCAAGGGACAGCAAGGCTACTCCCACCACAGCAGTGCAAATCCCTGTGTTGTCAACACAGCCATATGTGTTTAGAGAGTACCTTACAAGCACAATACATAAATATACCTACATATGCAAAGGACTATTAGCACAGACTTACAGCCTCAGTTATGTGAGTACACTATCAGCAGTCTCTAGATTGAGGGCAACTGCTCTGCAATTAAATAAAATACTTTCTACTTACTAAACAAAATGTCATATTTAATTTCTTTTTTATTTTTTCTTCTTAAGTAAATAGGCTATTATAACTTCGAGTTCTTAAATTGTTTTTAAATGCTGATGATTTAGCTAGAATAGAAATAAGCAATCCAAATTCCCTTCAAGTGCATTGTTCAATCTCAAGTGAACTTGTCTATTTTTACATTAAAAAAGCATGGTCTCATTCACTATTCCCAAAGAAAATCAAATCAAATTATTCAACAGATTTAAAAAAAAAATCTCCAAACAGCTGTTTTTTCCACTTATCTCCTTTCTTTAGAACTATTATGTCCTTCCCTCCTCTCCCTCCAGATAAAATCCCAAACCAACAAAACATGAAAACACACAGCAAAATCCCCCACAGCAAGGGGTTCACCATAAGCTCTCCTGTGAGCTGTCTAATTCTTAGCATTTCAAACACTCATCTGTTCCAAGGTAGCACAAATTACTCCAGCCACCACAGTAACACAGATCCAGTCCCTCGGCAGGATTTCAGTCCCTCATTCTCACTAGTGAATTATGCAACTGAAAACATGCATGACTGGAGAATCGAGGTTTTCCACCTTACCCTGATGTGTTAAATCAGGAATGATGCTGTTCTCCTTTGCTTTCTACTTGCAGGACAAATAATCTGATTTTATGCAGGGTGCTAAAGAAATAAAGGAAGGTACATGAAAAAAATAGGTTCACCTTTCATTCTGAATGTAACACCATGTAATTTTTTATTCTGTCCAAATCGAGCTTCTGCAAGCTTGTCATTTGTACTTATGAGTCACTTTCTATTGGCAGCTGTTCTCTGTCTTTCTCAGGGAATGAAGGAATGAGGTCTCAGAAATCTGTTTTGAAAAGAAAAAAAAAAAATCTAACCAAACAGTCCTTCCTATCTCCCTTTTTTAAAGGAATATAGGTTTAGGTATCTGTAAACAGAAGGATGGAGATGCCCATGCAAAAATATAAAGTAAGAACTTGGCATATCACATCTCCTAGGTGACTTTGAACTCTTCCAGCATCGTGCAAAAGATAAGGCAAGATGAAGAGCTGCTAAGTGCTGGTGTTCAAGGAAAACAGGGAGCAGCAACATCAAACAGAAAATTAAACTGTATTTGTGGACTGTTTCTTTGTGTTTCATGCCATGATATTTTCACTGGCTAGAACACTGACGTTTATAAGCTCTTGGCTTGTAAAGCAGACACAAGACTTACCACAGCCCTAGAACCAGATATCACAAGTAATTTTTCACCCTGATTTAGACTGAAATCACTTCAGAATCTATACAGCAGTGCCAGAGCCCCTCTTCCACAAGCAAGTTTTGAGAATAGAGCTGACTGCAGGAAGCAAGTTATCTTCAGACCTGCAGCATCATTCATCATTAGATTAACACAAGAATGCCATTTTTAGGCAGCCATATAGTCTAAAAATCAGCAATACAAAATCAACTGCCAGCACCATAAGCTTGCATTTCAACTCCCATTTTGTGTCATCCTCTCTAAATAGGATGCAGTCATTACCTGAGCCTCATCATTTGCACATTAAGATGGATAATATTAATTATTTCCATTAGTCACTAAGGCATTGCAAGTCTCATGTGGGACATTCTGCTGAACCCTTAGTTTGAAACGCAGTTGTTAAAACACAAACCTATGGCTCTCAGAAGAGGACTTGTACTTAATAGTTTTGAAGAAAGACAGACACGTCTGTACATCTTTATGGCCAAATAAGTTTTCACGTGCACATTAGCGGTGCTCAGCTTGGGCTCTACTTCATGAGCTGCAGTTTTACACACACCGAGCAGTAGGAAGTCTCCTATAATCTTTAGCTATTTCACATAAAAGGTGTGTGGAAGTGATGCTGCCTGCCATGAAAAAATGCAGGAGGGGATATCATAGAGCTGCCTAGTCAGCCCCCTGCTTACAAGGTAGACATGCATCTGCCATCTGCTCCCAGTTTTATTTTAGACACCATAGTGCAAGGTAAAACATTATCTAACTGCCCTTAGTCACCAGGCATAACTGATGTGCCCATGGAACAAGCCCAGAAGCTTCACTGTGAACTGGAAATCCCAGACCAGATGTTCCAAACCCCTCTGCATCACAGATGAATCATTCACAGGTCTCACACCAGAAACATTTCTGTAGTTACAGAGCTCTGCTGAACAGGTGTCTCTTAGTAACCAGCTTTTTATTTTCTGCACATCTGTTTCTTTGCAACCTCACACCTTACCTACTGATGTTATTATTGTTGCCCTCATCAGAAGAGAAGCAACAGTTTGTAGGTGCTTTATCCAAAGAGTCCAGAAGTTTTGCATACGAATTAAACCAGACCATTTCCAGAAATTTTAATATAGTGCCATGTAAATAAGTTAGTTTAAAATCTTATACAATTTCAGAAATATTTCCTCTGGACTGAGACTTTGCAACCACTCTACAGAAACCAACTGCATGGACAATATCTGGTATTAAATTTTTGGTATTAGTTAAAAGATAAATCATCTTTTATGATTTAGTTTTTCAGTTCTTGATACTTACAGTTCATGTTTATCACAGAATAAGACTGATGTCTTTAATAATTCATCAAATTGCATTCCAGTGTGCACAGTTTGTAAATTATGTTATAAACTGTAATTGAAGTAAACTGTTTACAAACTAGACACAAATTCCTTTAGATTGTTTGTTTTTATTTGGAGCCAGAATAAAATATTAGGCACTATTTTATTTAAAGCAAGCAGCCAAGTCTCAGTGTGATGCTATGCCCAAGGAGCAGTCATACAACAAACCCTGCTGTGCTTTCAGGAAATCACAAGTAAGTTTTTTATTTCAGTCAGAAAAGGAAAACAGGTCCAGAAAACAGTGAGAACCTAATGCAAGCACATGAGACCACATTACACAGGAAGAAAGGCAAAACAGGTCAAGGACATAGAAAAAAATTGCTTATAATTTAAATTAAATGGTTTATAAATAAAATGCCATTTCCCCCAATACAGCATCAAGCTGGGCCATCAAATCACGAGCAGTATTTATTTCAAAACCTTTTATTAAGCTGTAAGTATGAATGGGCCACTTATGTCCAGACCTTGTCAGTCCCTGGGAGATTTTCACATACAACATCTCAGCACATACTCTTCAGCCTCCTGTTCTGGCAACATTCTTCATCTGCACACTCAAGTACTTACAGAAATCATTCACACAAAGTCGTAGAAAGGACTTTAGTCTGCAGGCAAAAATATGTTACTCTAAATGACAGCATTTCTCGGTAACAGCATAACTAGCAGCAGAGGAGGGAACTAACATCTTGAGAAGGATAAATGACATGATCTCAAGCATTCCCCAGGAGGAAAGTGGCAAAACTCTGCTGACTGGATTTGGCACATCACAACACAATATGCTCAAAGCCAGAAGGACCATTCAGATTCTCGAAGTCCACAATATCTCCTTAGTCAGAAACTGATGTGGTGTGAAGGTGACCAGCTGGAGGTGAGGGGATGAGACAAACACATAGTACCAGGATGAGAACACCATACAGCTACATTTGCTCACCTCGTTACCTCCGGCATTTCTAACCTAGTGCTCCCTGAGATGTGTTTTAAGGGACTCTGAACTGGACCACCAGTACAAGCTGGTCAATTTGTCATTGACAGTGTTTTTTGGACCAAACATGCAGTGACAAGAATTTATGTCATTTATCCATCTTCACATGAACTGTTTCCTCTTTTTGGGTTCAATAAAGTACCAAAAATGTAGGAGAAATTCCATGTAAATGGCATATATTGAATGATTTTTGTAATAAAAATTATTCTTTCGCTTGAAAGCTCCTGCAGTTTTGCTAATTAACACATTGATGACAAATACTTCATGCTGAGTCTCGTGGTCCAATTCAAACAGAAGAATTTAACTGGATAGCAAGCATTTTGAGGGAAGGACATTGCAGCCTTATAATGTCCCTAATGTCCTTTCTCAGTCAACCCATAAAATGCTCTTCTCCCTGTTGTTTGCCTTTAAAATGACTAAACAAAAACATCAGTTATCCATGCAGCTGCACTGCTAGGTAAAACACCCACTGCCTTGGAAAAAAAAAAAAAACAACACAAAAATAAACACACATACAACCCCACCCCCCAAAACCAAAGCACCAAAAACCTAGAAAAATTCCATATGTTCTCATGGGCCATGTCCCAGCAACTTTCTCGATCACTTCAATCAGAATTTTATGTACTAATTAGAAGTACATAACAGGTTTCATGTATGGAATTTAGTATCCCTTAAAAAGAACTCAGAGGATGAGATTCTGACCCTAACTGTGGGACTTCACCATTTTAGGAATCACAGTCTGAAAAGATTGCCCATAATAAATAGAGAACACAAAACTTATGTGGAAGCACTTCAGGTTCCCGGAGCAGAAAGAAGCAGTAGATTTATCTGTCAGTGACAGATTTGTAAACACACGGGATGCTGCATAAAACATTACCCTGGGCACACGTAATGTACAAGATTATTTCCCTGAATTTTGCACAACTTTACTTTATGGCAAACATTGGGGGAAAACTTTGAGTGGGGA
The DNA here is from genome assembly GCF_003984885.1 of Neopelma chrysocephalum. Classification (NCBI taxonomy): domain Eukaryota; kingdom Metazoa; phylum Chordata; class Aves; order Passeriformes; family Pipridae; genus Neopelma; species Neopelma chrysocephalum. Next base: position 6,076,232 of record NW_020897747.1, on the reverse strand, counting down.
AAAAAGAGGCAAATCAAAACGCGACAAACAAATAAAACACTTTGTCAGATTTCCTCACCCTTGACACTACAAGGTGCAGTTTGAATGTTCAAAGTCTGTAAGGTCACATTATCAAGGAGAGTAAGTGGGAAAAGCAGCAACTGGTACGTGAAAGCATTAGATCACTACAGGATTACAATAAAGCTATCTCTGAGATGTAGCACAGCACTGCCAGAAGTAATTAGTACTCTATCTAGAAGATGTATATTACCAGCAAGAGATCTGTGATTACTTTTAGTGGGGCTAATGAAAGACCTGTGCTTATCCTTATTCCAATTCATTTCTATTCTCTCCTATCCAGCTTTATCAGCATTGGGATTAACATCAGTAATAGGGCTGTGTGCATATTTACACATTGTAATTAAGTGCTGGGGGAAGACGGAAGGGAGCTCTTTAAGATCATTTATTAAAATGCAGACACACTGCTAATCAGAGTCAAAATTTTGGGAGAAGTTATTACAAAATAAAAACCCACTCCAAGATGAGAAAACAAGAGTTCTCTGGAGCCCTCCTTGGGTCGATGAATTACTCAGGATTCACTGACAGCATCTAAGGGACTCTGGAAAAAGCTAGAGTATCCATCTGAAAATCTGTGTCACAGTTAAGGCTGGCTCAAAAACTCAGTGTTTCAAGCAGAGTAACTCACCCATTAAATGCTACCCATCATATCAAAGAAAGGTGAAGATCTTGGCCATTATGGCCTGGATTCAGCAAAGCACTTAAGGACATCCTTTACAATTAACATCTCCTTGATATTATCCCAATCTAACAAACTGCATAAAAATATGCTTAATTCCAAGGGCAATTTCCCTTGCATTAAGCCTCTGCTTAACTTGACCTGCTGCTAAACCTCAGTATTGCTGGTTGCAATGCACACCTAGATCTGCAGGTTTGCTGTCAGTGGGCCCCTCACACTGAGAATTTTTGTTCCACATCGTAGAGCAACTCATTCATTGCAATATGTTCTTCACCAAGATCTTGCACTTGAGCAGACTTGCATAACATCACTTTCTAGCAAACATTCAGAAGGCTGGAGATTTTACTAGATTTTGCTGGATTTATGTAATTGATAGAAACTGTAGATCATACAGAAATCTAGCAAAAAAAAAATCCTCTGACCATTACACCAAGATATGTGTTAAGTATTTTTTCTATATCTATTGATATGATTTTAGCATGTCTATTGATACGATTTATAACACCTTCCACTTATTACCATACTGTAAAATAAGTATTTGAGGCTCAGTCAGGATTTTACTTTCTTCCCAGAAGTTACCACTGAAGTTCCAGTATTTTTACTGCTCCCATTAAAAAACACCATAAGCATTCTGCCTTGTTATTTACCTTCTTGCTTTCCACAGAGCAGTTACATTCAGAAGCAAAGCCAGTACCAGCTTCATTCTTGCTTTAAAATCTTTAGCAATTAATAGCATTTATATAAGTGCCAAGAAATTTTATTCTTAAGACTGTATTTTACTACCCTTTCTGCTGGAGACAACCTTTGTACACCACATGCACACACACGAGCCAAAACCCAGAAATAACTGTACTCAGCAACACAACTACAAACCTCAGGAAAACCAAGTACATTATAAACATTAATTAATTTCAGCCACATGCCCTCCTCTGTGAAGTGGGTAATTACTATTCCCATTTAGCACAAGTGAAAAAAATAAAGGAGAATGATTTGCCCAGGTCAAACAAGGTGTACAGCACAGAACACAGCGCTCATAACTCTAGCCAGCGAGCCATCCTTTTCTTCATATAACCCACATAATTAAATTCTTTCAAGTCCAGTATGTAAATTACCAGAAGTCAATACGATGAAAGCAAGGCTACAGTTTCTTTCTCAAACATAAATAACACGTCCATCTTCTCACTTGCCTAGTTTTAGTATTCTCATGAATATTCACATCAGAGTTTCTCCCTCAGAATGCTCTGGAGAAAGAAAAAAGAGTAACAACCTACTTAAAAAAAAAAAATCTAATGACCTGCTGCAACTTGGAGTCATTTATTGGCTATAATATGATTAACTGTATATGTATAGCCTGAAAGGCAAAAAGCAAAGTTTGTGGACTGAGTCCAAAATGAGCAACCAGGTTCTGATGATAAAGAGAGATCTGCTCATAGTAAGTGGGTTTGAACTGGCAACTTGACAGAAGCTTAAGAGATTCACTTAATTTACATATATATTTGTTTTTTTTCTTTTCAAGGGGAGAGGGTAGCAGGGTAAATCATAAACAAGCCTAATTTCCTTGCTATGGAAATAGAAGCAGTTTTTTAGTTGATTTTATCAGCAATATAAACCTGCAGCTAATTGTTTTTCTCTGTACCCCAGGATTACAGGAAATAAGTTTGATGATAGGTTAATTCAGTAGGAGAATTAACTCCTATAAACACACAGAACAGTTTGAGTTGGAAGGGACCTTAAAGATCACCCAGTTCCATACCATGCTTCCCACCCTGCTCCTTTCACAGCGGTGCTCCCCTTCAGCCTGTCTCACTCCCTCACTGGCTAAAGCAGAAAGCACTAAACTTTCTTTTACTAGGCTGGGTGGTATCAGAATAAAAACTGCCCACAATGCTCTCCAGAATCACTGGAGGAAGGCAGAGCCTGCAGTACTGACCTGCCACCAAGTTTTTTCCATCAGCCTCAGGAACCTCATGTCATACTCCTGTATCACTACTTTTCCTCTTCATTTCATTACCTCAGCAATAACGTGACTGAAGAATGTGGTGGTCACGCCATCTCAGCTCATCAGCCTGCCACTAATGCCTTCACATGTAAAGACATCTCTTATTCACACAGTATATCCTTGACACCATTTCTATTTGCATTGAATTAAAATTAATCAGCCAGGCATTTGCCACAGCAATCCATGTAACTCAGCTTGGCAGCATGATATTATCACCAGCTAAGCAATATTAGCTTTACATGATTAGGATCTCCTGGGAACTCATTCCATGAGAGGATTGCAGGTGTTGTAAATCATAAAATATTATGCTCCCTCCTAAGCACCTGTATGACAGCCTTTTCCAAAGACATCATCAAAAACTGGAATGGTGGATCAAACCTGACTTATTAGTGTGAACTTCACAGGTATGCAAGTCCTTGAATTATCATCTCATCCTTCAGCAAGAAATCCTACAGCTCATTAACTCTTTCAGCAGGTGTCATAGTGCTGGCACCCTTACTGCCTCCTGTCAGACATCAGACTGTGTGTGGGCCACCATCAGCGAGGTTTTCATTAGCTTGGCATTTTTCTTACTTATTCTGCGCCCAGTAAGTTCAATTCTTCAAACCTTTGATGCAAGTTCTCCCCATGTGTTTACTAAGATTTCAGTTCCTTCTACTGCAGGAGCAGCCCTGCTTTGCTGTTGTCAGGATAGTTGCCCATGCTGGGCTGCTAGATCTTGTGGTGACCTGCTTGTTTACTAGAAGAAAATATCTGTAAACATCTCCAAACACATGCCAGAGAATTCAGATAAGGCACATATTTCAGGACTCCATGTCTGCCAGAATCCTCCAGGAGCACAAGACTGAGACCGGTTCTCCTCTTCCTGTCATGTCTTCCATGGGCTGGTCAAAAAAAAAAAAAACGACCCTTCAAAACATTCCTTTCCTTGATGTTGACATTCCTTCAAAATTTTCTGCTGACAGACCTCAGAGAATGGGTACAAGTCACAAGTCTCTGGTTTGCTTTTCCTTCATCTATCGTGGCTGGAGACCAAACTCAACTCCTGACATATTAGCCTTAGCTTTGGGAAAGGAGTCTTCAAAGTCTAGGTAGAAAACTTCAAGAAAATCTTCAGAAAATCTTGAATAGAACAGTCTTTTTGACTAAAAGGTCTGCCCTTCAAGGAAGAACTGCCCTGGGCATCCAGTCACTAGTAGATGCTGGCCTTCAACAGAGGTGGCTTATGTGAATCCAGAAGATTAATTCTTGCAAATTTTAAATGTACCACTGACATGGGACAATCAAGTTGGGAAGGATGTATGTCTCTGATGGTGGTCAAGCCCTAAAAAAGCCATTACCTACATAGTGAATTTGGGCACTACTTTTACATTTATTAAAGATGAAAAAAAGACTACTCTTTTTATTACATGCACTACTTTGCAATTTATCATGGGTTTTAATTACAGAGATAATAGATGTGATAATATTAATAGCCAGAAAGATGTGTTATGCAACAGGGAAACATACTCAAATATCCTAGGTGTTGGTCAGACTGACACAAAACTAAACAAAAAGTTTAGTTTTGCATAAAATGCATAAAAATAAATGCTTTAAAAACTAAGTTTTCTGTTTGCACTGCTGTCTTAAGGATTGGGAAGGTAATTTCAAACCCTGTTTAAGACAGCATCAGAACAGTGAGGACAAACAATGACAGTCTTTACACCCAGACAAGCAGCTCATCCCAGCTACAGGAAAGGTTGCCTAAAGGTACACTTTTGCCAGAAGAGAGAGCAGCTGTTGTACCGTAAATAAAATCAACTTCAGCATTAGACTACAAGCTATGTGACAGGTTTTTATTTTCCCTTTATGTTCTCTGTAAGCCAAAGAACATTTTTGCACTTATGTTTCATCCCATCTAAGGGCAAGCATTAACCAGGATGGTTTCCCAGGAACAGGGCAAAGCACAAACTAAACAAAATCAAACACACAAAAACCAAATAACCTCCCCGGATATTTTTCCTACTACTGATTTCAGTGCAATGAATAACCCAAGCCAATCTACACATGAATCATTTTCTTAGAGGCAGATATGCTTGACCTACAAAATTACTAGATATTTTAGACAGTTATGCACATGTGAACATCTGCAAAAATGCAAAAACATTTTTATAAACTTATACTTGTGTCAATACAAAACCCAGTGACATCTCCCCTCTTGTTTTTCATGTATTTTACTGAGGCAGAAAGTTTGTAGAAAAAACATTAATTTGCCCATCTGAAACAATTCAATTCCCTGCCAGCATTCAAGTCCTATTTTTTTCTTTTTAAGTTTTAGAGACAGAACTTTTTGTTTTGCTGGTGTGGAGAGATTTATAATAATTTGTTGAAACTCTAATGAATTTGAGAAACAATGGGAGTTGCCAGATTAAAAACCATTCTTGGTAGAGAAAGCCAAGAAAAGATGAGTATTTTCTTCCAGCTTTACTTGGAAGTGTGCTGCTTCATTTTTTTTAATTTGTCATATTGCAGAAGGTTGGATTAGTCATGGAACAACCTAAAAGCTGCCACAAAAAAAGTCTTTCAATTTTACTACTGAAATTACACATAGGTTCTAAGAAGATTTGGAGAATTTGACATTCATATCCCATATATCATTATACTGAGTAAAACTCAAGCCAATACCTGGTACCTTTAAGATGTTCCTATACCTGAAAAAAGACTTATTTGTTTGAGGAAAAAAAAATTGTTGATTTATGCTAAGTTTAGCAAAGGAAGCAGGATGTTGGAAAAAAATTTTCAGTACAATCTGAAGAAGAGGGAAAGGGCCAAACTCTGTGCTTATGAAAAACAAGTGGTTCACAGTCATTATCAGGCATCAAAAAGTAACAGGGGATGACTTCATTGCTTTCACAAAGATCTGATTCAATCACATTCAGTAGAAGGGCAGAGTTTTTTACTGCTGTTGTGCCACTCTGGAGTGTATAGGTGGCTGCAGGGGAATAGGCTGAGGCTGCACTCTAACCCAAAAGAGATTTGTCTAAAATCTTCCCCATTTTTGTTGTTGTCACAGGAATATCAAGGACTGAGCCAGTGTGTTACAGTGCTACTGTTTAGAGAAATAGAATCAAATCAAGCATGGGATATAAATCACTCTGCTTAAAAACAAGTACTTTAATTCTCTCTGCAAGAGTCCTAGATCATTTCATCAGATCTTTCAGATGACCAGCAGGAATGGTCGCAGCCATTTTTTTTGTGATGTCATTGTAACATACACAGGATTTCAATAAATCATCCATAAGCCTGAGCTGCTATGAAAGAATAAAATGCATCAATGCACAGCGCAATGCCCAGGAAAGGCCAATACAAGGAACCAAAGGTAGTGTGGATCATGAACCACCATGAACCATGCTGAGAACCCTTTATTCCTTCTAGATTACCTGAACCATAGTGGTCTTTCCTCACCATATTAAGAAGAGATCAGAGGGATCATGAACATTAAAGTATCTTCTTCATCATGAGCTCCAGCATTCTCTCAAATATTTTCCTACAGCAATTATCAAGACAGCATCCTCTGCTGTTATGACACCTTGGTATATTATGCCTCTAAATATGCATTCCAAAAATAAATCTGCTAGTAGCAACAAGCGCATTGTCTAAGTGGCTGTGGGAGTGTGAGAGTTAAGGAATGGCAATAGGACCATTCAGAAAATAAAAGGCTTCCTTTTTGAGTCTCAACCTATCCACCAATGACTGTACCTTGTAAAAGCAATATAATCCAGTAAACTCAGTACCACATTCCTTTAAAATACTAAAACAGCAATGCTGCAAGAACTACAGACTAGAAGAGGATATGAAACTTACAGCAAACCGCATTTAAACTGAAGAGCAAACTCACTTGTGTTTGTCCTTATTACTGTGGGGGAGAAAGAAAGAATATAATCAATGTAGCACATCCAAAACTACTCCATTTTAACATCTCAGGCTTCATTTCTGCAGCCAAAGAAGGATTTATACTGATTGACTGAAAGCATTACCTAGAGTTTGTGCTATGCTTTATTTATTTATTTGCTGAGGAAGGAGGTTCAGCGCTTATTAGGTATTTATTGCATTGACCAGTTTTATCAAGGCTTTTGAAGTGCTATAAAACAGGCTAATCAGGTGAGCAACATTTATATTCATGCCTAGAGTGGTTACAAATTAATTGATCAAGTCTAAGGAAGCTTTCAATCGACAAGGTTTTCAGTCCAATACTGAAAGAAGCTGAGGCTCTTCTACACATAACCTTAAGGAATTAAGTGGGAACTTCCCTGTGTGAAAATAGGGAAGCTGCTCAGCAAGCTGTTTTTTTCCCCACAGAAGGCTGCAAACTTGCAAATAGCATGAATCCAGTATACGCCAGTGCAATGTAACTGATACATGTCTAAGCTGTGGATTATAGGAGCAAATTCAGTTTTACAATGATGATATGGAAAAGTCTTCACCTCAGCCACTGGGCACAGACACACATGAACTGCACGTCTGCAAGTGTGACCAGGTTTAGACATATTATAATATTTAGAAACATGTCCATAGGAAAAATGTCATAAGAACATAGTGCAACTGCAAGACCAGAACAGAGCAAAGGCACCATATATATGCAGATACCACCTGGGACTAAAACATGTCAAAGAAAGTATGGCACTACTTCACTTAGCGTTTCCTTCCAGCACTCTGCAGTGTAAGGACAGCCAACAGAATTTTTTAGCTACAAAATAACACGGCACTATTTTTTCATCTGATACTTGAATCAAACCATCTTGTGTTGTGCTTCAGGAATTGTTACCTTTCAGATCAGATATAAAACCAAACCAATGTCCTAATCCCAAGAATCACTAAAGATCCATCCTACTGCATTTTTCATTAATATTAATCCTGATGCCCTGGCCACGTTCCCACTGAGATAATTGCTATTTGCCTCTGCAAATTCCTTTCTTTGTTTTAACAGGGTCTAAGCAGACAAAATTCATCCCTATGTAACGTCACCAGCATGTTTATCCAATTCTTCCGCCAGGTTCTCTGCTTGCTGCATCAGGAACATAGTGTTCTTCTATCTCTTTTAGCAGCAACATTACACTGTGTCACTTCAGCAGGGTGGTGCAATGACACATGCAGAGAGGAAAAAGGGTTTTTGTGAACACTAGACTGAATATAATCTTAGTGCTATGAATTTCCTTAGTAAGCTGAAACAAGCACACATTATTCAATGTCAAGTCAGAATCTCCACAAGCATAAGAATGAAAAAAACCTACCCTGAGACTAATGTGACTGTTAGTAAACAGACCACAGAAGCCACCTCCTCACTGAGGAGTGACTGGTAGTGGAGTGTGCAGACACCAGACTGCATCGTACACAACTCTGGCACCAAACCCCAGCTTCAAGACTTAGGGAGTTGGTGGGCTTACCATCTCATCTCCTTCAGTCTAGTTTTTAATAAAAATTATTTTATGTTCAGGAAGGTTGCTTTTCACTAAGGGTAGGCTTCATCTCTTGGAAATTAACTTAAGCTTCAGGAATTTAAGTTGGACATCCTGACACTTTTTTTAAACAATGGTAAGAGAGGCACTCTTAGAGGGAAAATCTTTACAAAAACATTTAAGACATTTTCTGGCTCATGCTTTGCAAGTTGCATCATCTCCTCTCTGCCCAGCAAGGGCTCAGGCACTAGCTTTTACAGTAGAGTAATTTTTTCTTGCCTTACTTTAAACACAGAATAGGTGTTTTAATTTAAAAGGGTATTTGTCCAGAGCAAGTGTAGCAGAGACTGATCTCTCCATTCTCCAGAGCTGACAGCACAGTCCCTCCAACAAACATGAGAGATTTGGGAACTATTTAAAGAAACCCTTAGCCAGATGCATATAATCGCATGAAACAATATTCATATATCATATCATATATTGCTAAATACACAGGGTGGAACTACCTTCCCTTGACATTACTGTTCAATGGTAATAACCATTGGTAATAACCATCAAGTTACCATATGAAATCCCAAAATATTCAAAATAGAGAGGAGGGACAAGAGACTAAGCCTACCAACCATGACCTGTTAAAAGGGTGTTGGCTTCTGTTCCAGTTTCAATAATCCATAGGCACAGGGGTTTCACTGTGTACCACTTCAAGCTGGCACAGGTCAGGGAGCCCATGTCCTCGCTCCCAGGTCACCAGGCTGCAGGTGCCAAATACTTTTTAGTTTCTGGGCAAGCAGCAGATCTCAAATCTGCACATGGCATACTCAAGATTGTTCAATGCATAAAAAAGTACCTTCTTTTTGCAAACTCATCTCTCCATTAGGTAAAGCATGGACAATTTTAAGGAGCAATTGGAAGACTTTTTTCTCTCACTGCTGAGCTAGCACAGCTAGTGTATCATCACTCACATTTTCCTCCTTCCCGTCATTGCTTGTCAGTCGCAATTAGAATTGCTGCTCAGTTCCTGGGTTGCTGCTTATGAACAAAGGCAACTTTGAAAAACAAAAAAAGTCAACTTCAAACCATTTGATCTCTCCTTTCATCTCTAGCCAACAGCAAACAACACTAAACCACAACAAAAACCAGATGTTCACGTATTCAACAGAAATGATCAGAGCATGTCACTGTCCTAATCCAAATATTAAAAATGCAACAATCAAAATGAAGTATTAACAAGGGACAAAAGGACTTAGAGAGTACACAGTAGTGTTCCTATCATTACCCAGAAATTATTTTTACAGTTATTGTGCTTATTGAAAGTTTTGTGACAGATCATTATTTTGATGCAGAGCAGACTTTAACTCAAATACAGTCCTACGTTTTCTGTGGTACTAATCTAGCTATACAATTTGTCAAAATTTATCAAAACAAACTTTTTACTATATTCCAGAAGGTGAAAAACACTCTGTAAATAGAACATTGGATTTAATTCAGTCAGCAAAGATACTCATGTTCATCAGAAATCAAAGGTAGTAAAGGAGCTTTGCACAGGATGTGTAGAAAAACATCACTTGTCTAACAGGAATTGTGTAGCTATCACTCCACCTAGAAGCACTTATAATTTGAACACTACATGACAACTTGCTTTTAAGCACTTCCCATGAGCATCCCGGCTGATGAGACTACAGGATTTGCAGCAGTGACTGATGGTAATACATGGCCACAGATTAAGGTTGGCATTGGAGAGACAGGTAGTAGTTTAATTTTTGTTTTAGAAAGAAGGTCCAAAGCTGGATCAGAGATGGTAGAGCCCAACTTCTCAAACTGAAGCAGGACAAAACTCTGCTACTGATGGTGCTCACACTGCCTCTGTACTACCACAGAAGTGGCATTAATTTCAGTTATGAGTTCTGGTGGATGCTGGATATAAGGTCACAACCCAGGTTTATTATGGGGGTACCTTGTTGTTCTTTTCTGTCCTCTTCATCCTCACCAAAACACTAGTTCATCCAGGTCCTAGACATGGTCTCCCAATTCAGAGAAAAAGTTGAGGAAGAAATTGTCACGAAAAGATTTTCCTCCTATCCTAACAAACAGGTACTAACACACCAGGAATAAAACCCATGGCTACACACTAGTGTTAACCAGCACACCTACAGATTTTAGATTATGAATATTTAATACCTCAGCTCAAAAAAAGTGGAATACCCAAACAATGCCAAGGGGAAAGAAAACCCATCACAAATTCCTTGAGAGCAAATGCTTTCACAGAGACTAAGACTTTGGGAAGACTACTGTGTTGATGGGCAAACAACACCAGAGGTCAGAGATGTTCTGTATGCATATCATTACCTGCAACACCATTTCACTGCAGCTGACATGTCTACAGCAAGGACTTCCAGCTGCCAATGTTTACTGAGATGAAAAAGGTCAAAGAAATAGAACTGACCTTTTCATGTGGGCCTGCTGGGTAAACATGAGGCATTGCTAGGCTTGAAAATGGATTAAAGGGGGCAGAGGGGGAGGAAAGCTCTTACCAGAGCCTCTGAGGGTAAAATCCAGCAGTGCCTCCACTCCACCTAGTGAGATCTCAGCAGTCATTTCTGTTTCACTTTGTTAGCTTTCAGAGTAGGGGCTTTTGGCCGAGTGTCACATCTGACAGCAGGGGCGGGTCTCTACAAGGACTGGAGAGCTCTCCTGCTTAGTCACCTAGGAAGGTAGATCCAAAATAAGCCTGTAGATGCATCCTGTATCATACTGCTACCACCACTTGAGACACACAGAAACAGTGACATTAATTTTGCATCAAGTCTTGATTTCCCCACGGTCCTCTTAGGGAGAAGGGAGCACTCAGTCTCTTGAAGCGAGGTACAGAAAGACACCTCAGCTCTGTATAGCCAGGATTTTTTCAATGAGCTGTTCCCACACCCCAGCTCTTCAGCAACAAGAATAACTGAGGCACTAGCTCCCATTTCAACACTCAGCACCACATTATGTCTTTTGTCAATGTTAATAAGACTTTTTTAAAAAGTGTCAATGGAACAGGATTGCGGAGAGTTGTATACACCAGACACAGAGAACATGCCAGATCCGACGTGAACGTGCTGCTTCTCTGCCTTTCCACAGAAAACACTGAGCAACTTCAGAAAGCTAAAATTACATAAAGCTTTGGCCAACCCTTGGTATTTTTAAAAAATCTCAGGCCAGGAGTTGACATGCAGTTTTTCAAGAAGTTAGCATCCACAACATTAAAGACTGCATGCAGGATGACAGCAACTGCTGGGTGATGTCCACCTTTGGAGATACTGACAATAGTTAGATACCAGGGAGAGAAGCACAGCACCAGGAAAGGCTGGCCTTTGGATACAAAGCAGTTGTTCTCAGTGCTTTAGAACCTTGTCTCACTGCTTCCAGGCTGTGGAAGACGTGCACAGGGTAGGATTAAGGTCCCTACATAAACCCAGGAGCAGCAATAGGTGCTGTAAAGCAGCAGGTTCAGCGCTGAACAAACACAAACCCTGCACTTTTGAAACCACAGCAGGACTTTTCAGAGGACAGTTACTCAACTTGCTGTGATCATATCTGCATGAACCTGCTATTGTGAAGTCACAAATCAAAATGGACAGCAGCCAACAATATCAAAGTTCAATAATTCTTTCTATTTCTTTTTTTTTAAGTATAGCAAAGCACTGACTCAAAAAGTATATTCATCCTAACTGCATCATTCTTTCATATTGTGTTAAAGTTTCAAATTTTTGTGACTTAAAAGCCTGCTGATGCAAGTGACTGTCACCAAATCAAATGGACACAAAAATAAACAAGCAGGAAAAGAAATATAGACTGACCAGTAACAGATTTACAACAGTCTTGCCATTTGAAAAGAACGCATCATCTCACAAGCCAGAGCAGTATTTCCTTTTGTGTGGTGGGGGTTTTTTTATTTTACTTTTTTCCTAGAACATTCAAGTGCATCTTTAATGTATTATTCAAACAGAAGCAATGATTAATTAATCAAAACTCCGTTGTATAGGGAGAAGAAAACTGGGCTCTTGTGCAACACCCGGCCAGATGCACCAACTTAAAGGGAATCATGAGGGAGGATGTGTCAGCAATAGCGCTTAATTATGCAGTAAAAAAAGATGGGATTTCAGAGACAGCTTTTAGGTTTTTAGCAGCATCTATGTTCAGTGCTTCTCTTCACCATATATAGGCTACATGCCCCTTTAAGTATCCCATCTATCAGAGATACTGAAGCAAGGGGTGCTTAATCCAATCTCATGCAATCTGGCTTGCCTGGAACCATGAGCAGCTGGATTCAAAACTGACCAATGAATTCTCCCTAAAACAGGCTGCTTTAAATGACATGTGTCCCTTGTGTGTTTCTCAGTACTTTTTAGGTAAGGAAGACACAGTGGTAGACTGATATAATAGACAAGGAATCAAATCTGGAGTCAGGAGGGCTGTTCTCTGCTTTTGGCTTTGTTGAACTACATAAGCCTGCTCACTTCTTGGTGTTTCTCTTTCCCTTCCCATACTACATCTTTTTAAACTTGAGAATTTAGCCCTATTAAAAAAAAAAAAAGAAAATTATTTTAGTAAAACCATCCCAGTGAATCAATGAATAATCCTAATCCCATCTAGGACAGGTTTGAGCAGTGCTGTTTCAAAAAGGAAACAAACTCTTCTCCAAGTTTGTCACAGGCACAACAGGAATCGAAACCTGCAACACCTACAACGAAAATGCAAGCTAGGTAATAAGAGAAACTTTCCTTACAGCAATAGCATAAGAATAGGTTACTGAAATTTTCTGTGAAGCACCTATTCTCAGTAGCCCAGATCTTCTGAACAATTGGCTGGATACACATCTGTCCGAAATAGTTCAGGTTGAGTTGTTCTTGCCACAGGGCAGAAATGAGCTATATGATCTTTCATGATCTCTTCCAGCTCTACTTTTCTGCAATTCCACATATTTTAAGAATGAGAAATTTAAAAGTTTTAAATTGGCATATCTTTCCCAAAGGACTGAGCTCTTTACTGTTGCCATTCATGAAAATATCTGTATTTGTCTTAATTAAACTATACATAAAAAATAGGTTCTTCAACGTTTTTAATGTTCTGGGCAATGTAACATTTTTGCCTTCTGGTTAATACTTCAAATCAGAAGCTACAGGAAAACATCAGCTCAAATAACCAATTTTTTTTTTTCTGTAAATTAAAACACAAGGTAAGGTTTTAAGAGATTAAAATAATGGGAATGAGATAACTGTTCACTGCTCATCAGCCCTAGAGTTCAAAGGCCATTAATTTGGCTCCAACCAGGGTTATTTCTCTTCAGAATCATTATCTGAAGTCTGTAAGTTAGCAAAAAAAAAACAATTTAAAAAAAAAATCACTAAACATCTAGTTCAAGGACATGCAAAATCTGAAGGCAAAAAGCATATAATTTTGAAACTTCATATTTAATTACAGTTATTTATTGTCTCCTCAACCCCGTATTTCTTTCCTAACCTATTCTATCCTTCCCAAGTTCGCACCTTTCCACCTTCATGATCATGTGCACTGTCAAACTGCAACATCATGACATGGTAATAATGTAGACAGCAAGGGGAGTAGACTCAAGAAGAGTTATCCAGGAGGAACAGACCACCATAGCAACGCTTACTTATTTAACTATCTAAGTAGGCAACAAGGTTTTTGTTTTTCACAAGAAAATACCTTCCCCTATGCAGAAATAGGACATTACCAAAAAAAAAAAGTAAAATTAACACCAAAAAATACATAATATGAGCAAAGGCAACTGCTTGCTGGATACTTTTTCCAGGTGAGAAGTGATTGGCAGATGCAGCTAGCTGTCCAACCTAAATTTAAAGAGATCACTCTCTTTAGCTCCCTTGAAACAACAGCCAGTGAAATCGGAGTGTGTAAAAAACTCATGTTGACTCATTGTTTGTTCATTCTCATGTCTTTCATCTAAGGGTAGGTAAAGGAAGCTTGGTCCCCAATAGTCACAAACCTAATGTCCAGAACCACAGGCAAAACCATGGCTGTGTCACTGCTCATCACTAAGGAATGAGGACAGGTGATAGAGTTGAACCCACTTCCACTAAGCCAAATTCATGCCCAGCCTCACAGCATCCTCAGGCTCGTTCTGTGGTCCTGAAACTGCCAGAACGCCACCAAGGGGGTAGCTTTGCTCTGGGGCACCTTTGACTCCCTATACACACATCAATCAATGAGGAATTACTTTGCACTTGAATTCAGATTTCTATTGAAACTCCTGCTTTTCACACAAAACCAACTGTTTCCAGTATAGATACTGTAGGGGTCCATCTCTGCATATCCACATGCGAGGGGGTCACAGCTGTATACAGTCCTGTTGCCAGGTGTCTACCATGGCCAGTTACCAACTACTGATTGATTCTCTTAATTCAAGTGCCTGATCCTCCTATAACAGCTTCTCTTTTCCTTGATGGCTCGGCATCCCAGCCAGCAGATTATCCCTAATCCTGAGGATCTGGGGTGACCTTTGCCAGCTGCATCCAATCTTGCACCCATTCTTCACCTCCATTTCCACTACCAAAGTACTTCGAGATAGCCCCTCACACAGGTCAAGGCTGAATGTTTAAAAATGTATCATTTAAGAGCTCTTCTTCCAGGTCTTCCCTTCCAAGAACCCCATTTGACTTCAGTACCTGATTTCTGAATACCGGTGGGTACCCACTTCCAGGATCCACTGACTGTGCTCCCACGATGCTGTGAGCCATCCTCATTACCATGCACATGGCTGATTTACCTTCAGCTCACTGTCTAGTAAGACCCCCAAGGTGCTCCTCTGCAGACCTGCTCCCCCTTCAGTCTGTTCCCAGTCCACATTGCTGCAGGGGTTTATTTCATCCCAGCCTCAGAATTGCACACTTGCCCTCACTCGGTTTCATCAGTTTGCTGTTGGCTCCATCTTCTCCAGGCCTCCGAGTGGCAGCCCTACCCTTCAGATATTTATTGACTAAGACCCCAAATCTGATATCATTTGGGAAATGTTATCTCTTAACAGTTTTTGTATCACAGCCCACTTCTGTTTTCTCCTACACACAGCTACTGAAAATTCCAGCCTAATCATGGTTTAACTGTCTCCTGTACTGTCCAGCCATATAAAAGAAGCCATTCAGTGTTAAAACATTTATGTGTCACTCACATCCTCCAGGAGCATGAGTGAAACAAACTACAAAACTCGCTAACTCCTCTGCCTCTGAGGCAGAAACCTAGCATTTTACACACTGCCTTTAAAGGTAAGGGCTCCCTTTCTCTCCATGCAGCATCCAACTTAAGCTGACAAAGAAAACTGAATGTAGCTGTGCTCATGATTTTTTGAGCATTCTCCTCAGTCTGTGGTGTGCAAAAGCACAGCCATGCCATTCCTCATTGGAAAGTGGACTTGACTCTCAAAATCTTCTAGAGAGGTTTGTCAAAACTGCCCTCACTTTGCTTCATTAACCTTTTGCCCTTAGTTTCAGCGCACCTGCCTGCTTCACCTTTTCAGCATTTAATTATTGTCTTTTCCACCCAAACTGAAGGCTAAGGTTTGGCCTCGGACCCCTCTGCCTGGTCCACATGAGCTCATTAAAAACTTGGTGCTCTATGACTGTAGGAAAGAGACAACAGACAACAAAGATAAAGAGCTGCTAAGAGATAAAAACGTAAACGATAAAACCACTGAGTGTACGCAATGAACAAGACCAGTGTTTATTTCTAACCCTTCCAGGCTAGCACTTTTTTTGCTCACCTATCTTGAAGTGGTTAAGCGTGGACAACAACATTCTGCTAGTCAGCAGCATTTCATGAGTTTAAAATAAAATAAAATCAAAGAAGGTAGAAGCAATTCCGTTAGAGTCCCTTACAAAAAAAGACTGAGCTTTTCTCCATTTTCCGTCTATGTCTTCTCTAGAAGGGCAACAGGAAGCACATGGATAGCTGTGAAAGACCAATTCTGAGATTTTTCAACAAATGTTGTCTGTCAAAGTGAAACCAACTTCCTGAACATAAATTATTCATGTTCAAGGATAAAAGTATCAGAGTCAATAACCCAGAAGATTAGGAGATTTCTTGCATGGCACTTTTCTCTTTCTGCAGGGGCAGGCTGTTTCTGTTATTTGTAGCTAAGATTTGCCAAGAAAGTTAAACTCAGCCAAGACATCTAAAGGTCTTTTTGCATCACTTTTTGCTTCTCTCCCTACTACTGTTGATCATATGAAAAGCTGCTTTGACATTTCCACATCATTCATTCAGGCCAGGGACACAGAATACAGAATTCAAGGGGTTTTGATTATCAAACACCATCAGATTGCAGACTGGGATTTCCATCAAACAGGAGATGGGCACTCAGAGCCTTCTTAAATGCTAGGCATACAAGCCATGATGGAAACATCTTTGGTTTTCTGTTTTAAGGAGCAGGGGGGCTGTTCTTTTCATGATATGCAGTGCTCTTTGAGTAGCTTGGGAAGTTTTTATTGCTCTGTAATTAATGCTATTACCCAATAATAAAAGGTATAATTGCTCAGGGTTACACATATGGGAGAAAGGAAGAAATAACTGGAATTGAACTAGGATGATTTTTTCATAAATTAAAAGATACACTTGGAGGGAAGAATAAGTTACAGATTCTCCCATTATGCAAATTATGTCATACATTTTTAGGTAAAAGACTGAATTCTGCTTTTGCTTCTGTGCTCCTATTAGAGATGCTAGTCCACTGAAGAAGCCACAGAGGTGAATCAGTTTTCACTCTCAGGGGTCAAATTCACTCATTTCTGCATTTGCTATAAATCCAGAAATTTTCAGTAAGTCTAGTCTAAACCCTGTCTATTACACACTCCCAGCTATCAGCAGCAAGCCTCTGGGATGCTTTTTCAGTGCTTTCATTTCGTATTTTGATGCATGATTCATACAATATTTGATTTACCCCTTCATTAACTTGCCTCAAGTAGAGAAGGTTGAATGCTATTAGGTCAAAAGCATTTGAAAAATTTCCTTCTTTTCGGTTGATCTACTCAGTGAATCAATATTCTTCCTACTCATCCAGTTCTACTCTCAAGGGAAGTCAGATGTTCATGGCCCTGACCTTAAATATTGGCCCTTAGCCCATCACTTAAAATGAAAGACAGTAATTACCAAATTGGTGGACAGAACTGTCAGTTGAGGAAAAAAAACAGGGAAAGACAAAGATGATTGGAAAGAAAACACAGATGCACTGAGATCTGGCTAACAGGATTTCACAAAGAGGGTGATATATTGTAGCTTGCCTCTGAGAACAAATACACTGGATCTAATATTTTTTCTGAAAACCTGTAGGTTTCAGGCTGGAATTCTGAATACACAGAACTTTTATTCAATTCCTTATATGCCAGACACATTATCTCTTCCCCCTCAACGCTTCTGGTCAAACCCTTGGAATCTTAAGAGCTCTAGTGGTACTGCTTTATTTATCTTAACGTGACCAAAAAGATACTGCTGCTATCTGGTGTGAATTCAGGCCCTACCCAAGAAGAGAGCATCCTGCAAACTGTCATTAGCACTATTGCCTCTTTTGAGATGAACAGAACTGACTTGTTTTACTTTTTTATTTTCTTAAAAAAGACCAAAAAAACAACACCAAGTGCTAGGGTGGTCACCTAAAGCCTTCAGTATCACAAAAGCCACATTTGCACAGTTCAAGATTCAGAAGTCTTCAGCTACCCACCTCATTAAGACCTGAAAAGGACTAGGCTTGCACAGGGCAGGGACTCTTACCTCCTCAGAGACATATGACTTCAAGATATTTCCTTCTCTGCTTCCAGTCTTTGCTTTTGAAAAATTAAATTACACCTACAAATTTTTAAACCACAATGGAAAAAGCATTCTCCTCCAGCATTTCTCTGGCTGGCAAACATAATGCATTTTGCAATGAGAGACTCTAATCCAGCCTACAAAACAAAAGCTCTGCCTCAGTACTGATAAAAAGTGCAACACTGCTACAGGCATTTTAATATACAGCAATTCTTTTCTGTTCCCCCTTGCCTCTGAGACCAACAAAACTAATCAATGAAAATATGAAGCATGTTCTGGATATATTTCCTCCTCATCCCACACTAGGTATGCCATGAAATGCCCTCACATAATCCATGCTGTTTCCCATTGTCCTATCAGTTTACTGTCACCTCAGCAAACAAGGCTTTGGAACAGTGTTTAAGCCATAGCAGAAACTCTAGAGAGGTCTGTTAAAAACACACGTGAAAACAATTAACAACTTAAGAGAGTTCTTTCAATAAGAAATGGGAAACATCGACTTTCCTGTTTTGATGATAACTCGAAAGAGAACAGCTACAAATTCTCAAAACAGTGCTCCCTTTTCCAAGATACTTCTGCACATTCAAGAGAACTTCCTAACAAAAGCAATTACTCCGAGGTCAATACAGGTGGACTAGTAATGCTATTCCTGGTCAGAGAAGAGCATGGAAAAGTATCAGTTTTCAGTAATCATGAGAACAGATATAGATTTGTGAGCATAATGTAAAGGTGTCTAGTTTTGCCATAACTCTGTTTTATTAGGAGCAGGGGAAAGGAGCTAGTCTTCCCATATACCAGAAAAAATCTGAAAGTTCAGAAAATTCTTTGAGTTGAAAGGGCATGCAGGTTCTGATGCATTTTTCACTAAACTTTTGGTTGTGACAATACAAGCTACATCATGGATATTACCATCTTATTCACTTTTTCCTCACCTCCCAACAGATTTGCACAGAGCACACTGTGGCAACAAACACAAACACATGAAGTCCCCAAACCCTTCCTGACCTGTGCTACAGAAGGAGAATTTAGTGATGGGGAATTTAATTTCCTCTTCCAAGTACTCAAAGTGAATTGAAGTTGACATGCAGGGAAAAAGATACTGCTTTGCTTAAAACAGTTCCCCTGCCACTACTGAAAGCTCTTCCATGGTACTTATCTCTCCACTTTGGAGCTAAAGAGACAGAGTAATGCTGGAGAGAGGAGCACTCGGCACATCAAGTATATGCAGGCAAAACACTTGCCATGTGCCTTCCCCAAGGTGATCTCCACCCACAATTTGATCTGACAAGCTTTTTCAGACATTCACCAATTCATTCACATGGCCATGTGTCCTTCACTTGCAAATTGTTGCCATGCCATTTATATAAAATAATCAGTCCAAGTCCTTTTGACTGGACAGATGTTTCCTATGGTATGCCTCCATGCATAAACACAATGCCAGGGTTTCCACTATACATATCATATCTCACTGTAATTTTGTTTATAAATTGATATAACTAAAATCAAGAAACTCCCCATTCTGTCATTATAACTCAGCATAACGATATATTTTACTTGTATATCTCACTATACAATGTGGTACACTAGTACAGATGTCTTCTGATTACTCTCTTTAGAAATAAAAGAACCTTAATTTGAAATATTTACTGGTCTAGGAGGATGTTTTTACCCAATGCCAGTTTTAATTTACCATGCAAGTCCTAATTAGCAGATACAGTATATTTATTTCAGGCAGTGACAGCTGGGTTTTTTAAAATAAAAAAAATATTTAGAGAGAAGATGTCATTGATAAGTGCATTTTTACACATATACATTTACATGCTTCAGATATCAATTATAAAGTATTAACTGAGTAAACAGCAGGATTATCACAGCAAGTTTGTAACTTTTTTTTTTAAAGTCTTTGACACTTGTGACAAGGTTTATGACAGCTCCAGTTTGTCATCTGAGAGAATTTTTTTGATTCAATATCAAGCAAGTCTATCACAGGTTGGCTCAGGCATGGATTTGCTTTTAAAAAATGAGCTGAACTGCTTATTTGTAACAAGTGCTAACTCTGTTTTAAAGATCTTTAATATTTACCTTTATGTGGCACTGTTCTGGGATGGTGGAAAAGTACCATCCTTAGCCTGAAGATGTATAACCTCCTTCTGAACTGCTGTCAACCTCAATAATGACAGTAGGAGCAGATAACCTCACTGAAGTGGTAGATCTTTGATCACCCCTCTCTTCCAACTCCTCATGTAAGTGGGTGATTTAAGATGGACTATAATACAGAAAGATCTCCTAAGATCTAGGTAAGATGGTGATTGAATGGCCCTTTCTCTTCCTGATCAAAGAGTGAAGTAAAAATCTGTCTTTTAAGCAGTTGATTTTCCTCACCTATCCACTAGATGAATAAAAACCTTTGAAACAGTTGGTCCAAAAGGAAGTACATCTCACCTGTCAAGAGAGATGTGGCAAGAATAGGTCTGCAGACTGCACTGGCTTTTAAGTGTTCATGAGCTTTTTGTGTAAGTATGAAAACATTATCATCGGTTTCCAGATCAAACTGCTGCACAGAAAAATACGATCTACATGAGGGAAATCATACCTGCAGTTTTTAAGAAAGAAGCCTTCCTGACCCTTTAAATCCGGGAACAAAAAAAAAGTGCATGCAAGAATTCAGGGTTAACAGAGTCACTAGTAACAGTCTGTCTCTAAGGAATGTGTCAGCAGTTCAGGAAAGAACTGTGTGGATCCAGTATCCAAGAAATCTTACATCCTTTGGCAAATGAAAATCACTATTCATTTTCCACAGTAGATGCTACTTTTTACTTAAGACAGAATTTGTCTGAGATCATTTTAGTTTTCTAATGCTCGTTGTCCAGACTGAACTCACAGACCCCCATTATTCTCAATGTAGGAAAACAAGCAGCCCCAAAGGGGGCTCTCTCTGATGTGTCTGCAGGCACAGGATTGGTAGCAGACTCCACATCCAACCTGCAGCTAGCTACACCTTACATGCCACAGTTGAATACAGACTGGTATTAAATGCTAAATGAAATGTTTCTAAACAAAAAACATCAGCCATCTTGCATTGCAGAGCCATTGCTGGATATTTATACCTAATAGTTACACTTGACAGGTTTCCCCGTTGTAGAAACATTATTTCAGCCAGCATCGCCCACACTATATGAAACTCAAATCCAGATGCACATCAGTGAAAGACAGCAGCTTAAATATACAGTTTGGTGTAGTACAGTACTTGAAGATCAATAAAACTTTTGAAGGGCAAGAAAGACTAAGTTGCCAGCGCAGGACAAGAAAACAAACTCTTCTAGATTTGATCTCACCTTGCCTTCCTCATAGCCACGGACAAGTCAGCAATATCAACGCTGCAGTAAGAATAGTGCCAATGAAATGTCAACATACAGAAGCTATGTTTAAGAAGAATTCCCAATTCCCACTGATTTTAGCACAAAACTTCTCTTACAAGGTTAACTTTTACTCAGCACCTAACTCCACAGTGATACTAAGGCTTCAACTAGAAAATTTTGATATACCTTTAGTTTTGTAATCAGCACAATGAGGACAATAAGGTTTACTTCCTGCTTTTTGGGGAGCTGTGTGGAGTCATTAATTGCTCTTCACTGTGAAGATGAACTCTGTTCTATGCCAAGTTAGAATACAATCCTAAGGCCAAGCAGAAGCAGCATTATCTCACACAGATAATGATCAGAATAGACTTAAAAAGGGGGGGGGGGAATCTATCTGTTGGCTTACTAAAACAGGTGCTACACACAAACAGTGGCAGAAGACAAAAGCAAAAAGAAGACACTTAAAGAATAGAAAGAGAAGCCACTCCTACTTTATGTCAAAAACTACATACTCTGGAGAGAACTTGTCTCAATTCTCTATTTGGCTACAAGCTTTTCTGTCAAAGCTGAGTCCATCTCTGTACTTCTAATCCACCTGCCACTCCAGGAAAGATAAAATCACTGCCTTTGCATTATCCACACTACAGGGGAGGATTAAATGATTAGCTTGATTTCACATGAATGTGGATACATAGTGCATTCTAGCTATGACCACCACCCCCCCCCGAACTCAGTATGAACTGATTTTCTTCCAAAAAACATCAACAGTGAAGTGCATATCCTTACTTTTTTGTTGTTGTTTCCTGAACACTGCACGCTCCTGGAAGTAGTGGTCTAACCCTGGTATCTGCAGATCACAGGACACAAAGCAGGGACCACAATCACGAAGCAAAGAACAAATGCAAATACAGGCCTTTTGTGTACCAGAACTTACACAGAAGCTCCTCAAAACCCAAAACCTTTGTCTGAATATTTCATTCAGCAACACTGAATTCAGCAGCAGCTAAGAGCAAAATAATCTTAACTCTGAAAATTAGACATAACTTTTTATTATCAAATGATAAAATTACTTTTTGTCCCACTTTGCTCTCATCCCTAGTGTCTCTGCTAAGACTGGATCCCTTAGAAACATTTTTTATTAAATGTATCCACTCTAAAACAATTCTCCCCAGGAATGATTATAAAAGAAAGAACTTCCATCTATATTTAATTAAATCTGAAAAAAATCTTACCATAATCAAAGGTAATTTAGACCTTCCACCAAGAGCTTAGCACATATTGCCAATGATAAATTTCAAGAAGTTGCCTGGGTTGGGTCCATCTTTGTAACAAACAGAAGTGTGAGGAACTTTCTATTGTATTTCAAAAAAGATTTTCAATTGAGAAGCAGACTCAGCAATGTCTCATTCAGGCTCTTAAACTAATGAAGGCCTGATCTAAAGCTCATTAGGAGACAAGAATCATTCCAACAATGTCTCTGAACTTTGTATCAGGCTCTGTGAGAAAGCAAAAATTTCTTTTTGTCCTATACTTTCAGACCAGCAAGGGGAAAACCATCTTGCCATCAGCATCAACAATAAAGTTTATACTCTTCATAAGGACTGGATTTCAAAGGGTGTTTGTTCCTCACCTGAACTTCAGATAACTTTGTGGAAAAACAGCTGCTGGTAATACTTAAGTATTGTGGTAAAAGAGAGAACTGACTTTAAAATGCTGGTCTCTTCATAGGGTGTAGTAGCTGAGTGCCATAGCCCCACTTAACAGTGGTGGGAAGTACGATAATGGATGGGAGGAGGTAGAGTCATGTACAGTGCAACATGGACACAGTCCAGCTCATAAGCCCATCCTGGGGGGAGCATGGCAGACCTCAGGAGAAGGAGACCTTATGGCACAAGAACTACAAATATCACAAGACACTTTGGACTTCTTTCAAATTGAAACATTTTTTCAAAAAATTTGAGCTTTGAGGGCATCTGTCCCTAGTTCTGTTTGGGGGCTCTCCCCCTTCTTTGCTTGGATTTTGTTGTTTGCTTTGGTTTTTTGTTTGTTTGGGTTTTTGTTTTGGTTTTTGTTTGTTTGTTTTGAAAATTAGCACTTTTCACATACACTACAAGAACAAAATTTAGTTAAAAATGGCTTTGTCAAACATCCAGTCAGGATCCCTCCATCCCTGTACTGGGTTCCCTACAGTTTTAGTAGTGAGCAGACCAGAGCAGCACTTCTGAGCAGCACAAAT
Source organism: Neopelma chrysocephalum (assembly GCF_003984885.1). Taxonomy (NCBI): domain Eukaryota; kingdom Metazoa; phylum Chordata; class Aves; order Passeriformes; family Pipridae; genus Neopelma; species Neopelma chrysocephalum. Next base: position 6,052,654 of record NW_020897747.1, on the reverse strand, counting down.
ACCTTTTTTGCAAATTTCCCCATACATTCAGTCCTTCTCCAGTATGAGTCAGTTCAATATATGATGCATTCTCTGGGCTTACTGTTATCAGCTCGCTTATTAACTGTATAAGCATTATTAAGCACCTCATGCTGAGCTGCCCTTTCTTACTGTGAACTGCTGCTGGATTTGTACTGCACTGCTATTTGGTTTCCCTTTGAAGAAGAAAAAAATTGTGTGAGGGTCATTCTGTTTTCAAACAGACAGGCTGCTTGTATCTTCAGAAAATAAATGCTTGAACACATTCAGAAGCAAGATTGTTATTTTCTTTTTAAATTGCAAAATAGTTTTTTTTTTTTTTAAGTTTTGTTTTACCAAAGTTCAGAAAGAGCATTCAGTGCTACACTGGTGAATTCAAACACTGTCTGGCAAGCAGATGGACTGCTGCAGAATGGGAGAGCCAGGGAAGAAGGGATTGCTCACAACTCCTCTGGTAACCTGGGTGCATCACTCACCCCACACATCTCATCTGGATGCAAGCTCTCTGGGGCACATTGCCTGGTGTACAAATTTTTATCACCTGCACGAATTGTTCCAGTTGTCTAATCTTCCCACAAGGAGTTCAAAGACAAACCTCAAAACACAGCAAAAGTATCATTTTAATCCATGGAAATCTCATGGTTTGGATCCCTCATTTTCTTTGAGATTTCATCCCCTCTTCTCATTCTTCTATACCTCTGCCCAAACATCCTCCTCCCTCTCTTGACTGCCCCCACTGCATGTGTCTCCTTAACAATCTCTTCATCTCTTGCACGCACCTGAGCCACACATCCCTTCAGCTCCACAATTCATTCTGAGGGTTCTGTGTGGGCAGGGGTGATGATATTTACAACCCAAAGGCCCATGGCAAGGCAGAGCCAGATTACGGGTCTCTGGAGATTGTTTTCCCACTGTACAAAATGCTCTTGCTCTATTGCCAACCATGACTTCCTCTTAAAATGCCTACAGCAACTCACCTGCAGCAAGCTGAGGTCCCATTTTTGACAGGAAAAGTGCAGATATCACAGACAGTAACTGCATATCCCTTGTCACATTCAGTAGATGATACTTAAAGGTCAATTTTCTAAGCCATGTTTTGTTGGCAACATTTTGTGAAGTAGGTTGTACCTTCCAGGTCAAAAAAACCAACCAAGCACAAATGCTGCTGCAGCACCACATTACACGCTTTGGTTATAGGATTTGCAAGACAGCTGAAATGGTAACCTCTGCTCCTCAGCTATTCCATTGATTCAAGCTGTTAATGCTGCACATGTGTGAATAGAATCTGAAACCAAGGCCAAATCCGCAAGAGTTGAGCCAGCTCCCCATCAACAGAGGTGGGATTTGTAGCAGCTTAGGATCACCAATTTGAAGATTTAGTTTGAACAAGCAAGATTTTGATTTGGAAGCACTGGAACTGAAGAGGGTATTGCAGATTTTCAAACCAAACCCCTAAAACCTAGTTCTTTAGGCTAGGGATGGTCAGCACTGGTATTAAATATGCATGGCTACCCAGAGAGAGGCACAGATGATGCAGCTGCCTACTCTGGGATGCTTTCCAGTGTCACCTACCAGCAGAGCTCTCTGCAATGTGAGATCTCAGTCCAAGTAACCTGGCTCCTGCCCTGATGGTGCAACACACTGCTCCCTTAAACTGCTTTCCTTTCCACCCACCTTGCAGGGACCATCTTTATGAGTGAACATCTGATGGGCCACACCGAATGTTCAAAGCACCTTCTGAATGGCCCATACCTCCAGGGGCTCCCAGTAAGCCTCCAACCCTGCTGGTATTGTCACAGTGGTGGTACCTGTATGTAGGTATCTCCTCAGGTACAAGTCCATGAAGGCCAACACCAGCCCTGCAGGACCTCAGCAGTGGTCCTCTCCCAAGGGTACAATTCAGTCCCCAAAGAGAATCAGATTAACCAAGCCGAGCATTTTTACAAATACTAAGTTCAAACTGACGCTACACACAGAGTAAGTAAGCACCCTGAAGAGCTAAATACAGCTCTTCACTGAGAGACCCAACATAACGTCAAGGCTGGGTTATGGCCTTTTGCCATAGGGAGAAAATTGAGGCACAAAGACAAACCAGCTTGTCTTTCTGCCCTCAGACATGAAGAACTGGGACCCAGGTCCTCTGAGCACTGCAATAATGCTCCATCCAGTTGAAACCATTAAGAAGAAAGTATATTCTCCTGAAGGGAGGCAGCAGGGTGGAAGTGGTTTTGAGGGCTGGGGCATTTCAGCCTGGAAAAGAGAAGGCTCTGGAGAGACCTAAGAGCATCTTCCATTCCCTAGAGGGGGGGCTGCAAGAAAATTGGACAGGGACTTTTAACAGGGGCATGTAGTGATAGGACAAGTGGTAATAACTTTAAACTGAGAGTAGGTTTAAACCAGATACTAGGATGAAATTCTTTACTGAAAGGGTGGTGAGACACTGGAACAGGTTGCCAAGAGAAGTCATGGATGCCCTATCCCCGGAAGCGTGGGCTGGATGGGGCAACCTGGAGCAACTTGGTCTACTGAGAGTGTCCCTGACCATGGCAGGGGGCTTAGAACTAGATGATCTATGAGGTTCCTTCCAACCCATAGCATTCTATGATCTTTCCAGGCTTGGTGGGCAATCTGGCACTCTCCAACCCAGCTGTTCAGTCTGCAGAGTCAAAGGGAGGCTCAGCTCTAACTCAAGGAGATTTAATAACCAATTGCAAAATGCTTCTACCAAATAAAATCCTGCCCCTTCAATGGTTTGAAACATTTTTCATGTGCAGCTTCAATCTAGGAAACTAATGAAAACAACACAAACAAAAGGAGATTCAGCTTCTGAGCAGTAATACAAATATATGCAGACAATTCAAATAATTCTTGCTGCCTTAATTCCCTGGAGTTGTAACTGCATATATTAAACAAAGCTCAGGTATTAAAAGTCCATGTTTCCAAGCAATGAAATTGATGACATAAAAATCCCTGGATCCAATTTTAGAATTATCCTAAATAGCCCATCTCTGCCTTGTTTAGCTGGCAGGTTTCCACTGTTTTTGTGAGCATCTTGACACTGTCTCACCTCTCCGCTTCCCTCAGGATCTTACTCTGCATCACTCAGGATTCCTCAGGCTCAATATCCAGCTCCATGTTCCCAGCATACCTTGGTCACATTAGCTCTCAGTTCACTTCCCTTCAAATCTTTCATGGCTTTACTGGCATCCAGGTGTACCTTCCAAGTATAAGCCACCCCTTGTCCAGCATCTACCACACTGTGTCCTTGTATTAAGTCCTGGACACTTCTTCAGTGTTAAATCCCAATGCATATCTATGCTGTGCTTCTGACATTTCTGAAGTGCTCATTAGCGTGGTGCCCAGATATTAAGCAGTTAAAGAGCTGTTCTAACCTTCCTCATTATATACTTTGAGCCTCATTAAATATAATAAAATAATAAAAAAATATAATAAAGCAAAATCCTTTCCCAAGGCTTAGTGATTGACTGCTCTTCAAATATTTCAAGAAAATGACTGATCAGGAACTTTGTGTCAGAATAATTTGCAAGTGGAAAAATTCTTAAAATGAATTTCCTATAGATGATTTTCAGATCCTATTCCTTCTCTTCCTTCTGCATCTAAAAGGGATTTTGTACCAGTAGAGCTGGGGGGATCAAACCAATACCTGCCTAGTGAATCTGACAAGTGACATCCAAGCAGGCTGATGGAAGTAGAGTGCCCCAATTTCTTCCTCTCATCTATACAACCTCCTTTACTTTTAAGTATACTCATGGATCTCTGCGGAGATGGCCCTGACTGCCTCCATTTCTGGCAACTCAGTTGGAAGGCTCTTCTTGACCTCACTTTTTATCTGTAAACAGATTGGGAATGGGGCATGAGGCTCCTAAGAGAGCAGTAAGAGAGCTATACTTAATTTCAGTTCTCCCAAAATTTTTTTAACCCTTTGAGGGGAAAACAAAAAAACAAAACACCACATTTTCACATATCACTAATTGTTTTAATATTAATGAGTAAAAATGCCAGCCAGCTCTACTGACAATTGATCCCAAGCAGTTCCTATATTTGCTGTGTTTAGAATATTGTCAATACCATATCCACACACAAACCACTTGCCAGTGCCTCTCTTTGGCATTAGCTGCATTAGCTTATAGGGAGCTGTTAAAGTCAGAGACCATCAGCAGCTGTAACATCAGAACACCAAAGTGTTATTGTGCTATTTTCTATAATCTTCCACATGAGAAAACTTCATCTTCTCAGTAAAATGCTTTCTTGTTCTACACTTTTGACCAAAGTGATTTTCTAAATGAAAGTATTGACACTACATATTCATAAGACAGTGTATTTAAACATGAAAAAGCTGAGCAGGTACAAACTACTAGTCAGCAACACACTCAGTAGGAGCGTTATTATTAACTACATTATTCTTTCAGGGAATGAATCCCTCAGCCCTGCAAAGAATTTAGGCAGACTTAAATAGCCCCATTCAATCAATGAGATCCCACCTCTTTTCCTGACTCAACGTTTACTCTACATATCCCAAAAGTATTTTAAAACTCCTTTTGCCCAGACCTGTAAACCCTTCTTTATCCAAGTAGTCATTCTTGCATCCCTATTCTCTAAAGTTCCAATTACTTATTGAGTGAATATCAGCAGAATTTAACTGGCTCAGTGAGAGAATCAGTTTTCCAGCTGATGCATACCAGCAGTTGTTTAACAGCGAGGTTCACAAATACAAGATGCTGGCAAAAAAAAAAAAGAAGAAAGAATGAAAAGAGATGAAAAGCATGGCATATAAATTCATCTGGAAAAGCAAAAACAAACAAATATTGGAAACAAGTTGGGTCAAAGAGGCTGATTTCAAGTGATCTCACACAGATTACACATAGGAGAAAAGGCAAGACTATACTGTCAGTAAACAGCTACTTTAGCTTTCAATTAACTGCCTATTCACTGCTCATTTTCTCTGCAGCTGCAGGCCCAAAAGCCAGACTCTGCGTCTGCAGTACAATTCCTGCACCCATGGATTCCTCCACCAGTAAGTGATGTTTCTCTGCATTTACACCCTACAGTCAGTTTATTCCCAGCTTCAGCTGAGCAGCAGCCAAGGAAACAGAAATGTAGCTCAGAGGAGTTTCTCACTGTGCTTCACTCAGACTGACTCGAACAGGGAGAAAGTGTGAACTCCTGTTGATTTGATAACAAGCTTAACCACAGTAAGAGTACTGCCCAAAGGGTGCAGATGTAGTAATACATATATTCGCATACATTCACATTCAGAGGTCACCAGATATGTTCCCCTTTCCCTGACCCCCCAAAATCAACCCTCTCTTCTGACACCCTTCTTTTAATGAGCAATTCCTCACCTGTTCTCCTAGACTCAAAATATATTTGCCAGTCTAATTTAAAGTGGGTTACCAAGGTGCATCTGCTTTCTCTCTCATCTGTTTGTGGGAGCCCCAGAAGGCAGCGCGCACAAAAGACAGAACGGCTGAAAAACTCTACAAAACTCTTCCCAACTGGACAGCCTGTCAGCAGAAATGAATTACAGCAAGGGGAGCTGCCACAGAACTATCAACACAAGAGATATGGGATCAGCTAACTGGTTTTGACAGGCTCTCCTTGGCCTTAAGCAGTGAGAAAATCCATAAACCACATTTTCCTTATATGAATGTGTCCAGATGCAGGGAACAATTAAAAAGGAGAAAGGGATGTAGACACGCTTAGGACAGCATCACACTGGAGCAGATAAGCAGAGTGTCCAAGTGATTTAGGAGCCTTGATCGCAACTCTAACAATGACAAAGGGAAACACGTGAACCCCACTGCCTCTTTCAGTTCCTCCATCGTTTCTAAGCAATAGGTTTGCACTGGAATGCTCTGGTTTCCATATGCTTTCCAAAGAAAGCAAGGCTTTGGCAAGCTGCCCGGTGACTTGCAGGTGAATGTGTCTGCAGCTCTCTCTTCCCGCTGCAGTGCTTGAACCTCCTGGCTGACTTGGATCAAGGTTTAAAGCTGCAGTAACACAGAAAAATCTCTCAACAAGCCAGGCAGCTGGGCACAAAAGAGACATCCAAGAAATATCTCCTGGGAATGCTCTTTATACAGGAAAGGCCAAGCTTACCTCTTATTGAACACCTGTGAAGCCTGGAGAGAGAATTAGAAAGAGAAAGAAAATCCTCATGAAGTCTTGGCCCAGGGGAAAGTTTCAATCAGCGCTGGCAATGAACCACAAGACAAAGCCATTGGAAACCAAGCTCCACTACTTCTACTCCACACAGAACTACTTATTTAAAGTATCTCTTATTTGAGGATCTCAGCAATTTAATTAAGTAAATGGCCCTCAGAGGCAGGTAAGTATCATGATGCTTATGTTACAGATGGCTTGCACTGGAGCACTGAGCAGTTAATCGAGTTACCCATGACCACACAGGAGTGGCAGCACAGCAAACCACGATTCCTGCCTTTCTGGTCTTTTTCTCCAACTAATAGAGACACTCAATTTGATTCACATTTGCAGGTCTTTACAGCAGTCCCACAACACAAAACCCAGTTAGCCCCATCTGCATAGGAGGCCAGAACACTGTAATGAACTGGCAACTCCTGACTTCTCCTGAACCTCTTCCCACCTGGCTCAATCTGAAGACTGGCGTGCCTCACAGCAAATTTGCCCAGCTGTACCTCTGCTCTGGTTTTGCATGAAGAAACACGGCCATGTCAATGCCAGGTTTTATATCTGGGTTCAAGAGCAGTCACACTGGGCACCAAGCAGCTCGCTGACCTCTGCCTGTGAAGCCGATGAGCTTCAGTCATCCAGTGCACAGGCTCTGGAAACCAACTTCCAGGGCCAGCCTTCCCGACATCGTGCATATGGGCAGTGAGTCTGGCCTTGGATGGAGTCCCAAAACTCAGAGCAGATGGAGATCCTCCTGCAGATGTACAGGAAAGTGGTAACAAAAACCTTGTCCATCTTGCAATCAGCTGTCCCTGATAATTAAGACTTCATTTTCATTTTAAGTAATTCCATCACATCAGGTGTATTTATTGCCAAATTGTGGGTTGTTTTATCTTTTTCCAGTTTTCAGCCTTGTGATTTTTCTTGAGCTCCAAGGCACTCAAAGCTGAGATTTACACGAAGTCAGAGTACTGCTTACCAGCTGGCTAGAGGTAGGCAAATAGCACCTTTGAGATCAAAAATTAAAATATAAGAGAATGAAAAAATAAAACAGATCCTCCCATTCCTAACTTTACATCTCCCATTGCTATAAAAGATGTTAGATGTTTGGCACAATCTGCTTCTTCTAGCAGCTGGAAAGCTGGATTGTGCATAACAAAAAGAAGACATCAGATATGTCTTGCATGGAAAAATTTCAGTTCCCATGAGAAATCAGAACCACAGGATGACACAGCTTCAGCTATGAAATCTTTTGTTCATTAAAACAGTACTGATGGTAACATCATTATGGCTAAATAATAGTTTTAGCAAATAATACAGCATGGTATACAAATAGCAAAGGTATGAAATCAAAGAAAGGAAAGGGTCTGTCTGTATATAAAGTAAATATGGCAGTGTGACAAATTATAAGGATGAAACAGAGCAGAAAACATAAGCGGAGAAATACATTTTGATTCTATTAGACTGTATAAGTTGATCACTTAAAATGGAGTGATCTACCACTGAACTAGGCAAACTATGGGATGACTGACAGCAGAGAACAGGCTCTTGTTGAGGTATTTACATATTTGTGCTCTTTGAGGCTATTCAGCATCTACAGCCCCCCAGGGACATTAACTGCTGGGTTCCCAGCCTGCACACAGATCTGGAGCTAGAGACATGTCCACTCACACAAAGACAAAGCACATCAGCCTCATTATCTGGTACCATGGCAGTTTGCAGGGCTCCTCTGATGGGAAAGGCCCATCGCTAATGCTGTAGCAGGGTAACTGCAGTGTGCCAGAGTTTAAAAAAAAAAAAAACACAAAAAAACAACAAATCCAAACAGAACATTAAGCCCATTCTTAGCTTTGTATGGTTATTTTAATTAAATCATTAATAAAATTTAATTACAAAGTAATAAAACCCCAGTTGGATAAGCACTAGTTAACATACCCATGGAGCTTTAACACTACTGAAGTGTAATTTATTCAGTCTGATACACCAGTTCAATTAAACTTGAGGAGCACTGGTTTCTCTGCACGTAATCCTCATCTAGCTCAGTCATTCAGAAGTTAAGGGGAAGATTGTTTCTTAATTTATCAAAGTTAGAATTTTCCAGTCTCTTTGAGAATAGGAAGGAAGCACACACAGTGTCACTTCCAAGGAATGTCACTAACTTATAGATGCAAAGGAGAATTTCTTATTATGTTGAAGGAAACGCACAATCACATAATGCAGCTGCTGTTTAGGACTGAGACATCTCCTGGATTATCAAATGTGTTCTTAAAGGCATCCTGTTCAAGAGAAGAAAAGGGGTAAATAGAAAACTCCCTAAACTGGAACTGACTCTGAGTGTAACAGCCCTGAGTGAAATGTTTTAAGAGAGGGTTTTTTTGTTAAACCATGCTCATGCTTCAAACAATTGCAAGTTGCTAAGTGCTCAGAGAAAATAATCACCTACATCAAGATGCCTGAAGGAAACCTCATCTTCCAGACACACATAAAACGAGCAAGTACAGAAACTATGCTGTGTTCATAATCTGCTTCTTGTAAAAAGAGCCAAAATTCTCAGCAGGGGCTGGGGAATAGCTCACTGAGGAGGTACAGGGGTCCTGGCAGGCAGCAAGTACATCACAAGCCAGCCCTGCACCCTGGCAACAAAGGTGGCTGGCAGCCTCACAGGGCATAGGAACAGGATCCCAGCCAGGGATCAAGCGAAGCGATTATTCCCTCTGCTCTGCACTTGACAGATACCATCTACAGTTTTTGCACACCCTCGTGCAGAGAAGCCTTTAATAAAGTGGAGCTTGCTCAGGGCAGAGCTGTCCAGACAGTGGGGATGGAGCACCAATGCAGAAAGCCATCAAGAGCAGGGCCTTCTCAGCCCAGAGAGGATGTGGCTTTGGGAGGCTTCAGGGTTGCCAGCAGGGAGCTCATCAAGAAGAGGAGGCAATCTTGTCACAGCAGGGAATAGTGGGAGAATGAGGGAGCAGGTGCAAGTTGAAACATGAGGGGATAAGCCTGAACATAAGGGAAAAAGATTTCCCCAGTGAGGAGAGTCAGGCAGTGGGACAGGCTTCCCAGAGAAGTTACACAGCCTTTATCTGAAGAGGTTTTCAATATCCCACAAGGACTAGCTCTTATCCACCTAACTGGACCTCAAACTGTCCCTGCTTCAAGTAGGAGGTTACACTAGAGGTTTCCTGAGCTGTCTCCCATTCCGAGTTATGTTTGTTTGGGGCACTCTGCTGCAATGCAGGCACTCTACACTAAAATGTGTGAGCACAGATACAAAACCTCAGGGGCTTCTCTTGGACTGTATATGTAGACTGGTGGTTTAACTTGTAGAGTTGGGGCTGTTCTTTGGACCCAGAGTCTTATTTGCCTGCACAGGTGGCGTGCATGCATTTGTATCCACACACCAGGGGGGGAAGCCATGTATGGCTTCTTTCCATTTTAATATATGTGGTACTGTGGCATGTTTTGCTTACTAGAGTGCAGGAGTGAGCCTGCAGCACTGAAATCCACACTTGTACCTGCTTATTACAAGGACCTGCCCCTGTGTTAGCCTCCTTGTCTTTGTTCCACCTGGTCCACAGATGCTCAAGTCATTCTTTGGGATTTGTTTTTTTATAAATCCCAGAGGGCTGCACACTGTGAAACACCTGGGCTTGGTTGCAGACCAATTTTGTCATTACATGAATGTTTATCATTCATCTCTGAATCAATTATCAAAATTCAAAACTCAAGTATGTCAGCCAAAAATGACAGGTAACTTTAAAGTAGAATTGATCATCTGGACCATCAACACCTGTATACTGGTAATTACACAGACATATCATGATCACAGCTTGTGTTTCATTTCAAAAGGTGACCCACAACATTAGAATGGACCAGTGCAAAGGAAACAAAACTAAGTTGGGACACAACACTCCTCTTCCTGTGGAATGAAACAAACAAGGGAAAACCCAGCTGCTCCTTTTCCAAGATGCTCTGAATCATCTGCTTCTAGTTATCACTAAAGAGTAATAAATAATCACAAGTCAAACTTTTTCCTTATAATTTAACTGCTCATGTTAACATAGTTCCTTAGCTGAGTCTTTCCCCTGTCACGACCAAGCAGCCTGTGGCAAGTCTAACCCTCACGGTCACACTGATGACTTAACACAGGAGGATGGAAAACACACAGACTGCATCTTATTCCTTGCCTCTTATTCCTTCTCCATTGCAAGTCTCTGCTTTCCTGATTTCTGTCTCTCAGTCCTTCACTGAATGTAGGGGGGGGAAGCCAACAGGAGCTTTGTGCAATTCACGTTGATTGTGAAGCACTGACCTCCCACCAAGAGCTCAGCTGCTCCATAGCTGGGAGGCCTGTGCTCCTTCCTGCCTATTTCATTTTGATAGACCAAGACTCCCTGGAGTTTTACTAACATATTTATGCAGTATGTGGGTTATCCCAACAGCCAATAAATCTTATTATCTTTCCTCCACAAGTCCTGATAGCACTGAGTGATTGATGCACTAAAACTTGGTATAAACATGGAGATAAACATCTCCCATTCCTTTCCTTCCTTGTCTTTACAGCACCAGCAGTTTAGAAGTGACAACCCATTGTTTCACTTTAGCACAGCTGTTCTAAAAATGCCTGAATAACATCAGAGGCTATGCAGAAACATTCATCTTTACTTCTTGGGGGAAATAGTGGCTTTACAGAGCTCATTCCCTCCCACAGTCCCCCTTCTTTTTAAAGGAAAGTACCTGGATAGTGCTCTTAAAATTGGGGTTGATAGATGCCTAACAGCAGCATTTAAAGCAGTGGTACCCAACTTCTGGTTCCTGAAGAATGATATACCAAACTATGGCCACATGGAGCTGTCATGCCTCCCTTGGGAGGAATGAAAAGATTCAGCTATTCAGAATATTACATGCTCTGTATTTTACCTACTGATCAGCAAGGCATGCAGACTACTGACTCAGAGAGACTGAAAGAAACCATAATCATCCCATGGAAAGCTGCTGCCTCAAACAGCTGGCACTGCAAATAAACACCAGTAGAACAACTTGCTAAAGGTTTCCCAAGCTACAAACCAAACCAGGTGCCCCAATTCTCTTCAAGATAGGTCAGTTCTCCAGCCTACAGACACTGAAATACATGATCACTTTATCTGCTAGAATACAAATTACCTAGTAGAGAAAAAACCTGAAGGATATAATGAGAGGTATTGTTTCAAATCTTTTTGCTCCTGTAGATTTTACCCCACATTAAGGTTCTCTTCAATAATTTCTTAGACTCTGTCCAACCTTGGCCTGGGCAGGACAGAATATCCCTTTCCACCCTCCAAACACAGAAAGCCCCAGTTCATGCCTAGGAAAAGCTGCAAGCTTACACATACACATAATTATTTGGCCCAAAACATGGGCCAAATAACACCAATATATTAAATTCAAAGCATAAGAGAACACGTAGTGAGCTGCAAAGTCTAGTTTAAGAGAAAGGACCAAAAGAAACATATTCTGCCACAACCAGATGCTGCACTGTTCTCCAAAGGATTAAAAAACCTGAAGCACAGTAAGAAGTCCAGTGTGCTGGCTGCAGGATAAGCCTGAGTTAAAATATATCCCAGCCTGAGAAATTGTTTCATCCCAAACAGGAACACTACATTGGGAAAGAAAATTGAACCAAAGCATCCCAAGTTCCAAACAGATAGGCATCAATCATTAATCATTTGACTCAAAGGACAAACAAAAAGGTAGAAATTAAGTGAAGTATCAATACCATTTTTCCTTCTGATATCCCCTTTGTTATTTGTAATAAGAGTTGCTCAGAAAACCTATGGCTTTCTTTTGCAGCAAAACACATTGGAGAAAAATAATCTCCTCAAAATGTTTATTGAAATTTCTTGATTGAATTTTGATTTATTTGATTTGTAGACTGAGCTTTTCTTTGACCTTGTACACAAAAAGAATGTTTCTTTACACTTCATTTCAAAACAGCATTTAGAGTATAGGTGGAGAACAGAGAAGAAAAGGGAACAGGGACTATTTTTGCATTTTCTATTTCTTAATTATTTACAGTAGAAAAACTGGAAAAGGGTAGGGGAAAAAATCCAGAAAGAATGATAGGGTTAGGATGATGCTGGTTTTTAACTGGCACCAGGAGTTTTAGTCATATGAAACAGTTAAACACTATTCAATTCATTTTAATTTGACTAAAACATACAATGCTGTCAAAACAAATATAATTTTGCACTAGATGCTATTTTCACTTCCAAAGAGTATTAACATTGGAAATACTTAATATTGAAGAAAAAATAATTTCATCTTTTTAAATCCCTAGAAACAATAAAACAACAATTCATCAGTTCTACATGGTTTAAAGGAAAGCAGATATCCAGTATGCCACATTAGTTCATCACACTGGAGAATGAAACATAAAGCAAATAAGAATTTATTGGCTAAGTACCATCACCACAAATCTGTCTCCCCTTTTACCTTGGTAATAAGCTAATCTCCTCAACTTAGTAATAAGGAGCACACTGCAGTACACAGGAGGGCTAAGCACGGAAGTTGATTCACTTTACCTGACTGGCAATTTGGCCCAAGTCAGAAGTCCCTCAGAACAGCAGGGGATGGTGTTGCATCATGGTGAAATTCATCTCTACTTTTCCTCTACCACTTTAGGGCCACAAAACCAGTAGGTATTTGCTGTAAGCTAGAGCAATCACCAGAAAAATGTCCCAGGACTGGGAGGGAGCATCAGCTTCTTCCTCCACCACAGCAGAGACCAATGACTGCTGGTGAGAAGCCAGCATAAGGCAGTGCTACCCAGCCTATCACTCAGCATTGTCTGTAATAAAATAAAACCAGGCAATACAGAAACTCCAAAACCACTTAATTTAAAAACACCACATAAAAAAATTCTCACCCTGAAGTGTTTATTTCTATTTAGATGTTTTTCAGTTTTGCTCAGTTCCTACCACAGACTCTGGAGCAGCAGGGAGAAAGCACTTAAACTGTCAACCTTGATGTGCCTGTGCCACGCTTACACCTACGAGAGCCACGGGGTGCTCAGCCTGCTGCCAACCTCAACAGAATCTAACAGGGCACATGAGCTGTGGGTTTAAGGCACAGGTGGCTTAGGGGGCATTTCAGCAAGATTCACGGGGGTTTGTTTGGCATCTGAAGTAAGAGTTTTCCAGGTGCATCCTCTCCCAGAGTAGTAATCATCCACAGCATTAGCAGAAAGTTAAACACTTCACTATTCCAGCCCAACACAGGATTTTAATCTATTAGTAGAAAATGAGATGCCTCCATCCATATTATAAGAGCACACACACTCCCCTGCCTATATATAAAGCCCTTTCATTTTATGATCAGTACAGTAGTTCTGTGATAGAGCAGGCTATAATATTTTATTAATGTTAAACTTGTCCACCTGGGAATCTATACAAATCACTGTAATTTTGCCTCACTAATGTTTGTTATCAATCTCCTCAATAAAATGAGAGCAAAATATTGCAGAAGTCCCTCTCACTGAATTTATTCTTTTTCCTTTTTTTTTTTTTTTATTTTTCATCCTTCTCTCTCCTTGTCTTGTCTGGGCTTCTGTCCAAAGTCACAATGAGTTGCGAATAGGGTGTTCAGAAATTATTTTATAATTCTTTAATCACCAAACTTTGACATACTCCAGTCATTGGGGCTGGAGCATTTTGATATAAGCAGATCCCATGTAGTGACAGAATCAGGTCAGCAAGGCAATTAACCATCTCTGCATTTACACTCTCAGCAAAACAATAAAAAACAAAAGAATGAATAGAGAAGATTGGAGGAGGGACAACATAACCCAGCTCTGATGGGCAAATAATTGGCTTGGCTTTGCTTCTGCAGTCACAGTGGAAAGGTGCACAGCTCACATTTATTAATATAGTTGCAGAGCCAGTCTCTGGAACACACAGCAGTACATGGGTGGTTTAGTGTCTACGAGCATTTTGGCAGCAGGCTGCTGCAATTCTCTGTACTTATCTCTTTTCCTTGCATTGATAGGGAGGGGCATTGTATCCTAAAACAGGGAGTTTGATACCTCAGCTTTTAAATACACTGTAGTGCCTAAAGCTTGGTAACTACAATTTTTTGCTAGTTTTTCAGCAAACTCTATGGGAGTAGTAACAGTACAATTGAGCACATGCTGTTTTATTCACAGAATGGCTGTATTTCCCACTGTCTACTACCCCACACATGCTTCTCTACTTTGACCTAAACAGGAAACAATTTCATCAGTGGTTTTAAAATTCTCATAAGTAGTGCCCCTCTAACTATTCTCTTGATCTATTTTTCTGTAAGCTCAGAGGAGTACATATAAGCAGCTTCCAAGATAGCATGAGCAGGCTGCCAAAAATGTCTTGCAAACACTCTAGTACCTCTGGGAAAGAGATCTTGTTGCATCCAGGAGTAAACTGAGGCACAGAAGGGATAAGTGCATGAAAATTTGGGAATCAAGCAGCATCACCGATCTTTTTCCTGCTTGTTCACTTAGGTAAGTGACACCCTCTGAGGCAGAATAAACTCACCAACACAAAGATTATAGTGAGACAGAGATCTATCTAGGTGGTTCTAAACAGGATGTGACCAAGTCCAGGGGTGATTATCTCCCTCAGTTCATGGAGACTTGAACATGCTCAGTGCTTCTGGGCTATGTAACCTAGACTAGACATTGAAATGGAAGCATCACAGGATATGAAGTTTGGGAGTCAGTTCTCATGATGCCTCTTTTTCACCTAACAACAGGTTTCCTCAGCCAAATACAAGGAAAGAACTGTGCCAAGACATTATCCGTTTCCTGTCCCCACAACACACATTCACACACTGACTGACAGGAATCCAAAAATTAACCTTGAGAAATCTCCCAGAGGCCAAATACTGATGAGTTTGCTTCTTATTTCAGGACATCTCTGACATCCACTGGCCTGGATATCTTCACACAACATTGCACACATACACAGCTGTGCAAACTCAAATATCTAAAGAATTGGGGAAAACTGAGAAACCCCTTTTCGCCACATTCAGAAAGCAGAGTGAGCAACGCCAAACTCCTTCACTGTGTTCCTCTCTTCTGGCCCCAGGGATGAAAGAGTCAAGAAACAGGCTGTCCCCAGTGCCATCACTGCCCTGGTACTGCCAATAATAAGTTCAGTCAGTTAAGAATTACTTATACAGAGGCAAGATCAATAAAGCTATAGTGTGGCAGAGGCAGCTCAGGCAGGCTCGTGGGGGGCATAACTAGGAGTGATGGGCTGAAATTAAGCAGAAGGAAAATTTTGGCTGAATAGCAAGAGAAATTTGCTTTGCTAATGGGTCAATCAATTAGACCAAGCACACCACTCTCTCAAGGGAAGCATGCAGGGAAACCTGTCACTGGGATCACTTAAAACTGGAGTGAAGGAGCTCCGGAGGTTGTCACTGCATAAGCAATTCCACACTATGCATTTCAGGAGCACTGCAATTCTGTCTTGCCCATGGGATCAAAGCCAAAACTGTCCAGCTTATACTACCCCTCGAGGTCTTAATAACCCTTTCATACCTATAACAAGCCTACATTCCCAAAAGCAACACAGCTCTGTTCTCCCTCCTCTTGTGTTTAATCCTCCCATACTCTCAGAATGGCATTCAACTCGCGAAGTCATTGAATTTCAGAGTGTTAATTATCTGAAATCTAGCTATCTTATCAGCTATCACTGATAGAGTAAGCGACTGAAATAGGGATTTATGATAGAAAGTACTGAGGTCTCTCCAACAGCCACCCAGAGCCAGAAATAATAATTGTCCAATTCTTTGAGAGCTAAACTTTTACTGATTGAGTTACCTGTGAGACTTTAACTTCTTAAAACACTAATTTGGTTACCTGTGAGACTTTAACTTCTTAAAACACTAATTTGGTTAGCTGCAATCATGTGGCTGTGACATAAAAGCCCTTTTCTTGTTTACCAAGCAAAACAGAGATTACAAAAGGATAGGATTTCCGTTTCTACAGTGCAAATACCACAAAGTGAAAATTAAAAGATTGTGCTGGCAGAACAGCAAATGGATAAACAAGATCTAAATATAATTATGCTGAGTATTAAAGAAACATGTTTTAACAGAAACATCAGAAAGATTTAAGTAGTCTCCAACAAACATGGTAGGGCAAACCATTTAAAACCATCAGTATGACAGATCTTGGTCCATCAGTGCAGGCACTACATGTTTCCCACAGCAGCAGATCTTTTACTTAAGAGACCATTACTTGCTGTGTCCTTGCAGTATCATCCCTTATCAATAGTGGGATTTGAGCCTTGGCCTGCAGGCATGGTGCTTCCAGCAAAAATTACTTGTTCTTGAAGGAGGAGCGAGGGGAAGATCAAAGCTACAGAACAGCACAAAAAATGCAACGTGCAAGAGCACTGCAGAAACACAGAGAAGCCCATAAGGCAGCAGAGTAAGTGAGAATCGGGAGCTCAATAGGCTCTATCTGTGCAAATTCCCTGAAACATGCGAGAGGGGCCACTAATCTTGTCAGGAGGAGTCACACTGATCAAACCATGCATGTCTTGAAATTGCTTCAGATCGTGACTGCTCTCCAGCCCAGAGATGGGCCCTGAAGTCAGTCTTCTCCTAATAACAATAATTCCTCTGCTTTTCTTCAAGTGACAGAGTTCTCTCTGTCCCATAAAGATCAAAAAGGTCAAATATCTAATTCTTCACCCAGATTTCTCAGACACACTAGCCCAGATTGACTCAGATAGGCAGGCATGCCTATCCCCTCAGCTGCAAATTGTTTCTCAGTTATTGCCCTTGTCCTATTGATGTGACAGAACCTGCCATGGCCAAGGCACCATTTTGACATTTGAATCTTTGTCTGCTTGCCCTCTTTTAAATGGTTCACTGCATTTCTTTAAGGTACATTTTGAAGCAAGGAATAATCCCCTAAGCACAGACTCCAGGCTGCTATAAGTTAAAAGACAAGCAGGTTGTCTAGGCACATTTTCACTGTAAACTATAGCTGGAAATCAAAAAAGCAAGTGAAAAAAAGCACAAGATTTTGCATATTCAGATCTGTGAAGAAGCCAGTATCTCTGTTTCTCCAATAGATGGTGCTAATAAATTTTTTCTCAGATATTCATAAGTAAAAAAGGTGGGTTTCTTTTGTGGCAATGCTGCAGTAAGAGAGCTTTGAAATGGGACAGAGAAAGCAAAGAATAAAGTCCCAGCAGCAGCCCTGGGGATTCCCATAATAAAGATGTGAAATGAGAATTCTGACTCACCCCAGCAGTGCTACTGGTGCTTTCTAACCTCTTTTCATTAAGTGCTAAGTTCCTGAAACCTTTCCTGAGCCTTTGCAGCACCCTTTTCCTTATGTGAATAAGGATGAAAAGTAAAGGCTTTTGAGGAAAAGTGTACTGGCTTATCGAGGCAAACCAGGGAGAATAACAGCCTCCATCTTCTGTCGCTCCTCTGAAATGAATACAACACCCAAGTTGTAGAAACAACAGTTGCTTAGCATTATGGTTATCAATCAACAGCATGCTTCCACTAAGGACTGCTGGACTTAAAAACATTTTCCAAATTTCCCTGTTTGTTTTTCCCCAAATGCATAAGCAAGGATCTGGTTAAATATACCTCAAAGTGTTAGAAATCTACATCAGTGTGTGAGAACTGGATAATTAAGAAAGAAATTCACTTCCCTAATTGGGACAAAAAATGCAAGACTGTGTAAGTAGAAGAAAATTACGCTATTGAGAATAATTGCAATGTTAACAATTTCAGTTGTTTCAAGAGCTCCTAGCAAAACTATCACCTTGGCTGTGTCCAATCACTTTATTATTTTTATGTTTAGCACATCACAGCTGTTGCACTTGTCCTAAAACTTCTCATGCAAGGCTCAGACCATTATCCTACATCTACTGCATCATTTGTCTCACCTTACATTCCCAAGTGGCTGTCCTAAAAGTTTAATATTCCTGCTGTATTTTCTCACCTACAGTTTTGTCAGCCACAAAGGCTATTCGGTTGTTCCAGACCACAAGCAGTGCCGAAGCAGATGTTAAGAATGAAAGACAGGGTCAAGTAATTTTTAAGGACTATATATAGTTTGGCTGCACTGGTTTATGCATTAGGACTAGAAAGTAATGGGAAACTCAGGCAGTCAGACACAGATGGGGTTTTAACAGCAGAAGTGCCATAGTCTGAAATGTAATGTTTTCTTCCAGGAAAGTCAGAGCAGGAATGAGGCAGAAAACATTCCTGTGGAGCACATAGCAAATGTGCTCAGTCACTCATGTTCTCTCCAGATGAAGCAGCACTCATGGACAGTACCCGAGGGATCTGGCCAAAGACCCTCTTTATGAAAAACCGCCAGTACAGAAGCAAAAGCTGAGACAAAAGACACGCTTCACCTGGCACTTCAGGAGGGAAGACTCTTGAATTTACAGCCAGTGGATCTTCACTGCCCCATGCGAACGTATTGAGCACTTCATAGCTGGTCCCAGTGTTCCCCGTGCTGTGCAGTACGGTATAAATGTAGTGAGGGGGAAACAAGGAACACCAGTAGACCCAGACACTCGGGGCATGCACCTTAGTACATGTGGTGTTGCTCCTAACACAGAAACTTGTATTGGCACAGCTCAATCAATAAGCCCTAAGAGATCTTCCCCCTCTACCTCTGTGTCTCATTAACACGGTATTGTAGTGCACCACAGCCTCTGAAGAACTCAAGAACTGACAGGTTCTGTGGGAAGCGGCGATTTTAATGTTCATTCTACAGTTCAGGAAACTGAGTCACCACAGGCACAGGGATTTTCTGAAAAACCCATAGGAACTCTGCAGCAGAGGAGGTAACTGAACTGAGATTTCCTGAGCCTCACCTTAGACCCACAAGCACATGAACTGCCCTGCCCCCCTTCTACTTACTTAAATAGATATATACCTGGGTATTAAATCAGATGCAAATCTCTTGCTCTACAGAACTCAGAGGTATTCTGAAATTAGCATGGGGGAAGTAAAGAATACTTGAGCTGCAAATGAATAGAAATCAAGGTAATGTTCAGCATATATTGCTTGGTTCTCACATGCTTGACTTTAAGCTCTGATCCACAGAGAAAATGCCTCTAAAATATTAACCACAGTCATTATAGAAGGCTCACTTCTGACAATGTGTCTTATGGTTCATTTACCAAGAGAAAATGGGTGCGATTTTAGCCAGTGTTAAAATTAATCTGCTTTTATCAGAGAAAGGAAACTAATCCCACCTGCCCAGTTCTTCTGTACTCTGTTTTGAGAGGAGACTAAGAGAGGCAGTAGGCTTTAAATAACTAGGCTTCTCTCTGAACCTGGGATTCTGTAGGTTTTTACTCATCCAGGTTGAAAAAAATTTTCTGTGAGTGAGGCCAACCACTTCCAGACAAACAGAATTCCTATAAGGCCAAGTTCATAATCAGTGCTGACCCTGATCTGACCCAAATTAGGTGCCTACAGGACTTTTAATTTCTTCTTTGGGGAAGGTCAATTCTCAGAAGCCAGTCCAATCTGTGATATATGGGAAGAATGAAGGCAGCAGTAACACCCTACTGTACACTCAATATCATCCACACGCAGTCCCCAGAGTCCCAGGCAACCCTCCAGCAGCTTTACAAACCCTTTCACACACACTGAGTTCACCCAAACTTCTCTCTAAGCCCTTGAGCTCCTGCTCCAGCCCTGCTTAAGGCTGAGATAGAACTTCAGCTGCTGCATGCCCCCAAGCCAGAAAAGGTTTCCTGGGGAAAGAAGAGAAAGACAGGAGGCGGAGTTCCCTCCTATGTTACCATCCCTGTAGAGCAGCGCTCTGAGTCACACAGCATTGAGCATCCCCATTGGAAAGGTCCAGGGTGGAGCTGAATGATCCCATTTACATCACATGAGGATCTGGCTTCAGAGACTGAGCAGATCCCTCTAGTTCCTCTCTGTCTTCTTTAGCTTCTTTTTGCATCCAGAAAGTGTATTTCAGTTCTGCTACTAAACTTTAATCACTCACTCTCTAGGCTTTAGTTCTCTCTCTATAGATTGCTTCTATTGACAGCAAATCCTAGGAGAATTATTATTTTTTATTAGTATTATTATCTTCCAGTACTGCATACATAACAATAGCTCTCTAGATACAGCAGACAGATATGAGGAAATGAATGGAACCATAACTGCCTCATGTCTTTCATTTAAGACACTCTGGTTTTAGTCCTTTTGTTCAGAAACAAATTTAGCAAGAATTTAGGAGCTGTGTGTTGGGGCTGAAATAAATTAGGTAAATAGCAGAAGAGGGAAACTTGCTATGACTTCAAAGTACAATCAACACGATGGGACTTGATGGAATAAGAAAACTAAGGTTGAATTTAATACAAATGGCTCCATTGTTATCAAAGGTTCTGTACAAGCTCTAATGATAATTCAATTGCATTGTTCATTGGGGAGAAAGTAGATGAAGATCATTTAATGTTTTATAATTAGCAAAATATTTCATCCTGGCTACAATTTACCTTCTGTATGAGGGAACAGAAAGGGTGTCAATGGCAGGTTGCAGGTAGCTGTGGCATGTGGACAGACCTAAGTTCTGCTTATGCACACACCACAGGAAACACTGATCAGTGGTAATGGATACCATCAACTGGAAGGTTCTTGTCAAGATTTCTGCATTGTTCTTATCATGTCCCCCCTTTGCATAATGGATGGGATTGCTGGAACATTTCATTTCTGATGATAAGACTGATCTGACAATAAGCACTTCTCCCACGTACCTTAAAATACTGTTTTTCTATTCCAAAGTGAACACTTCCAATTTATTTAGAAAGTCAGGGATATAATGAAGCAGATTAAAAGGCAGGACAAGTGCCAAGCCCTCTCTTGAACTTGACAGTTCCTAACCCAAAGAGCCTCACAAGGAAAGCATGGCGCTTAAGTAGAAATGCAGCACAAGATACCATCCCAGACCTCCATCAAGATGGTCTCTTTATTAGAATATGATCGGAGGAAAATAAAAAAATATTAGATGTGCTTATTCTCACCTTTCTAATGGCAAAAAGTAATTGAAACCCTAAACACTCATAGCCCAGAAGAAAAATAATGAGACCCAAATCAGTTGATTTCTGAAAATTATTTCCAGTTTAGTGGAACAGCTTATGCCAGCAGAGCATGTAATGCCCACTGTTACCCCTGCAGAACACAGTTCTATATAATAAGCTCTCCCAGCAAATGAGCAACAAGCCTCAGTGACAATAATCACCTGTTTGCATCTGGAGCACCACTGACTGCACGATGCTTTGACCCATCCAACTGCTACACCTTAACCTTGCTAGACTGGCGGCTACAACACCTTCACCCTCCGGAAAGCCACTGCCATTTTCTTACACATAGCTTGGTGATACCATTTGTCTTGTGGCACCAACAGGAGGGGTGCTGGTGTAACAGGTGGAAGAAGGGGCAGTTGGAATGCTTTCATCTGTCCATTGTCATTCACCAATGGAAGTGGCCATCCTCACTGCCTTTCAATGCCAGGGACTAAACTACATCAATAACCAGAGTGAGTCAATCACATCCTTAATGAAGATTGCCAAAAAGAGGGGTGGATCTAAGTACTGATTTGTTTTTATATCTCACAATAGAAATCATGCAGAAAATTCAGAAACCCTTTTGACTTCGAGGCACATATTTGAAAATCTTCTAAGTAGAACTATGAACAGCACTGCAAGATCTGTCTCTTCCATTCTCCAGAAGGAACTACGCACTATGAAGACAGAAGGTCCCCTGCCAAAATGCTGGCTAGAAAGAAGGTACTTGTGGGTTAATGTGGGTGTTGGCAGATCTTCAAGAGAGGCAAGCCAAGCTGTGCTTCACTTTCACAAGTTAAAGAAGTTGGAATGATGGGGGGTGGGGTGGGGTGAGGGAGAGGAGGAAACATTAAAAAAAAAAATCAATTGGAATGGGAGAAATCACCTTTGAAAGAAGCTGAGAGTCAATCACTGATAAGAAGTGTTGTAATTCCTGGTCAGATCAGAGACTCTGACCCTCAAGATGATAACTGCAGGATATCAGGTGCGAGAAGCTGCCTCTTTGTGCCTTTTATAACATACCAACCCATTTAAAGTCATCCCTTTGCCACAGGCTGCTAACACTAGCTTAAAAAAAACCCACAAGAAGCAATGCCATAGTGCAAGCTTCTGTGGGGAGACGTGCAAAAGCTTCAGATGGAAAAAAATCTGAAGATTTAGGTGAACTATTTCATTTGAGATAGACAATGAAAGCACAAATTAAGGCCACACATTAGCCTACATGGGATAGCTGTCCACATGAGGGCTCCTCATCTTGAAAGAAAATTCAGTTTAAATGCATAGGCATAAGGTAGGAAAACACAAGTACTTCAGGTAATTTGCTGCAAACCAAGAATATGTATGACATTGCCCCTTCTTAGCTTAGTGACAGCCCACTGCACCTCCTGTCTGAGCCTCAAATCCCAGCCAGGTTAGAAACATTCTGCTGCAACTGCATCATCAGCCACAGGAGAGCTCATTTTTAAGGCTGCATGCTCAAAAGGCAAAAATGCACCACCAGAATTCCCCACTGAGACCAGGGCAATCCCTTGTCCATATTAACTTCTGCCACAAAGATACAAGAGACCCTAAAGGCTTCTGGTTTTGCTTACATCATCTCTCTGAAAACAAAACCTTCCAGGTTACAGATTTTTGTTTTCACAAATTATTTCGCTCCCTTCTGAGCCCAGACAGCACCACTCCAGCTATAAGAACTTGTACCTCTAGAAGTAGCAAGGCCATTCCCTGCCAAATTCAGGAAGGTAAACAAAATACATCTCTTCTGGCAAAATGTCTCCACACCAATTTGTGTAATTGCCCACATCTCTGAAGAGGGTCTTGTTCTTGTTCACGCTCTGAATCTAAGCATTGAAATACAATTAAAGCAGATGTATCAGACACAACTTGCTGGCTGGCTCACGTCAAACCTCCACAGGTGGTGGCGAAGAGAGGTGACTCTCATTCAGAGATGCTGAGAACAAATTGCACAGTGTATCCAGGGAAAGTCACAGCATGGAAGACTACTTTAAGGTAAATTCTTTCATCTATGCCTCACCCTCCAGCAATATCTCTGCCCACTGAGTATGAACTTTTGGCTAACAGTGTTAATATCTGCCAGTGTTATT
The DNA here is from genome assembly GCF_003984885.1 of Neopelma chrysocephalum. Taxonomy (NCBI): domain Eukaryota; kingdom Metazoa; phylum Chordata; class Aves; order Passeriformes; family Pipridae; genus Neopelma; species Neopelma chrysocephalum. Next base: position 6,029,271 of record NW_020897747.1, on the reverse strand, counting down.
TTCTTATCTCCTGCTCCAAGCTGTTTCACCAACACATAATCAGGCTTCTTTACCTCTATACTGGCTCTTATCCTCTTTCAGTGTCTTTTGCTACCAACCACTTAAGTCCAAAATCCCCAAGAGGAAAATCTTTACTCCTCTTCAAAGTGCTCATGGTTTCCTCTTTGTATGAATAGAATAGTGAAATGTTATTTTCTCTCTAGAGTCTCTTTTTAGCCAATTCTAGAACTAAAACCACCCTTAAACTCTATTGTTCTGATCACATTACCCCAATCCACAAACTTTGCCTTGTGTATTTTCTTTTGCCTGCTTTCATTTTTCCAGGCCGTGTCCCAGAAACAGCTTTTTAACACCATCACATTATTCTGCTCTATCAGCAGCTTCAATTTGCTGCTCCATTCCCTGTATTTTCCAGTCAACATCCTGGCACACCACTGTCCAGCCTTACTCTCCTCTATTTTGCAAAGTCTTTTCTCGTTCTCCAGTTCACACTGCCCCACGACAGAGAGGCTTCCTACTTGCTTAGGACACATTTCTTCTTTGGTACCTCTTTACTGGTAGAAAATATTTCAAACCATAGCGAGTTTTCCTTCAGTTGAGACCACTCAACATCAGCTTTCCTTAAAGCTTATTAGCAGCCATAGGTCAGCTTCTCTACTAGAAAAAGCTGTTGTTCAATAGACTCTTTACAACTTCACACAATTCTATAAAAGAGCCTCACTCTCTGCATTTGCCCCTCCTATCTCTTCCTGATCCTTAATCACTTACTCCTTCCACCTGAGAAGACAGGAAATTGATACCAGCTGGGTCCCTTTCAAGGGACCTTTCAAGGGCCCATTTACACCCTGAGAGCTTCCTTCATCGTCCTTCAAGTTGCCTTCTGCTGCTCCTCACTACACCCTAAAATCAGTGCTCATCTCCTGTGTGTTTGCATCCATCTGTATATTATTATCTAAAGGACAAAAAAAAACTTTACTAGGCTGAATCAAGCAATTGCATAATCAATGCATTTGTAAACCCCATGTTTCTGCAGCTTCTTCTTGCCTGTTCACACAATTAAGAAGCAGCAATTATCCAGCCTACCTCCTGCCCAAGGAAGAAGTCACTGCAATCGAGTTATCCAACTCCTACGTAAAGCAATCCAGTGCATTCCTTGGAATTGTTTCTGCCATGAGGCATCTGTACCTGCCTCCCAGATCATGGCTGAGACTCCCAGCTCTTTGAGCCAGGAATCAAATATTTGTTTTTAAAGCATTTCAGTGCTTTAAAAAGAAACATTGTACAGGATATGCAATTAACAGGGAGGAGACATCTCGTTGTTCCACACTAAAACATTGTCAGCAATTAGCACCTTTAGGAGGCCCCTACTTAGTGGAAATTGCATACCTTGGGATCTCGGTTGTCAATCTGCTCAGCAGTGGAAGGGGTCAGAACGGTGAAAAACAGCTATTTGGGCTTTCAAAAATGTTCCCCTTGCAATCTATTCTCCCCTTGAGTTTCTGTCTAGTTAACAAATGCTGGAGCTGCCACACTTCTGACTTTCCATAGAGCTACCCTTAGTAAAGCTGAGACTGTTTCAGGAACAAAAGCAATATTTGATATTCAAGTTCCCTTCACCATACCTTTATAGCAGCCAATGGGATCATCTTATAGAAGGCAAAAAAATGCTGAGAATTATTTAAAAACCACCTTCCTAGCTACATTCTCTATCTGAATGTGTCAGCAGCCAGCATTTCTGTTCTATGGGGGATTCACGCAGGCTAATGCTTGGTTTCAGTCCCAAGAGAAAAAGACAAGATCATTAAATTTCCCACGAGCATCAGTAAACATTTTTCATCAGCTAGTCAGTAACACCAAAGCATTTCCTTTTGATGATGTCTGAACATTAAACATTAATTGCAAACATACACAGAGATGTGTTTCTGGGCGCTGCAGGATTTATCAGTAAAAAACTCCCCACAACTAGCGGTTCAGAAAGGAAAACGTTGTATTGCCTTTGAGACTACCCACTGACTTGCCTCTCAGCAGCACCTTTACTGCCCAAAGAACTTGTTACCTTCAGCAAAAATCCTTTGGTGACATCCTCCATGTGACTAAGGAGACACCACAAAGATGACACATATGGAAACAGATTCTCTGCAGGACAGAGAAAGAACACAGCTTGTTTAATAGGGCCCATTACCACAAGGGAGGGTCAGAGATGACAGAAGAGCAAGGAACTTTTACACCTCCTGGGAATGAGATAAGGTATCACGTAGTGTCCCATATACTCCACATATTCTTATATATTCAGTAAAAAAGATGTGTCCTTGATACAGCATTAATATCTTTTCATAATCTTGGTGCCAAAGCAAAAGTCAGCTGGCAAAGTTTCTCACTAATTTTCGACACTATAAGAATGCAGATAATTTTGGTTGATATTTTAGTGTAGCAACTGTCACTGTAAATGACATACCTCCAAGAAATTTTCTGATTTTGACTAAACTGTATTTTCTAACAGAAAATTCTTCTGACAACTTTCTTTCCCCAAGTGGCTCAAATACTAGTATTTAATGATTTATATGTCTCAATGATGTTTTCACTTTACTGACATCATCTGTCCTATGTAAAATCAACACAAAAGGTGAATATTTAAAACTATATGTCATTTATCTTCTGTCCTTACTTCTGCGATACTGCATTCAGTTCCCATACGTCATTATACTAAGTATTCCTACAATGAAACATTTTCATCTTCTAGCAGCTGCTACTGCATAATGCATTTCTAGATCATCTGAGTAGCTTGTTAGGAGAAAAATTTACTAATGAGCTAAAATTTAATTTGTCTTGTGTCTTCCCAGTTCAGACATCAACCACACAATTCCATATATTTAAGCAAAAGCCCAAAATTACACACATCTTTTCTCTTCTCTGAATTCTCTCCAGCAACGATCTCCATGTACGTCCTTATTTAACCAAAATGCTCTCTATATAAAGGATTAAGTACAGGTTTCCTGAGTAACATTTTATAATGAGATGCTGATTCATTTGTACAATACTCTCTGCTCCTCATAAAATTTCCCAAAGTATCTCTTTCCTCTACTTGCTTATAAAGGTTTGTTTCATACCATAATCCACCTTGCCCAATGCAAGATTTCTCAGAAATTACTGTTTCTGCCTGGCCTTTCAATACCTCAGTGTCAGAAAGGGATACAGATGGATTCTTCTGCTTGCCTCAAAGCAGTTCTTGGCTTCATCTAAGTGAATACTGATTTACATGAGCAGAAAAGGTGCACAGACTCAACATTTCTCCTCAACTACTTCATTCTGAGATGCTGCCAGATGCAATAGAGATAGGGAAGGACAGAGCAAGCTAGGCAATGAAATTTTCTTCTCTTTATGTGTGTGTGTTTCCCTTCAGTCTGACAGGAACACTGGTGATTTCTTAACTCTTTTTGGAAGGATCTTTGGAAAGTAATTTGGGGTTTGTTTTCTTATTTCACTTTAAAGCCATGCCTCAGATGCCTCACTGATAAGCCTGCCTTAAGAACTTGAACAGCACTGAAGAAAATCAGTGCTGCTGTACTCAGGACAGACACTGACAGCAATTTTAAAAGGACATGAACAGCCATCAAAGCACAGGCAGATAACCCAGAGCACAAATACTTCCTGGATATACTTGCTACATTTAACATCACTTTAAAAGTTCAAAGAAACATCAGAATATCTTTGGTTAACTCTGCTTTAAGAGAAACATGATGTTCACCTGCACTGAAGTTGTACTTTACCCTCCACTGTTTGTGGTGGTGAAAAGACAGGCATAAAAAACCTGCCAAGACAGGGCTCCTTCCCCGAGGAGGACTGAAAGGGACCAGCACCCAAACAGGACAGGACAGCAGCAGGAAGAAATTCTAACTTGGGATAAAACTACAAGGAGAGATTGAGAAGCAAGTGGGAATCACCAGAAACATTAATTTCCTCCCTCTGAATCCATGCAGAAATTAGACAAACCATCAGTAAGGATGTTATTTGCTCCACTGGATATTGTATCTGTATCTTGTGTGCATGGGAAAATCATACAGACAAACTTTAACACTGTAATGATTCCAGGATGGTGACAGCATGAGTCTGAAATCCCCTAGAGCCTGTTACACTTAAGAACAGGAAAAAAAACATGGATGTAAATCTGCTCTTCCTGGACTTCAGAGCAATGGTGGCAAAACTGGCCCACATCTGTGTAATGTGGGCACTCTAAATTTTGTCAGACTTCAGCTGTGATCCATTCTAGCAGCTCCCCAGCTATCCAAGTAGCCTATTGCTATCCCAGCTCCTGCCCTACTTCTGAAATGTATAACAAGGAATGATGTCAAATGAAGCTGAGGAAAAAGGGAAACAACATGTCTTCTATGGAAGTTTTTCTAAGTTTCTGAGAGTGTAAGTGGGAAGACACTACAGGGATCTGTTTCTTAAGAAAATTTTAATTAACAAATCCACAGAGTCCCAACCCACCTGGTACAGAACTGGCCCCATCCAAGCATCTCAAAGGAAAAACGAACAAACAAACAAATAAAACCACAAAACCAAACAAAAATAAACCCATAAAAAAAAGCTATTATCCTCCAAGTTAATGAGTGGGATTCTTGGTAAGTTTTCTCAACTATCTTCAGTGTCCTGCTTTAACCAGTCTTTAAGGTGAATCTGGTCTTGTTTTCAAATTTGTTCTGCAAGGACATTTGGTGTCATCTCAGTTTGGAAGGAAAGCAGAGGGCAGAAGTCTCCCAGTTAATGCTGAAAGATGTTATGCACAATCCTGTAAACCAGGCACTGTGGTTGTACAGCCACATGCACTTTCTGCCAGGGCTGAGTCCACCCTGCATCCTCGTGCCTGTACTGTCTTGTCCATCTGGAAGGCAGGAGGAGATAGGGCAGGTGGACCTAGCAGGACCACCACACTCATGCTGAAGCCTCAGTGTGTTCCTCTCTGTGCAGAGTGTGTTCCTGCTGGCTGTGCAGCCCCCCACTGCTAACACCTGCAGCATCCCACTTAATTGCTGCCCAGGGCTGCCAGAGTAACTCAGCTGTTTGACAGCATCAGTGCAGGCTGCACTGGCTCGTGGGCTGACCTGCTCATGATGACAATTATTGGGGTTATGTTCACCTTTCATTGATACAGAAACACATACCTTCCCTGCCCTTCTGCATCAAAGGAAAGCATCAGCATTCACACACAGGTGTGTGTGGCTCTTTCCTCGTGTGTTTATTGTTTATCTTTCCTTTCAGGAATCACACTCAGAATGTGTTGCTGTCTGAGCTGTCACTGCCTGTCACATTACAATAACGATCGCTGCTTTCAGAAGCCAGTTCAGGTCGTTTAATCATCGCTTCCCTCCAAGCTGTCCATCACAGGGTCGTCTCCAGGCAACAGCATCAACAGACAGGGCTGTGGGTGGCTGATGATGATGATGAGGAGGAGGAGGATGGAGCACGCTAACATTTGCAGGGAGGAAGAAGAGCTCACGTTCCCATGGCAGAGGGAGGTACAGGAGCTGCTGAGTCTATCTGATGGGATCCCAGCCTGCAGCATGATGAAAGTAACAGAGACTTCAGTGATTGCAGAACTCAGTGCTTTGGTGGAATTAAAAGAATGATGCCAGGCCCCTGGCCCATGCCACAGGAATCCAGAGCTGGGTTCCTTGCTTCAGCTCTTGTAGGTGTCCATGGTCCAACTCCCTCCATCACAGGTGGGGTGGCAGGGCCCTGCCATCCTGCCCTGGGCACACGGGCACAGTCTGGGGTAACAGATAGCCAGAATCAGCCACATTTATTCCTTTAACAACTTTAAAAGTAGTTGTTTTGAGGTGGATGAGAAGTTTCTGAAGAAAAAAGAAAGACCACGTGCCAACTTACAAGAGTTGAAAATAAAATGGAAGGCAACACCAAATTGCCAGCTTGGATTTATGTAGGCCAGATCTATATTCTTCTTATCTCTAGACCAGGGTCTGTCCCCCTTAACATAATGAGGGGAGTGTGGAAACATGAGCACAAATGAAGTGGAGGGAGTGTAGTACAATCCCTCCCCATGGTTCACTTCTCTGTCAGAATACCATCTCAGGGAATAATCATCCCCCAGACTGCTCTAACTAGTGACATTTTACCACAGACCTGTGCATTTTCAAATGAAGTTTAATGCATATGCTGTTTTGCTCTTATTAATCTGTTTATCCTGTCCTATATATAAAAAACCTAGTAATTTTCAAAGTAAGATCTCACTTTTATCTGCAGATAACCATTTCCAAAATTTGATTTTGTTCTCAATAATGATTAATTTAAAGTTCTTATCTTTCATCTATAGAAATGTATTTTTTTCTTGAAAACCTGAACTGAAAGCAACGGAAAGAAAATTAATTTTGCATATCGCATTCTTTGGCATATAGAGCTTTATTTTCACCATAAATGTTATTTTTAACACCAGAAAAAATATATTTACACTCACCTATATGTAAATACTTAAAAAATAAGGTCCTCAGATATTTATTTGAATATTCAGTGCAATTCACTTCTCCTAGGTCTGTTTTCAGAGAATATTCACTGAAAGTTATTGACACCATTTTTGGCCAAGACAGGGAACATTAAACTGTTTCTAAAGGTTTATAGTGACCCAATGACACACACGGAAAGGGAGCATATGACCTCTTTCAACTACTGAAAATATATCTTGGATTTAAAAAAAAAAATTTCCAGGCAAAGTCCATTCCAAATTATTAAATGGCATTCATTTCCACATTAGTGAGGAATTTCTCACTACTTTCTGAATCAGGGACTTTATGATTACTTCACCCCCTCGCCCCCTCCTCAAAAAATAGTGCACCTGAGAAAATCACATATTGAGCAGGGACAATTTATGAAGATGAAAACGTGCCTACATTTGTTACATAACATATTTCCCTCAAATTATTTTCTCAAACTTACATTTAGTGGGGGAGGTGAGAATGAGGGGAGAAACATTTGAGAAAAGACATGGGATGTCTCTATTGGGTTATCTAAACAGCCTGAGGTTTTTTAAAGAGCTTTTCACTTCCTCCTGAAGACATGCATGAAAACTATCTGCAAGAGCTCATGGCACTGCTGTCCTTAAATGATCACCAGCAAAGGTGATGAGAAACCTAATACAATGAGGATGTGAGCACTGGCACCAGGCTGGGACCTGGTGTTGTGAGAGATCAAAAGCTTCCCATATGTAGATAAACACTCTCCACCCAAAAAAACCCTTCATCCTGCTTGGGCTATCTCTGAGTTTTCCCATCAGGAGGAGAGATATCACAAGGCCCATGACTGCCTTTACCTTCCTGCCCCTGCAGGAGCAATTGTGTCCCCCAACCACAGCATAGGGAGGCCCTTTCCCAGCATGGGCTGCTCATGGTGGGGATATTTGGCATTGACATCCCCCCACAGCAGCGGAAGCAGGTCCAACCTCTCACCTTCTTCCCCCCCCCTAAATCTCCATCTCCTTCCTCAGCCTCCTCCTCCCTGCTCGTCCCATGTCAGGGGCACCTCAACACAGCCTGCTCTGAGCATGTACGTTCCTGGCACGGCACAGGGGAGTTCACAGGCAGCTCTGAGTCCCAGTGTGCAGTCACAGGAGAACATCACTCCCCTATTGAGGACATGATGAGGAGTTCTCAGAGACCCTCTAAAAGAAAGGAATTACGTTTTAGGACATACCCTAAAATATCCTGTTCCTTCTTAAAGTACTTGTCTTCTATGTTCCTCGAGGAAAGAAAGCACAGTACCAAGTAAAAGTGTTATTGTGTTACCAGTACTGAGAATTAGGGATTAAGGAGTCATTTTAACTGTTGTCTGATTTAAGACTCAGACAAAAAAATTCAAAGTGGCACAAAAATAATTTTATTGCATCAACTTTTATATGCATTTAAAGTTCCAAAATAATTAGTCTATCACCCAGTGCTGCCATTTGAATTGGAATTAAAGCCCATTTTCATTTAACATAGAAATGTCAATTAGAGCTGTGGGAGTCATTGATTTTTTGGTTTGCTGGCCAGATATAAAAAAATAATTGAGAAAAAAAAAGTGCCTTGTGTCAGTGTTATTTTTTCTCTCCTGAATGTAGTTTGCATCAGGATGAACAGGATGCAGTACACACAGCTTTTATGATAATACCAGTTACTTAAATATGGGCAAATATAGTTTGAGATGCTCTACAATTCCCAGACCATCAGGCAGTTCCCACAGGATGCCCTTTCCCTGTGAAGCAGCAGCTAGAAGCACTACCATCTCAAGTGTCACTAGATACCTCTGTCTGGGACACTGAATCAAGATTTTTGTATCACTGTATCATTTTAAAATATAGAATATAAGAATCAGAAATCCATTCCAAAAACACTGCCTTGATTCAAAATAATTAAAAAAATGTTACATTTAAACTTTCATAATTTTGGCTTGTTTAGGGCTATTTCTTAGGAGCCTTGAAAAAGGCTCCTAAGGAAAAATCAGTGTGAAGCTATGAAACGCTCTGGCCAAGCTACAACAATGTTTTCCAGGGGAAGAGGTGTTTGACAGGGCAGTTTCACTCGCCTCGCTGGAGCTCTGCACAACATGAGGGTTGCATTCAGTCTGACACAGTAAGAAAGGCCCAGAGGATGTAAGATTGTCCAAGGCTAATGCTGACCTTGCAGCCCTTCATATGTAAAGCTGTGTCACAACTGAAGGGGTCAGAATGGTCTCTAACCCCTCCAGAATGAATTAAGGACTTCTGACCTCCTGGCTTCCCCCTCTGGACTGACCTCATCACGATCGCCAGGCCAGGGAAATACAAAAGTCATATCTGAAGTCAGGAGGAAAGAGAGAAACCCATTTTCTATTATAAAGTACAGTATTAAGAAGATTGAAAGCTATAACCCTATTGCTTTACACAGTTTATAGCCTCTCAATATTGCATGAATGCCAGTTGCAACTGTCAGAGCTCTTCCATTATTCTCCTTAATCTCCCCTCATGATGGGATTTGCATATCCCACCTGTCAGTCCAGGCAGAAGCTCCTCACCATCTCCCAAACACTTTCACAGAGACCAGAATCACAGAATGGCAAGCCTTTCTTCTAGTCCTCACAGAATCTCTTTCACTTACTGCTTTCTCTCAGAGCATGGCTATTCTTACTTCCCACATATCCTGTTTCACATTCTGTATTTGAAAATGTTTTATCCAGACAAGAAATATATATAGAGATGGACTGCAACACCGAAGAAAGAAATACTATGCCTATTGACTCATTTTTTTAAACCTTCAACATGCACACAAATAAATAAACACCAAAAACCCCCTAAGACCTCTGGTTAAAGACATAAAGTCCTATTCAAAGTTACAGGAAATTTTCTGCTGTTTTCACTCACTGAAGAGCTTTTAAAGGAAGTTTGATACCTAGAGTGCATGTGAAGTATTTTATGATCCAAAGACATAAATATAGTTCAGAAGAGAAAAAACTGAAATGGGACTTTTAGAAATATTTTAGTTTTACTTGATTTTTTTTTCTGGTTTAAATTCTCATTTTTGTTTCCTCACTTTTTATTCAGCCCTTGCAAAATATATTCTGATAGCTCTAGAAAGAAATTAACCTGAAACAGTCTCAGCATCTGGTGCATTATACTCTTAATACTATTATACACTGTTGTAATATGTACATAAAACATACTACATCTCACAGAAGTATTTTAATGCAGGCATCCTCTTCAGATGAATATTTTGGGGAGCTGTTTTCAGCACCCCAGGAATCAATCTGACTCGGGGGTTATTCCCCACCGTGGGTCTCACTGGACATCTGGCTCTGGACCCTACATCCATATTTATTGCCTAAAAACTCTCCCTTTATGATAATGCAATTGGAAAGGAGCAATGGGCTATCGCAGCATCATACAAATAATGCTGGTCACTCATGGGATATGTTGGTAGATTCTTCATCCCTGATAGTTTTACACTGCAGCCACAGCTCTGCCTGCAAGGGAAGGACAGCAGCTACCAACTACATCCTGTTCCATGAAGACAGCATTTGAATGAAGTCTCCAAGTGAGAAGATGTCAAAAATAACATTTTGATTGTTATCCCCTGTTCTGGACTGAACAGAAGAACACTGGCAGTTTAAGGGACTTTTGCCATGCCTTTACTGCCTCACTTGTAAAAAGTAATACATTTGTTATCATCTGCACAGAACTGCATTCATCAAAAGCAAAAACTGGATTAAAATTCGAGTTGTTGGGAACCTGACTCCTAGAAATTTTGAGTTCACTTTCCACAACCTGTCGCACAAGAAGATACAGAAAGAATGGTGCTTGCTTGATTTTGCAAACCAGAGGCTGAAAGGGAATACGATCGCTGCCTGTAAAATGATTCCAGGGGGCGTAAGTGCCAGGGAGGGAAAATAACTTTAATTAAAAAGAACATGCACAAATGAAAAAAAATTTAATCTAAATTGTCCGATGGCAATGTTAGAACAGAAATCAGACAGTAGTTTCCCACAGCCAGGAGAAAAAGGCTTGGAACAGCTACACAGAAAGGAAGAAGGCAATAGAAGGGTGAGTTGAAAGATACCCAACTCTTTGTAAGATGCAGTTTGATCCTTCATGGCTGTAGGATGCAGTACCTGCTGGAGCCATCTGACATTCTTGAAATTCCTAGTTTATAAAGTAGGTCTGAACACTTCAGCTAAAAATCCAACAACAGTTTATTCACAATTACTTCGTCCAGGTGGAAATACAGTGCATTTGAAATATATAGGTGTATTGTTATTCTGCTTTACCTGTGCCCAGTTTTTCCTGTCAATAACATCAAGTAAAATTTTGCAAGCAATATCTCATGTAGAGTCTCATTTTGCCTAAAAGTTCTCCCATAACAGACCTAATTCTTCCCTCGTTGTCTAGTGTTATCACCTGACAACAGCAATGTTGACGTTGCAGGCTTCACCCTGCACTAGACCCATCAGTTGTATCAATCTGTTGTGGACAGAATATGAAACCTGTCTGGCCACAGTTGTTTTGCATTTAGTTCTGACTCCATCTCCATATCTCCATCAGTCTGTTGAGGATCTGCTGCTGTGGAGGAGCTATGAGAAGCTCAGCTTTGTCTTTCTAACCATGTAAATCACAGAAGTTTGAACCAGTTGTTTACAGGTATCATGATCATGTAAAAGCCAATCCCCTGGTATGCAGCAAGGTACATGCTCAAATTCTTCGCCACACACTTTGGATCTACATCAACGTCCAGCCCAGGAGAACACTCTGTCCAGGGCAAGGCAATAGCAAACTGCCATTATAATAAATGAGCCCCATGCTGAAACCCATGCTGCTCTCCTTCACAGCACCACATTATAGCACAAGCTGTAGCATCAAAGCACTTGCTCAAACTCCCTTACCTTTTGACCTCCTCCCATTTTTTTGCTCTTTCTCCAGAACACTTTCAAATGAAAAAGTAAGGCTCTGATCTCACTCCAAGCCAGCCTAGGACAGAAGCAGTCTTCATTTTTTGTAAGCTCTGAGAACCATCTGTATCCCAAAAGCTCATAATGGACATCACCTAGAGACTTGCTTCTCTCCATTAAAACCAAGTCTCTCTTTTAGCTCCACACATAAATCTCTGCTAGCTGTTTTCTCCTAGTCTATAGCATCACATTAAGGGAGCTATGGGGACTCCAAATCTACAGTGTTTGGATACACCACATCAAGAAGCACATTTGAAACCTCTGTGAGCTAGGAAACCTGCCAACTTCCACACCAATGATGAAATTTCTCAGTGGTGCAAAAAGCAGGAGATCTCACTTGTGTATCTTGTAGCAGAGATTAGAAAAAGATTTTATCTCATATGATCTTTTACTCTCATTTCTATAAGGGCCAGTGGAAAGACCCTCAAGATGTATCAATGCAGGTAAATTAAGTAGTACCAGGACCCATTTACAGACTCAATATTCTATGCTCATATTGTCAAAATAATTCCAGGCAGGGTGCTGGCATGGTCCAGTTAACACCTTCTTGGATCATTTTAGGAGTCTAGGACTCAGTGCAAGCCAAAGACCTTTTCCAGCACCCAGTTTTGCTGCAGCCATTCATCCCTGCCTTGCAGACTGAAAGAGCTCAGGATTGTGGAGATGCCAGACAGCTTTGTATGGCCTCACTCACCTCTGATGGAGTCCAAGAAAGCCTGAGACCCATCTGTATTTTAATACAACACTGGATACACTCCTGATTTTTGCCTCATCAGTCATCTGACAAGCCAGGCTCTCTACACCTATGCTCTCCCCTGGGACCTCCTGTTGACCCCGCTGGTGAAACAGCAAAGGAGACAGGAGGGATTAGTCCACATGTGAAGCATGTTCCCACAGATGTGAATAGGGCATGCTGCAAGTCTCTGGATATGAATATTGTTCTGGAGAGCAAACTGTCCAGGGAATACCTGAAGTCATTTATGGGCCAAAATAATCCCTGATGTGAAACAATTTATGTTGACGGAGTTATACCTGGATGACTTGGACTATTATTTATTATTCTTATTTTATCTGTGGCTGAGCATACAGCAAGTTCATCCTCCGAGCAGAATGCCATCAGTTCAATGGTGTGTGCACACACTCACCATGAAATCACAGCCAAGCCCAAAAGAAGCTGCAAACACCCAGAACAATCCCTTACAGAAATTCAAGAGTCCTTTCAGGGGTTCCTTCTCCTCCACCAGCAGCATTGCCATTATATCCAAACCCCTATCAAAATAAGGATACAAGGGACCACACTGAGGCTGGCAAAATCAGGTACATTGCAATAGAAAAACAATCTTTAATTTTCCAGTTTTTCCACCTGAAAGGATTTCAAATATTTTGAGCTTTATTTTTGATTTTTCCTGTACTCACACAGAAACTGCAAACTATTATCATCTTTATACTGCCCCTCTGCCTGGGCAAAAGGCAAAAGTTGTGTGACAGCAGCACTTACAGAACACATAAAAATGAAAATGGGAAGAGATGTGTTGCATCCCCATGCCACAGCAAGGAAACACCAGCAGGAAGCTGGCAGCCACCACTGTTGGAGTGCAGCCAGGGCACTGGGGTTACACAGCATCCCTCACAAGCAGCACCATGGGATCCTCTGGGACCCACATGCAGGCAGAACTACATATGTTGTATCCTAAAGGAAGTGTTTCACCCCAAGCCCATCGCACTCCCAGCTCCTTCCCAGATGGGTACCCAAAACATTCACACAGAGACAATGGGTCAGTGCCACTGTGGGCTTCCTACTGGACACACACCATTGCTTCAGCTGAGCCTGGACAAGCCTGTTGTGTATCCAAGTTCTGCTGGGGCTCAGCTTCAGTTAGCGCTCTGAGGGGGATGCAATCACAGCACAAAACAGCATAGCACTGCCAGAGCCCCAAGCAGCAAGGGGGGAGCATTACTAACCCTGTACACAATGCAACCTGCAGCTCTTTGGGAAAGACAGTCACAAAACATTTCCCCACAGCTCCCTGAAAACATTTGTACACCAAGACACTCAGAAAGTAAATCAGTCCCTGAAAATAACACCCCACACTACCACAGTGGGCTGAAACATCTATACATGTATATGTGTATACCTAAACATGTATATAATAACAGTAGATGTGTCTTGATAAATGTACAGATTAAACATAAAGTCAGTGATAGATCAGAAAAACTGATGCCTGCTGGCTGACTTTTTATATCAGAATCCTTTTTCTTAGCAAATGGGTCACTTGAAACCAGTGTCAGCCTCAATTCAATTTGTATGAACAGACCTGAGTTCCTACAAGGCAGCTTCTGTTCACGCAACTATTTCAGAACAGGCTAGCTGAGTTGTGAAGAAAGGGGAAAGTTCTTCAAAACAGAGATGATAAGCATTCCCCTGTCAATTAATTGATTAAAAAGCTCCTGATGAGACCATAAAACTGTGTCCCAATTAACTAGGGCTGAACCCCATAGTGAGATCCTTATGACATCCGCTGCAATTCTAAATTGAGTGGCTCAATACAATCCAAAAGGAATTCACAATGACTAGACTATAATTTCAAAATGTTATCAGGCTCCTAGTACTAAAAGCTGAAAGGGAGTCCAAGGATTTCTGCAGAGCAGCCAGAAACCTTCTGGCATTACAACCAGAGACACCTAGGAGAAGAGCCTGTCCCCGTTTCTCCTGGGAAGTTGTATGGGCAATAACCACATAGTGGCGGCATCCCTTTCTCTCTCATTAGCATTCTGCTTGCTGTCTCTAAGAGGCAAAGTTTGAGCATTCAGACAGACAGATTCCTCCACTTCTGCTAGTCCACAAACACAGTTAAGAGCAAGCAGAAAGCACACCAAGCAACTGACCCTGCCTTCCCTGGGCCTCAGTCCTCAGCTCCAGGTACTTCGGTAGCAGACGCTAGAGGGATACAGGGCTCAAGTTAACCTGGTAACTTTGATGCCACCACTATTGCTCCAGCCTGGAAACCAGTTGCCTACATCTCCGGTCACTTTTGTTCTACTCGGCTCAAGTTGGAGCTGTTCTGCTCCTGAGAAAGGTCCAGGTTACAGGGAAGAGACAAGAACTGTCCTGTTTTAACACCTTGGTGACAAGAGGCAAAAAGCAGCTTTACCCATTCACAGAAGTTCCTTGGGGGCAAAGTCCTAAAGCCCTCTTCTTCCCAGCCCCACTTCAGCAAGGCCTGGGGATGAGCCCTTGGGATGATGTGGGCCCACAGGGCTGGCAGGAGGAGAAGCAGCAACAGAGGGACTTTCCCTGCCCTTTCTTACAGCTGATCTTCCCAGGGTCCTGCTGAAGGCTACCCTGGGAGAAGGCAGGATGCGAGGACGGATGTCCCCTAGACCGACCCTTCCCCTCCGTGCCGCGAGCAGTGGCACCGCTGTATCCCTCTCTGCTCCGCCGTGAAGTAGAAGGGGGCCGGAGGGGGATGTGCTCAGCGGGCGGGTGGGCAGTGGAAAGTTTTTCTGCTCTAGAAGAATGGTCCTTTTGAAGCCCTTCTGCCCCACTGCACACTGCTAAGCGAAGCCAATCCTCGGCGCCTGGAGGCGCAAAATCCCCCTCGAAGAAGAAAAACCCCCCACCCCTCACCCCCATCCTACCCCCCCCCCGACCCCCCAAAATAAACAAAAACAAAAGGGAAAAAAAAAAAAAAGGGCAAAAGGAAGATGAAAAGCAAAGCGCGCCCCGGGGTACTCACGCTGCTGTTGTGCCCGGACCAGTGCACCATGGCCTGGTTGTGCGCCGAGTCTCCGGCCAGGGCGAAGGTGGTGCTGCCCAGCCGCAGCTCCTCCAGCCCGAAGCGGGCGGCGCCGCCGTCCCCCGGCTCCCGCCCCGCGGCGCCGCCCGGCCCCGGCCCCGGCCCCGCGGAGCCCCGCGGGCTGCGGCCCCTCCGCCGCACCGAGCCCGGCCGCCCGCCCGCCGGGAGGGGAGCCTGCCCACGGTGGGGTCGCTCCTCGCCCGGAGCCGCCGCCGCTCGGGGACGGCGCTCCCCGGCCACTTTCTCCTTCTCCCTCATCACTCGCCGGGTCTCCCAGCCGCTGGATTTCGTCCCCGTGGGAGCAGCGGCGAGGGTCGCTCGCAGCCCGGCATCCTCCGTCCCGGCCTCTTGCCCTCTCTCACCTCCCTTCTCCCCGAAGAACCTCCTCTGCTCCTTCTCTCCTTTGTCGGTCCTCAAGTGCATCAGTAATCCCTGCTGCGGCTGCTGCTGCGGATGCACCTGGGAACGGCAGGATCTGCAAGTTATTTCTGCGCCGGTAAAGCCAAAAGTGAAGAGTAAAAGCCATGTCCAGTACAGGAGAGCAACGTGCCAGGCTGGGTACCAACCAGCAACTTTTTCCATCGCTGCCGACTGCTGATGAGTGCGAGGGAGAAAGAGCAAGAAGGAGAGAGCAGGAGCGAGGGAGCCGGGTGCTGCCGATTCACCCGCCGCGGGGTAAACGGCGAGAACTCCGTAAAGTTTCAGACTCTGCTGTGCTAGATGCGGCCGAGGGATAGAGGAGCTTACTTTCTTCCGCTGTCTTTTTTCCCTCTCGTTTTCTTTTCCTTCTTTTGCACTTTTTCCTGGTTTTCTCTTTCCGCCCTCTTTTTCCTTTTTTTTTTTTTCTTCCCCAAGACTGGCGTTGCTGATCAGGCTTGTGATGGAAGGCAAAGCCACAACCACACGGGGGAGGAGCTGAATTGAAGTCAGAGAGAGAGGGAGAGAGAGAGGAGCAAATCCTGGCTGGTGATTTCTCCCGGCTGCCTCAGTGGAAGTCACAGCCCGCTCCTCTCCCGCTCGCTCTCTCTCTGCTCCCTCTCACTTCGCCGCTTCTGCATCACACTCCGCCTGTAGCCGCCCCGCCAGGACGCCCCGCGCCTGTGTCATGAGTGGCTGGTTACTCACTCCCCCTTTCTCGCACACACACACACTCCAAGAAGGACTTACCCCAACTTTTAAACCCAAATCGTTCGATCCCTTCCTCCCCTGTGCTTCCCATCAGCTCAAGCCCCTGAAACCTGCTCCCCAACATGCTGAAATCACTACACATGAACTGGAAGCAGAAGTGCAAAGTGAAGGAACAATACATGCATATGTACAGACGTGTGGATAGCCTTTCTAGAGGAAATATTTAAATTCGATTAATTAAGTGACCTTAGACATTTCAGAGCCTCCTCAGACATTTTTCTCCCTCCCCCTGTGACTGATGTAAGTGCACTGGAGTTGCTGGGAATAGGCACCTGTGCTTGATTTCACAGAGAGGAAAGTCGCATTTTTTCCTCTCCATTCCCTTCTCTTCATTGTACCGTCATTTACAGTAGCTGCTGATGCTTAGATAAATCACTCATGCATGGCAGAGATGTACCCACATAAATGCTGATGGAGACAGGGACAAGGTTTTGGAAATGAAATGACAGCAGTTGGTGCTGGGAGACAGGGAGAGGGAGATTCCCCTCCAGTGATATATCTGCAGAAGAAAAGCCCTTTCTGCTCTAGCTCTCTCACGCTTTCAGGACTAGCAATTTCACCCCCAAGGAGCAGTGGTCCTCTTTTACCGGGGTTCTTCCCCAGGGAGCAGTCCTGGTGGTGGCCGGAGGAGATCACCAAACCCTGCTTGCAGAGGCTGGTGTCTGCTGGCCATGGGAGCCGCTGGTCCCTGACCGCAGGCAGCACCGTTGGTGACTGCCCACACAGCTTTGACAGGCACTTGCAAATGCCCACACACTTTAAGACTGGAGGGAATTGAATGCTCTTCCACTGCAATTTTATTCCATCCCCATCTGCCTGCTCTCACTCATTCCCGTTTGATTTACAGGAGAGTTTATTTTTTAATTAATTTTTTTTAACATTTTCTTCCTGACATGGAAGACCTTATTGATTTTTTTTGG
Source organism: Neopelma chrysocephalum (assembly GCF_003984885.1). NCBI lineage: Eukaryota > Metazoa > Chordata > Aves > Passeriformes > Pipridae > Neopelma > Neopelma chrysocephalum. The sequence continues at coordinate 6,011,903 of NW_020897747.1, read as the reverse complement.
CAGGGCATTTCAGAAAGAGATTTACAGATTTGTTCCACATTCTTCTAGAGATTTCACTCAAATGCTCGCTGGTGACACGTCTTGGAATATTAGCACAAGACCAGGGGTGAAGGGAAACTCACAGTAATTCAGGCTGGGCATAACTTCACACTGCTTACAACAATGATGGATTGTCTGCAGTGTAACCACCAGACCTCAGCTAAATCTACCAATTAACTGTATACCTGTTTCCACATCTCCCAACTAAATGGTTACTATTAGTTACAGCCTGCCAGGTAATAATAATAATTAACACTTTGCACTTAAATGCTTTCCCTTACTAAGCCCAAAGTTCCTCACAAAGGCCACTTCTGTTGCACAAACAATGGTGGAGCTACCTTATTATCAACCCAATCCTTTGTCTTCTGTACAACAGATTGACCAGATGGATCTATCCCAAAGGATGCCCTAAAGAGTGTCACCTTCATACCACAAGTCTCTTAAAGAGGCCTTAATCTAAAGGGATAGAATTCAAGGAGATGAGTAGGTGAGACAAAAAATAAACTTCGAAGAATGAAATTAATAAGAGGTCAGAGGAAATTTCTCCTGGGATTGTAATAGAGATTTTCATGCCAATGAGTGGTTAAGGCTAATGAGAGAAACAATCTAGCTGTCTCATTTAGGCAGATGATTATCTCTGGATTGTGATGAATGGCCAGTGAGTGATATGGATATGCCTGGTATAGCACACCTTAAACACTGGGAGTACACTACACCTGCAGAACTCTTCAGCAAATGTACACAAGAGTCAGTCATGGAGAGAGAATACTGCATCCAGCCTGAGGACCACAGCCTCTTTTTCCAGGATAAGCTTTGTTATGGGTGGATATAGGACAGAGGCATACAGTTTGAGCCTTTCCCTGATCCCTATTTTCAGGAACCATCAGTTTAGGAGATTCCAGCACCTGATCCCTTACGTTTAATACATACAGATGGACCTGTCTTCCCAAAATTTGTCTAATCTGTATTTATACTCTTGGTGTCTGAGGCATGCTGTGTTAGTCAAGTTTACAATCTGATTATGTGTGCTTTTGAATACTCATGGTCTGTGCTTATCTGAAAGAGACATATTAAATCACTGTAATCTAATCTTGCTGCCAGCCATCTTTCTGCCACAGATGATGTGATGATTGAGTTGTCAGAGATAAGAAACCAGAGTCTTTGGCACAAAAGAATAATCCCCTGTCTTTTGATGTAAGGGATAGCTTTCTGAGTTGGGAGCCAAAGTAAGCCCCTATGCTGTCATTGGAGAAGGGCTGAGTTCACATACCTAGCCAAAAAGAAGCATTGGGTGTGTAATGACTGAACTCCATAGCTGTGTCCATGATAAAGGAAAGGTTGCACTCATGGGTATCCTGACCTGAGGCAACAACTGCTCTGATGTTTCAATACCACATGTCCAGCTCCAACATCAGGTGAAATGTCTTCTATTAGACCCTCTACACTACCAGATCAGGAGACTGCTCTTCTGTTTCACACAGCCTATATTGCCATAGGGGAGGGGAACGAGCCCTGGGAGCCGTGGAACAGGAGGCAATCATTGGCAATGTCAAACTTAATGCTGTGACAGCACATGAAAAATTCAGGTTTTAGCTAGCCTCTTCAGCCTCTGCTTTTGCCAGAATAAGCAGTGGCAGGGGGTGTTCTTCACCCCCTTTACTCTTCATCCTGCTCTTCACCAGGGAGGAACTACCTCAAAGGCAGAGATCTGCACACACAGGAGAGCATTTGAGGATGTTCTTGCTGTTGGGTTCAGGAAGAACAAGAAGGAATCTAGTGAAAGGAGTAGATACCAGTTCTGAGTAGCAGTTGCAGTGGAGCAAGCATCTTCCTTAGGATTTATAGAGCCTTGAGAAGCAGGAACAGAATGAAACGTGGATAAGTAACAGAAATGTTCACTTGGGACTGGGCAGTTTCAAGACAGGTGGAAATATGGGCTTGGTCAAGGATGTAAATCCTTGTGACAATGATTGCAATAATCTGCCATCTGCAGGAATCTTTTTCTCTGGAGCGTTTCACACTTGCAATCAGAGACTACTTGTGAAAATGCAATCCTGAGAGATTTCCTGGCTCCACAGTATTCCTGTCTTCTGAAACATGCTAGATGATCCACCCTTCATGATGGAAGCACCTCAGGGACTATGCTAACATTGTCTGCAATGTGATGGAGTAGAAAGGGAGAAAGAGGAATGAAAGAGGATACAGAGAGAGAAACAGAATTGGGTGGGCTTAATGAGATGAGTTTTTAATATGGGACAAGGGCATAACATAGCCTCATCTATTCTGCACCCAAATGCCTTTTAGGCAAAAGAGTATAATATTTTCCTAGTAAATATTTGTATAATCAGGATTTTTTGAACCTACACTCTTTTTAAATCATCAGTTTTCTCTGTAAAGACTGTGTAATGAAGGGAGACCAAGAAGAACACTGTTCCATTGATTCCTGTAAAGCCACGGTGAGTGATGAATACTGTAGTTTGACATTACATATCATTCCTCCAAACGGAATCTCTGTCAAAAAAAAAATACAGGATACAACAGGGCTTGTTTCCCTTAGAGAAAAGAAAAAAGCTGTACAACTCTAAATGTCACAAAAAAATCTTTTTTTTCCTGACTAGGTTCTGGATGCTTCATTCTTTGAATAAAATAGGCACTAATTACATACATCAAAACAACTATTTCCAAGTGCTTCTTATGTCATTGAACAACTGGAAATTACTTACTTGTGTGGTTTATTTTGCAGCAATATTTTGATAATTGTTACATAGGTATCATCAGAAATAAATCCTGTAACTTACATAGCAACAATGCATTTGACACAAAAATTAGTTGCAAAAAATCTGGAACTGACATAAAATCTGTATCTTCTTTTCACTGAGTTTCATTCCCCCCCCCGGGTTATTTTTGGAAAGGTGATTGAACTATTTATTTTTAACACTAATAATTCCTCTAAATTGATTAACATGAAAGCTCTCCTTTGTTATTCCACACAATAAAGCCCCAAATCAGTGCCATCCCAAAATTAGGCTGCTGCAGCTTTTAACAGGGGCTCTCATTCATCTGCAAATGTGTTGCAATTTTGCATTAGTTGCCATAAATATTAACAGCAAGATCTTTTTGTTCTTTTACTCCCTCTTGCTGCAGCCTATTGCAAAGACTGAGGTTTAAAGTGATCTCAAAAAAAAGGGCAAGACTTTGCCACTTTATAATTTAAAGAGCCATTTTGCTTTGCTAAATCCTCTGATGAAGGGTTCCCATAGCAATTTATCTGGCAAGGTGAGCATATTTGATCAATGTGATTACCTGCAAGTACAGGAAGGTGCTCAGATCCAATACCTGGTTGCAGTTTTCCTCAAATCCTGTTTATACTGAAATATCTAGTGATGCTCATTAGCCAGCAGCTTTCTCTGGGTTCAGTAGGAGTTGTCTAGATCTTTCTCCTCTGGAAAATCTCTCATGTAGGCTCCTCTGTTTCACTTCTACTTCTGGATCCAAAGAGTTTTCACACCATCCAACCTCAAATGGGATGGCATTTTATTCTTTCAGTCCAGACCTCCTTCCTGCTCTTACAGCTGCAGATACTCCCTGGGCCAGCTGTGCACAATGATTTCAGTGATAAACCAAGAGTGGATTTGCTGTGGGAGGAAGGGAGCATGTTACCCCCCCAAATAAACCTGAACTCCCAGTGAAGTCCTGAAGCACCACTACCACATCCACACTAAGGTTGAATCCAGAACTCTTTGCTACAATCCTGGGATTGAATCCCACTTCTCTAATGACATCTGCTGCTCTGTCCTGGCCTTGAATTCACTTGTCCGGTGATCCTCTCCCCTTGTGATCTGGAGACATCAACCAGCTGCCACCCTGTGCTCCTGAGTGCTGCTCCCCTGTCAAGGATTACCATGGAATTTAGGAGCTGAAAAAACACAGACCATAGAAGACAGTGGATGAGAAAATCTGCTGCTTGAAATTCCCAGCTGACATTCTCTCTTGATCAGCTTTTGCAGCCTAAGAAACCTGGAAAGCTGCCCTGAAAAGCTGGTCTTAGATTCTGCAGGGTTTCATAGTTAGTTGAGTATAAAGTAAAATTGCAAGGACTGTGCTTATATCAGGACTGCACACACTCAGCTAGTGCTCTGAGCTTGCAGCTAAGGAGAAAACTTAGCTGGAGCTCACAGCTAGAATGAGCTTTATTACAACAACTTTTAAACTAGTAAACATTGATGAAAGGAGGAAGCCTGAGGTGTATCTCATAGTCAACTCATTCACCACCGCCAATATGAATGATAACCACAGAGATGACCCAGCAGTTGTCACATTTCATCCTGACTGTTTTAAAGCAACCCCATAATACCCAGAAGGTTTTTGCCATCAATAACTAAAATGTATGCTGTGGACATTTCCAACCACGTGAAAGGCAAGAATGCAACCAGGAAAAATGAGAATGGCTTTAGCAAATCATGCTTGACCAACCTGATCGTCCTCGTCCTTACTAAACAGCTGACTATTCTAATACCGGCTCCCAGAGCAGGCTCACGGTAAACTGAGGACTTGGGCGATTGACAGAGGTCTGGAAGCTGGCTGGAATGCTGGTCCCAGCAGTTGAGAATCAGCTGACTGGAAACCGTCTGGGTTTCTCTTTTCAAATAAGGCAAACTGCATATTCATCTGCTTTTGGCAGAGCATCCTCAGGAGATGAGAAGAAATTATAATCTCCTTCTTCTTAGCACTGCAGAGGCTGAACATGGAGTACTGTTTCTGCTGTGGGCCCCCCATTTGAGAGGAACATGGAGAAACTGAGGAAGGTTACAAGTGGAGGGCTACCACGGTGGTGAGCACACAACCTACAAGGAGGTGATTGAGAGCTGAGCTTGTTTAGCCTGGAGAAGAGGAGGCCAAGGGGTTATCAATTATCAGCCAATGATTACTTGAGAGGGAGTTACAAAGATGAAGAAGCCAAACACTTCTTGGCTGAGGCAGCTACTAAAAGAAAGAGAAGACAAAATTGGTGTTTGTAATGTTCAGACTGAAAATTAGGAAAAGCTCACCCAGAAAGATAGTGCTATGCCAGGACAGGATTGAAAAATCACCCTCAGGAAGACAAAACTGTGGCCAATCTGATCTAGTAATGATGGTGGCTTGGCTTCAAGTGAGAGGCTGGTCTCTCAAAACAAACATTTCTTTGAATATTTGAATATTCAAAAATAGGTCAAGAAGAAGACATATCTACAGCTAAAGGCAGGCACAAATCCCATCTCAAGATAAAGTCAGTAACCTGTTCCAGTGACAAATGGTTCCCAGGTTCCACCTGAGCTTAGATACCATCCTGCAGTGAAATTCGGTTCTTCCAGAGACCTGTCTAGTTCTCCTTTGATTAGATCCCTGTATCTCCAGCGCCGGTTTAACAAACCAATGGGGACTCTTAGACAATTTCGTCCTCTTGGGTCCCATCCCGCCTACCCACAGTATTGTTACCAAATGTTGTTGCCAAACCTTTGCAGAGTCCTACAGCACTCCTAACATTTATTTGAGAGTGGGGTAATGGAGTTCTAGGTCTAATGTAGTGCTACTACCAGTGGTACATCCATTGGCAAACAACAGCTGGAGACAGTTGTCCTATAACATCCTAGATTTGGCCATACTAGAAAAACTGGGCTTTACCTTACTCTCTCTGTTGTTCCCCTGGGCAACTGTCTGTCATTTTCATTCCATCATCTTCTAGCCCTTTCCAGTTCCTCGAGAGAATTGTGGCTGTGGGATGCCTCTGATTGTCTTGCAACCTTGCAAATCTGCAATTTGAAGCAGACTGATCATGTGCAGATAATAGTTTCCTGTGAACAATAAATATGAGTCAAAGCACCTTCCAGAGAGTCAGGATACTTCAGTAACATAAATCTTCTTAAAAGCCTAAAAGGCATAAAAATCGTTTGTATTTTCTCCCTTTTCTAGAGATTACTGAACTTTAGTCATCACGGGGGAAGTTTGCCTGACACTCTCTCAGCTTTGGGTTTATCTGCATTGACAGGACAATAAAAATTCTTGTCTATCACTCTACTGCTGTCACCTTTGGCTTCTGCACTTGGTAGTGGAAGAATTTAATGGAGGTAAGAGAATAATGATGAAGAGAAGATTACAAACTTAATGGTCTGTGAATGGTGTTTATAGTTTGTCATCATTACAGATGGTGTTTTCTTGCTTGTGCACCTTGCTTGATTTCTCTTACCCGAAATGTTGACAAAGTAGGAGTTCCAGGTACAACTAAAGATAAAATATCTAGCAGAAGAAAGAAAAGACATAAATAATATTATTCTTCTATCCTACCTTCTTACTACAAGAAACGTAAAAAATATGAAAAAAATGAGAATCCTTGAGGCTGATGGAAGATGTGAGCTTGCTCTTTGACAATATTTTATTTCAGAACCAAAAAAATGACCAGGCAAAAATTTCTGTGAGGCAACTCTGTCCTGCCTCACTGATGCATTATTTCTTAAGGCATGGTCAGAAGTCCTTTTCTGGAAACAGTAGCATCACTCTCAGGTCAAGCAACAGAGCTTTTCACACACACACTCCCATGGTACACAATCAGGAGAGAAAGATTTGTTCATCAGTTAAAACTGTTTTTACTAACCCAGCTCATTTCTGCCTAAAACAAGATAGAGGATACTAACATGAATTTTACAGCTAGATGATAAGTAGTGGAATACTTCCCAGCAGACATCCAAATCTGAGCATTACAGTGCATAGGCAGAGACACCTTTTTCATTGGTGCAGCTGTTTGGAAGGTTAGTGTTTTCATAGGATCTATCTGGCCAGAATCTAAGGCAGATGAAGAGAGGGAAACTTCCTCTGATGTTTTCTCTCTCCAGCCTTATAGCTTCTTCAGCAGCTTCTTCAGCAGCTTCTCAGATCTGTGGTATCCATCTTCTGTAGCTGGGTGGGACAGGGAGAGATACATCCTCTAATAAGAGCAGAAGAAGCAGGCATGAGAGACGTCATGTCAGCCCCACGTCTGGTGAGAAACTCCAATCTTCAGACTAAAGTGTCATAAGGAAGGATTTGGAGTGGGTAGTAGAAAATCAGGAGAAAATGAAAAGGAAATCTGTATTTCTGTGTTGTCAATCTTTTCATCGTGAATCATGTAGTGAATTTCAGGCTCCTGATGTCATGGGTTTATACGAGATTATAAATTTTCTTCATTTGTTTTCTTTACTTTCTTTAAAAAAATAAGGAAAAAACACTAGTCCTCCTAACTATGGAGAACGGTGTGAAGACAAAGCTCCTGTTGGCTCTAAATCTAATCTGAAGTGTTTCAACACAAAATACAAAGTAAGAAGCAGTCAAATTAAAACATTCCATTTGAGCACTTTGAAAAGGAAGGGTTTCCTCTTTCTTTTTTCTCTTTTTTTTTCCTTAAAAATGGTTTTCCAGAACTATTTTACACAGCCACAAAGACTTTTTAGACTATGTATATTTAAAATATATGTGATACATAAAAGGAAAAAAAAATGTTTTTCAAGCTGAACAATCTGTTACATTCAGCTTGAAATTAATCTTAGATTTCTGAGTCTCTTTTATCCCTTTATTTAACTCCAATTGGCCATGGAATTAAAAAAAACAAAACGGTTATTCATATGACTTAAATTAATTGAAATGTTTTCCAGAACACCTTCCAACATAAAATAATTTCTTTCCATAACTTTGGTCCTGGCTTTATATCTTGCCCACAGCTCTTAGCAATTTATCTGGGACATTTGTGGATGTTGTACCTGAAAGATTAAGCTATATAAAGTTCATATGCAGATATTTGCTTCTGGTAAATAGGACCCTGATAACATTAATTTATTTTAGGATTAAACTTGATATTATGTATAAAAGGACCCTTTAAAATCATTTCAAAATTAGTTAAAATTTTGTCAGGTTTTGATCAATGCCTTAAAAAGAATAAAAAAGAAAGAAATCCCCTAATCATCAGTCAAAAGACTTTCTTCTAGAAGAATGAGGTTTACGAAATAAGGGTGATGAAAAAACAATAATTCTGTCTGTTTAATATATGTATGCACACACAAAGGTCAATAAATAGCCCAAGCAATGGAAGCAACTCATAAGCTGTGCTTCTGCTGATTTCATTGCAAGCATTCCCTGAGATTACATTAATTTTTGTGAGTATTGTTGCCTTGGATGGCTCTGTGTGTTTAATATCTATTCTCATAGAAAGAAAGTGTAGGGGAAAAACTCCATTTGCATATATTTTCATGCAATTAATAATAATTCAGGGTTTGTGCTTTTCTTATGCCAAAACCATGCTTGCCAGTGTTTGCAGCCCTCCAAATGCATATGTTAGTCCAAGTCTGAATCACTTTGATTTTCTCCTCTCTTTGAAACATTGTTTGTTCAAAAGATAATAAGTGTGCTTCTCTTTTGTCTTCATTCAACCTAGAGTAGTTTTTAACATTTTTATAAAGACTCCTTGATATTCTGTTTTAAAATGGCTTCAATTTTGCATTCTGACCAAGTCTCCATGTACATTTTGGTTCATTTATGTCTGATTGCAATCAGTGGGAGTCTTTTCATTGATTTCAATGGAATTTGGATCAAGTTCATTTGGAGCATAACTTACATATGTTTGCTGTCATGGAATAAGCCAGCTGTCAGAGCAGCAGCATCCAGGGAACTTGAGAGAACAAGGATTAAATTCAGCATCTCAGATCTTGCTTGGGAGGAACTTAAGCAAGTCCTGGTTTATTAGTGGTGACTGCCCTAAATAACACATCTTGAACGTCTGCCCTTTCACTGCAGTAAGAGCTTCTTTTTCAACTCAGTATCTCCCAGTAGTCAGATCATTTTAATCTTTAATATGGTGCCTCTCTCTCCTGCAAGTTTCCCTTTTCATGATTTCAAATCCTCATTGACACACTCTGGGTATTTTGCTGTCTTAAACATCTGCTGAAGGACTCTTTGAGATGCAGACTCAACATCTTTTATAGTTTAGTTCTTTTTGCACTTTCCAAATGAGGCAAAAATTGATAAACAAGGAATGGAGCCTGGATTGTTTTTCCTGTTTGTTTTGTTTTGTTTTGTCATGTAGGTGCATCTCTCTGCACTATCTTATTTTGTCTTTGTTGTTGTTGTTTTGCCAGACAACGTAATTATCTTGATTGGTGGGTGGCCAACAAAGTTTTAATTAGATCCAGGGGGATTTGAGCAGGACTATGTATTTAAAAAAAAGGCAAAACAACGTTCCTAGAATTATTGTTTATTTATGTTGTGAGACATCTTCTGTGAAATATGGCGCTGCCTTTTTGCATTTCCAGTTCTGCCCTCTCTTCTCCTCCCCTGCTGTCTCACTTGGTTCACAGGGAATGGTGAACTGGCATTAACATCCTTGCACTGAGGCAACACTGCCAAGCTCTTGCCGCTGCAAAATGTCCAGCAGCTCAACTCCTGCCAAACAGAGCCATTGATCCTTCAGCTTGTGCCAGTTCAAAGGAACATAGGATGCATATCCAGCTTTGTAGAAGGGCTGACAAGTGATTTGGGGCAGACAATTGGCATGGACATCAGTGAGCAACACTGAAGGCAGGGTAAGGACTGCACCGGGGAGATCTTTTTGGCTGGTTATAGTTATTAGTTTTTGACTGTAAAAGGGTTGTTTTTATTTATTCAGGTATCTAAAAATATCCTGGTAATGAATTAACCTGAATAGGGGGAGGAGGACAGCAGAACGCATATTGATTTTCTAAAAGCAGGCAGGAATGCTCTTATTTTCCAATTAACGTTCAGTATTCGAGAACTATCCAACTGGAAAGAACCAGCCAAGCAACAGCAAGCTTTTTGCTTTCTGCACTTTTTCTAGTGATATTTTTCTCATTTAACTTCTTTAAAAAGGGCCCTAATAGCAACTTTCCCGTTTCTTTGGCTAATGGGGATTAACTTGTCGTGGACTCCACTGGGATGTCTATGGAGTAACTGGTGGGTATCCAACTGTTCCTGCTGAAGCAGAAGACATGTTCATCTAAAGCCTGCCCCTGCTCCAGTAATGGAGAAAAGTGTGAGAGGCAAACTATCTGAATGCAGCATTCATGATAAGGATGCTTCTCTATAAAACTCAGAGCAGATCTGGGTTTCTGGTGGGACTGCTGATGTCCTGTAGTCTGATTCTGGCTGAGTCACCCTTTTCTTTCCACTTTTCTTTTTTTATTATATCTGTCATAACATCCATGCCTCTTCCTGCTTATGTCTTGTGGCTTCTTATGGTTTAGTATACTTGAGGCTCACCAGATTCAGTAGCAAACAATGAGTGAAAATTCCACCCTTCAAGTCCCCCTTAGTGACCACTGACTGAATGACTAGAGCTGAATCATGTGGCCAGGAGCAGCCTGCACCACAAATCCAACAGGCAGCTCAGGGTCACACCACTGGCTCTCCAGTGAGACCAAACATTAGATCCTGCAGCTCATATATGCTCAAAGCATTGAGCACTGATAACAGGAAAGCAGATTGGAAGCAGTGAAATTACCACCTTTCTGAGTAAACATGTGCACACACAGATCAACATACGTTCTCATAAATTGAGATTCTTATTTTTTAACAAGTTCCTGAGGTTTTATCTGAGTTTTCAAGTCTTCTCTGCTTTCTGAATTTTTATTTTGCTCTCTTGCAAGTTGCCCTTTTCAAATTATTAACTTGTGCAGGGGTGAACTTTACTGAGTTCAAGCAACAGCAGAACTTGTCTGGCTAACAGTATGCACTGTATTTCCATGCAATTTGTCTCTCTCCTCCCAAATGCTCAAGGGAATATGGCTGTAGAAAGTCCACCCTGGGACTTTCAGGTTATGGAAACAAGTGCTGAAGCAGAATTTGGCTTTTCTCCATCTTGGACTTAGCAAAGCGTTTGTTAAAACTACAAGCACCCATTACTACTATAGTGAGATGGAATTTTTGCCAGATATTTCTGAACATTTTTGCATAAATTTCAATATATATGTTCTTATTTAGCAAATGTTTATTTAGCTATCGCTGTAGTTTTCCTTTAAGGGTCTACCAGGGGCCCAGGGAGAGTGACAAAACCACCAGCTTTTGCTGAGGAATGATATGCCCTGCAGTCATATGTGTATTTTGAGTCTGGAGACAAATTTTAGGGCCTGGATTTATTTATAGTGTCTAATAGATGCTTTGATAATTATGTGCATGGGAATGGAAAACAAATTCTCCAGATTAAAAAGCATAAAGAAAGCTTGTTTGGATTAGCATGATCAACTGAAAGCATCCATTTGATTCTTGGTATATATATATATAATTTACTAAGCTGCAAAATAAACATACTCTACTGTTCCTCTGTTGAAGGCTCCAGCTGTAAATATTTCATTGCTTAAAAAATGTATTGCTATTAGATAGGTCTTTTAGTATTCAGCAGAAACAAGTTTTAAGAAATAAAATAAATAAAATAAAAGAATAAAAAGATCATTTCTATTTCCTTTTATAAACATATCATTTCAGCTGGGTGAAAATTGCTCTGCCACCTGTTGGGTGCTGGCAGAATCGTCCCACAAGTGGAAGTTTTATTAGCTTTGAAGGCATAAATTCCTGCACTTACAAGTGTGGTTGTAATTACATCAAGACCTGGTCTGTCTCTCCCTGTCCTGCCACTACATTACAGGTCGTCACCTCTAAGGAAAACAGATCTGCTCCTTCTATTATGCAAGGGAACAAAGTCTAGATGAGGAAAGGAGGAAATTCATCAGACAAATAGAAACATCATCCACTAAAGGAGAGAGAAGCAGAGCACAAACTCCCTCTTTGCATAAAAATACTGAAAAAGTAGCCTGGGAAAAAAGACTTGTGACTAAGGTTGGGGAGTTTCATGGCACAAAGGTCCTATGAGACCCTTCTAGAAAGACAGGCAGTGACCTAGTGACACCATCATTATAGCTTTTCTTTGCACAAGCAGGACATTTCTGGTGATCACCCTGCTTTGCTTGAAATGAACAAACTCCATGCTTTTGTAGAGTATTTCAGGATGGTTTCTTCGTGAATTTGAAGGAGAGGAAAAAAAAAAAAGTATGGAATTCTTCAGTGTTTTTCCACCATTGGAATTCTTTTCCTGAAAAAAACAAACAAACAAACAACCAAAACCCAAACATCTGAGGCTTTTGTGGAATAATTTGATAATGTTGGGTGCCTCTTTTGATTCAGGACATTGTGGGTTTTGCTGTCAAAAACCTGACACTGTAAGCACAGGATTAAATGTGAGTGCATAGATACCTGGGAAGATTTTTGTTCTGCATGTGATATACCAAAGCCACAAATAATCACACAATTTGCTGCCCATGTAGAACTTTGGCACTGGGTACATCGACTATTTCACTTCTCAAGAATAGGTCCCCATAAAACAAACAGCGTGCCTGAACATCATGAAGTACCATTTTTTCCAATTTATTATTGTACTTCTTGGAATCCTCAAGGAGCCTCAAACAGAACGTTGAACAAACACGACAGTCCCTTCCTATAAAAAGTTACAGTCCAAGTTATCCAAGTGTTGGGAGCAGTTAGCCTATACACAGAGGAGTTGAAAGCCATCCAACATTAAATCAGAGTAAATTACATGTCTGAGACAAAACTTCACACCAAAATATTGCAAGATTAAGCCTTCAGAATACATTGTAATGTAGGTTGTTCTCAAAGCATGGCAACAGATATCCCCTCTTCCTCCACTGAATATTAAGACAGTAAAAAAACTGAGAAAAGGGTTGCTTTGCAGATTTGCAGTCTCTCCTGAAACTTTTTTTCTCTTTCTAACAGTCCTGAAGAACTGTTCTGATCCTCAGCTACGAATTCTCTTTACAAAGTAAATTCCATATGTAGGAACAGCTGCAGCTGTAGGTTGGGGTTTCCAGCATTGACATGAGAGTACTTTGTGTCACTTGAAGAGCTATTGAAAGCTCTCATGAAACACTGACATTTCAAGGCAGACTTCTTTGCAGAAATCTGAAAAAACTTCAGCCAATTTTACATGTCATCAAAACTCAAAACACAGATACTCTGACTGCTGCAATTTTCTCACTATTTTCTTATTTCTAAACAGTATGGTAGCGGTTTTGACAAACATTGAGATGTTATAGTAGTTATTTTCTTATCAAAATATATATTGAATTATATGAAAAGTTTCATGCCTATGGAAAATTACGTACAATCTTCATGAGCACACTCTGAGTCCTCATTTGGAATAATAATCTGAAAATGAGATAAATTTCCCTCATTTGCTCATGTATGCAAATTTGGCACAGGGTACCTGAACTGAAATTATGAACTGAGAACTGATAATATACATCACATATGGTACAATTTGGTCAAAATATTAATATATTTATGGAGCATTTAGGGAGTCTGAAGAGACTGTCAAGAGGATGCCTGCAGCATTGCTTTCTGACAGTATCAGGTAATTTATCACCATTTCAGCTACACCCTGTTCACAGCAACATGTCTTGAAAGTGCTAACATAGATTTCTCAAAAAGGCTGTTAGCTGACTTCTTGCATTCCTCAAGAACTGTCTCAAGAGCTGATGGTGCATTACATTGGAAAAAACGGATGAACAGAAAGACGTCATTGCTCTGACTGCGTTCAACTCTGTGTCCAGCTCACACTCCACCACTCCTCCTCCAGGTTCATTTCAGAGATGGTATTTGTTACTTCATTTTGTTCCCTACTGTCCTGTAAACTTCCTCACAGCACTAAAGTTTGAGCAGGTAGCCTGAGGAAAGGAGTGACTTCATGAGCTAGCTGACTGCTCAGCTTGTTACCCTGTGGCTCTGCAGCTGGATTATGTATCCTGCATAATCACTGTAACAGTCTGGGGAGCCCATCTGTGTAAACAACTCCAGAGGTCTGATCTTCAACTGAGATAGGTCAAGTTGGCTCCAGTGGGGCCACCCTGTTTTTCCTCAGGACATGGTCTCATGAATGTCACCCAAGAGTCTATCTCTAACTGCAAAAAACAGCCTTGGCTCAGCCTAGCGCTGAACAACGCTCCACTGTAAATATCTACTGCAAAGAAAGGATGGTCTCAAGAAAGACCATGATGTTTGCGAGCCCTGCTCTCCCAGCCTGGATTCTGCCTGAGGGGCCATCTCCTGTGGGCTAAGAAGGAAGGTGGACTTCTTCCGAGCAGCATGGAAAAATTATCTTGGGGTGTGCATGTATCAGGGTAAACTGATGGAGTGTTTCGTGCTCTGAAGAATAATCCCTAATCATGCATAAAATCATGGTGGCTTCTGTTCTGTGGTGATAGTCTTCACAATTAACATAGTGAGTCAAGGTCACCTGGGATCACATGCCTGAGACCAACAAAAAGCAGATGCCAAGAAAAGAATATGTCTCAGGCAGTCATGAAGTAATACTCCTTCAGAACGTTCTCCAATCTCTAGCAGTTTGCAGCTCAAGGACCGCCCAAACCAAACATGATTCATGTATGTGCAGTAATTCTGAGTGGATTTCCCTTCATGAGTTTGTCCAGTCTGTGCTTGAATCTGTGCAAACTCTACATATCCCCATACCCTGAAGCAAGGAATTTCATAGCTACAGCCTGTATGACGAATTACCTCTTTTGCTTTCTTTTGAACATGCCAGTTGCTGGCTATTCATGTATCAGAGAAGGAACAAAACAAGTGGTCCAACCTCGTCTCACTACTCAGGAGCCAGAACATTTCTCTACTAAAAGTTATCCACACCTACTAGAATCTAGCCAAGCACTGGATAAACATGGCATGAAACTAATCAGCATTTCATGCACTTCCGGGTGAAAGTTTAGATAATCCAAAGCATTTGTTTTCTACTCCAAATCGTCCAAATTTCAAGGGCATTTATAACCTGACTTTTTACACTATACTTAGATAAAACATGCCCCATTAGCTCACATGCAAGCCTTCATGCCTCCATAGCACAAATTTATTTTCTCACCTTCCTCAGATGGTATTTCTTACCTCATTGTTGAAGCTCAAATTGATTTACTGCCCCCAAACACAATTCAGATGCTCTACGGTTTCCTGGCCCCTTTAAACTCTCCTCAATGGCAACTGATATGGAAGTGCTGTTCAGGTCCTCACATTTAACATCATTTGATTCTTCTCTCCCTGTCCTCCATCTCCCTCACTTCCCCTTATTTGTATTCTCATCAGTGTCACATTAAATGCCGCAGAACACGCTTTTAGGGTAATAACAGGCCTGAAGTTTATGAAAAAAAAGATTGATATCAGCTTCATAAAACTCAGGGGAAGCAATATCTTTTCTGCGCCTTGCCATCCCTTTAACTGCAGCTACCTTAATACATTGTGGAGGGAGAGAAAAGTTAAAAAAAAAAAAAAGAGAGAAAAAAGACGATATCTCCAAGCAGCAGTGGGATTTTGGTACCTGGTGTGCCATTAATTTCTTTATCGCTTTAACAGCACGGAAGTTGCACTTACTTCTTTGTGTATTTCAGTGGTGTGTTTCTTTCAAGGGCTTGGTAATCTTTTTCCTTAAATGTCAGTAGATTCTGAAACGTTCAAGCTTTGTAACCAGTGGTTTATAGCCGTCACACACCGAAAGGGCAGCAGACGAAGAAACTGTCTCTTATTGTAAAGAAACTGAATGTATGCCAGGTATCAGGATGGAAGGAGAAACAAGGCAGTGAAATCAGGCTGGAGCTTTACACTGTTGCCCAAGCTGGTGGCACCCAGGTACCCACTGTGAAACCTGCACCACCAGGCTGAATGGTCTCCCTCACCTGTTTACCAGCAAGTTGGTTCTTCTGATTATGAACCCAAAGCCATGTTTGGATTAGGGTCATACTCTATGTATTAGAGTCTTTGAATACAGGACTTGATTTGGGATCCATCACTTGCTTCAGCACTCATTCCATCAGATCTCACCCTTCCAGAGCAGCAGCTGTGTCAAACACAGCCTGCTGCAGCTGCAGGAGGTGAGGGTGGACTGTGGATCTGACAAAGCTCAAGGATTCTGGCATGGCTATCTTTTCTAGGGTTGTACACCAGTTAAACAGCATGAAACTTCTGTGCAAAACCTACCTGCATTTATTCCAGGAGGCACTGGAGAGGCAAAGAGAGGTAATAGACCACTCAGCCTTACAGCACCTGGAGATCCAGGAAATTGCTCATGTACCTTAAAGCACCATCTTCCATATCCCTGTATCTTTCCAAATCAGTGCCATGTAGACCTTAGAGAAGTTTTTTCCAAAGAATTTCTCTTTCAAGGGCCTGTTTTGCTATTCCCAAGTCATAGTTTAACCTTTAGTCCTGCAGGTGGGAAGACTGACGCAGGTAAAGTTAAGATGAGGAAAGCTTTTTCTATTTCTTTTTCTTCCTCTTTTTTTTGGGCAGTCATATTTTGTGGTTCTTAACCTTGATAGTATATATTAAATTCAACAAAAAAGTAAAAGTCATTGCATTTCAGCTTTCTGCTTCACTGCCTCTGAATACTTGATTTGCCTCCATTTTTTAATATATTTTAAATGCTGCCAATTTAGCAAAACTTGCTGAAATAGACAGATGAGGAGTGGGAGAACCTGAAGAAGGAAGCTACCTTGCTAAAACCATCCCACTAATCCCACCAACTTGTCAGTGTTTGCCAGAAGCCATAGCAAAACAACAAACAGGCTTTTTATTTTCAAAATCGTCCAAATTGTACCAGCCCCACCTTCCCCAGGTGTCAACAGGCAAGTTGCTGTAATACAGCTATCCTAGCAGAGAAATAATTCTTCACTTAGTAAACTCACTGGGAGTTTCTGCGCAGGCTTTTCTCTGAGCTCTGGAACCAGCCATATAGACCTTTATTCCTTCACAGGGATATGCCCATAGGTGTCCACACTAATGCACAGCATCCAAAGATGGAAAATAAAGAGATGATTTTGAAATCCAGAATTCAGATAATACTTTTGTCTGCATCTTTCTCCCTTCCTCCCTTTTCAGTTTTTTTTCTGCCCAAGGGAAGGGTTTTCCTGGTGTGAGCCCACCTCAGCTAGATGGGTGATGACTGACCATGCAAAAAGGGAAGGCATTCAGCAGATTGCAATGTCAAAGAAATGGGCAGAGGATTAATAGATATCGAGGAGCTGTGTTGCCATATAATTACTGAATGTAGTCACTGAGTATAGGCCTTTCCCCACTATTTCCAATATGAAGCCCATCAAAGTGTTTTCTTAGTCACAAATATGTAAAAATGAAGTAATTCTCAGTAAAGTGTTTAGTAAACAAACATTGCCTGTCCCAGAGGACTCTGAAGTATGATTCATAAGGTTTTATAAGCATCATAGCTTGTTCTGAAAGAGTAATACAGCTACACCTTTCAAGTTAAACATCCTTTGGGTTGCAGGGTGAAAGGACATCACAGAGCTGAGTTCACCACTACAAGAAATTGAGTACAAGAGCCCAGATTGACTGATTAGCCTTGAGGTTCAGAGTAGGCCCCTCCTTTCTGAAAAATATTAAAGAATGAAGTATCTTTTTCTTCCCAGGTGAAGGAACATCTCAGGATATAGCACAGGATGACCCAACTGAAATAAAATAATTCTATAAATGCCACGAGTTTGTTATAGGAAGCTAGCAAAGCCTCAGCCCAAAATCAGATCCAAGCTTTGGAGAAACATATAAGTAGATTGAATGAACCTTGTTGGTTGAAGAAATATCTCCAGACTGGTGAATTAATATTGCAGACCTAGGATTATTCACTGGAAAGCTAAGGGGATTTTGCATTGGTATATTGCTACTGGATTTAGTCTCTAGCCTGTGCTGCCTTTGCTGCCCCAGCCCACCTCCTGCAGCTGCTGGGAGTCGGCTCCTTCTCTGCTTTACAGTCTAACAGAGACAGAAGCACATCCAACAGCACTTCAGGATCTGCTTCTGGCACTTGATAAACAACTCTGGATGCAGTGTTGTTACTGTGTCTGGAGATTTGTGCTTGGTGAGAGATGCCTCAGGAGCCACGTCTGTCCCTGGGTGTGCTTTGCTCTGCCTGGAGACCTGGGCTGCCTTCATCTGGTGTCAGAGGCAACAGCTGTTAAATAATAAGTATCAAGAGGAAGCAAGTGAGAGGAAGAGACACAATTTACTGAATAATAATGCCAAAATTCAATGCACCAGAGCATTTTGATTTAGCCATTTCAGGGACTGGCAGCCCACAAAGCAGCACTTCAAGAACATTGCAAATCTCAGTAAGGACAGGGAGAAAGTACACAGATCATATCCTGGGACGTGGAGCAGACAAATATTTAAACCCTTAGCCAACTGCTTCTCAAAACAGTCCTTCTCCTGCCACCACAGACCCTTCCATCACTGCTATTTATCTGAAAATGGAGACAATAAAAGTAACTTAAAGGAAGATGAAGTTTGATAGGTCTTTGGTTCATTAACAGTAGCCAGAACCAGCAGCAGCAATCTCATAGTGATTCCACCTTTTCTAAGTGAAATTATGGACAAGAAAGTAGTTTTCTCAAGGAAAATGTTGAAAATCACTGTAATAGAAGTTCTTTCTGTCTAAAAGATAAACCTGAAGCACGGTGGCTGGATTGAGTCCTGTATGGCTACCAAAGCACTTGAACTCAATATGTAGGCATTTAGCTCCAAAAAATGGTCAAAAGAGCCTGTGAAGGCAGCACAGACAATACCAGCTCTTCCTGAGAAAGCTTTTGCAATTATTGCAGCTCAGCATCAAGCTATACTGACTGGAAGTAATTCTTACTTTAAGATATTTCTACTCTTCATTTATACTTCTGAGTGATTCTGAGAAGCACTCTCACCCTTTTTATTGTTCTACAAGGAGACTTGGACAATTAATTTTGTTTTACCACTAATTCAGAGTGGGTGAAGATTTCAGATATAAACTGAAGGAGCATCCATGGATGCGATGAAAAGCACAGTTCGTGAAGATCACTTCACAATTCACTTTAGTGACCTTGTCCTTTCTCTCAGTTTGACCTTTCAAAAATATTTCAACTCTGAAACAAAGTGCAAATCTATAGCTTTTCCTCTTCCCCACTCCATTCCACCCTGCTTTTTGAACGTCCTCTCTGCCCTGATTTTATCTCCACTGCTGTACATCACATGTGTGCCATTAGAATTTCTGTGGAGGTCACAATTTTTTACCAGCTCATAAGGACATGCAATTTGATGCAATCCAGTAGGAGCCCAGTTACACAGATGTACAAGTCAAAATAAACAGGAAAATCTTTTTGGTTTATCTGAAGTTTTAAATCATACCCAGCATCCTTTATTTCCACAGCAGAACAACTACATTACTTTTCTGAGCATTGCATGTGCAAATAAATATATATATAGATATACACATATAAACCCCACACATATATTATATGTACAGATGTAAGTACCCACATACTGTTCACGTTGATATATAAAGTATATGTTATTGATTCCCCTGGTTCACTGATTTTCCAATGTTATCACTCTTTTTTTCTGATAACAGCAATCAGGATCTGTGAAAATGGGTATTTTTGAATATATTGCACTCCACCTTCCCAAACATTAGTCTCTATAAGACATATATGTGAATATACATCTGTTTGCACTTTATTAGTTATTCCTCTAATTCTGTAGTTGAAGACCTTAAATTCAATTTTGCTTATGATCCAATAAGGATTCTTTATAAATGAAAAAGGTAAGAGTTTCTCCTTACTCCCTCTTTGTAAGAGAAGTCCCAGCAGGCACATCAAATTTTCTATCAAGAATCCTGCAGGGATGGGTTTGACTTGTCTGTTTCCTTACAAAACTTCGTTGGAGTCGGCTTGATTATAGATAAATTTCCACCTGGAAAGAAAGACACACAGAAGAAAATGCTGGAACCTGGCTGTCCTCTGCAAATGTCCATTGATTAACTCAGTTATCTTCATGACTAGGATGTTCTGATTTCAGTGTACCACTGCAACATAATAACAAATCAGGTTGCTGCTATTTATTTCCTTATTGCTGGCAACAGAAAGACACCAACACAGTGCAAGGAGAGGAAATTGTCTCTTGGTAAAGATTAAAACTGTGATTTGGGATATTGTTCGAAGACACGGTCTAATTAAAAAAAAATTCAATTAAAGAGCTACAAAAACATCTACGTGTCTAGTCACCAGTCAGACATTATTAAAATAGTTCAAGCTATTGTTTGGTATTTTTTCATCCCTAGGAACTTTAAAAAGAACAATATCCAAAAAATAGTCCCAAAATAAAGAAGTAGTCAAAAGTTTTGAAACACATACAAAGGGATAAAAAATAAATAAATAAAACTTGGGCATTCAGTTTCACTGAATTGTTAAATAATACATTTCAAAGGTCCTGCGCCAAACCAAAAATGTTGGTTTTGTTGTCTCTGATTCTGAAAAATCTCGTAGTAGCACTTGATTTTAGGAGATTTTATCTTAGTGTGTCAGAGTGCTCATGAGGAGTTCCTGAGAGAGATCCAATTTCTCCAATACTCCAGGCAAATATTCAACTGTTTTGGTGTGGGGAGGAGAATCTCAGGCACACACATTTTAACATAAAGTCTAATTTTACCTGTGTAAATTTCATGCAGTGCTGGTCTCATTCTCTCTCTGCTTAAGTATTCTGCATGTAACCCAGTAAATAGCTGATGTGAAAATTCTCATCTCTCCATCCATAAAGAACATGAAAGGTTATAGCCTCAATATACAGCTGCTCTGCTTCTCAGCTCTACTGCCCAATTCCCAGCATGTAAGTCACACACTGTGTTACAAAAGTGTGGGAAAGATGATCCTGAAAACTCTGTGGCTGAAGCCAAAGGAGAAGAGAGCTACCTTATTCCATCTCCCTTGCTCTCAGTTGGTCTTTGTGACCAATTTGCAGCCTCTGTACTTCCGCATTTACATGGTCAGGGAGTGTCAGAACTCATCAATGTGTGTTGCACTTTATGTACTGTGATACTGAGTTATTCTGTCCTGTGATCAAAACTTTAGGCAGCAAAGTCTTTTCTTCAAGGTGTGTTGTGACTTTATTTTCAGATGCCACATGTGTCTGAGGAATTCTACAAGCACACCATGGGCTGTGTCAGAAACTGCTCTTTGCACCTTCAGTTCTCCACCAAGCAAGAGTAAAACTACCATACAAATGGGCCTGAGAGAAAAGCCTACAAATAATGCATTGATCAGGAAGGAACAAGCCTATAGCGTATATTAGAAACAATCACTTTCCCATCATTTAGTAGAACACACTAATGGAAAACCTTAAAAAAAAAAACTTCAAATGTTGGATGAAATGATGTTTATGTGTTTTTTGCCCTCCATGGAAAGCCAGTTTTATTTCTATTCAGTCCTGTGTTCCATTTTTTTCTTTATAAACAGAAGAAATAAATATTGTACTAGAGCCTAAACTCAGAGTTAATTAAAAAGACCAAGATAATTGACAATTCAATAGTTAACTGCTAGCCCAAGCTCTGAAGTTGAAATTGGAGTTTAAAATTCCTCCAGGCCTTGCTAATCTTTGGTGCCTAAAGGAACAAAGAAAGTTTTTGTTTGGGGAAAATTTATGATTTCTACATGACAATCCCCTTTTTTGAAGCTAGATTTCCTAAGGAAATAGGATACTTTGTCAAACTGTCTGTCATTCCTCCCTTAATTACTTTTAAACACACTTGCCAATTTTCAACACATTTTAAAGGGAGATAAGTCCCAGGAATAGTGACATTTTACAAGTTTTACTGAACTGCCAGGATAAAGGAGTGAGACATGAAGGACTCTCTCCCTCCAATGAGGAGCAGGGAGCCCTCAGCTGCTGCACACTTTGTCTGGGAAGGAGGGCTGGCAAGTCCTCCAAGCATAGGCAGGGGTCCAAGGAAGCCACAAAGTTCCTTGAGTAAAGGGAGTAAAGGGATCCCAAATTTCATCCATTTTTTTGCCTTTGAAGCATTTTCTATTATAGATTAAGATACCAGAAGTATTCATTGAGTCAAGGAAGAAAACAGCCATTTATGAAATGCTGTGCCATGTGGAGAAGGATTGTTAGTGTTTATTTATTATTTACAAGTTTCCTGTTCCTATTCAACTAAGACACAATTATTTAAAACAAAACAAAACACATTTTTGAGCAAACCTTTTCAAGTCTTTGTTTTTTTGTTGGCCAAACCCACTTCTGCCTCATCACAAGGAAGTCTAGACAGGTAAATTTGTAAAATCCATACAGAGCAAAGGTTAGAGGCAGACAGGGAGGGGATAGAGAAACCAAATAGCCATGCAGTAGATTCTAAAAAAACTCACTCATATAGAAAATGACAGGTATATAAGGGGAAAAAATTGATTAATTTCTTCAGCTGTAAAGGACCTCACAGTCTATTACCATCAGCTTGTGGAAGCCAGTAGCCATCATGGCAGATGTCTTTTCTTTTCCAGTACTTCAAGAAATTAAACTGTCAGTCTTCATTTCAGCTGGTGGTTTCACCATGACATGATGCTGTGCTTAAGAGGGTTTGAATTCAAAACAATTCCCTTGGCTTCACTGTCTCCCTGTATCGGATCGTTATCTCCTGATGAAATCCAGGATATTGCATTCGAGACATCAAGGCAAATGAGGGCTGGCAAGCATGAGGTCGTATTGTATTTTTGGCAATGAAATACTCCTACTGGAAATCCTGGAGGACATCCAGAGCTTAAAGCTCTATTTTATCACTTGGGCTGGGGAACAAGTACTTTAAGCAATTTAAGATAAGACCCCCTCCCCTCAGTCAAGTAAAGACAACATCACAAGGGACAAATTCCCAGTGCAGCTCTACATAGTTTGGCAGAGTTACACTCATGATGAATCTCTCTTCTCTGCCTTCTGAGAAAGGCAACAGAAGATAACTATTTAGAGTGTCCTTACAGTACAAACTTACTTCTCTTAGTCCTCCCATAAATTTTGCTGTACTGATTTAACACTGCACTTGTGCAAACTGTTAGTGATTCTTTGTTTCCCCAGAAAGTGTAACCTTGGAGGTGGAAGAGGAGGACAGAAGGAGCCAGTATTTGGATGTGGAACTCATAATTCAGGTGGCAGGGTACCATTAGAGCAAGGGATGACTTTCCTCCTAGTGCTTTGTGATTTGGTGGTGACTCAGTAAAATGCTCACCAAGCCAAAGGTGGGAAGTGAAAAGGTCTCCTGTATTTAATTCTGAGGAAACCCAGCAGTGACCCTCAACACACTTAAAAAAGGAAATATTGCCCTCCGGTTGGAAACAGCAACTCACATTTCAGTGTTTCCTAGAAAAACAGCTGAATTTTTAAGCCCCCACTTCAGGACTGGTGGAGATCAGTGGGCTTTGCCAGCCCTTCCTCCTTTCTGACCTCCTAAAGAAACTCATCCACCTCACCTTGAGTTTTGTTGTGCCTCTTGTTCCAAGTCACTCAGAGATGCCTTAAAGGCTGGTGTCATACACTGATGCCTTTGAGGATTAAGGGCTATATAGGCAGAAAAATATTTCTTCCCAGAAATAGCCCCATGCTCTGAAGCATAAGGATTGATAACCTCTGTAAATTTTCTCTTTGCCAGTGCAACTGCTGATATTATTCATATTCATGTAAGTGCCTAATCCTTTCCTGAATTATTTGCCTTATATCAACTTGAGCTCACAAAATAACTTTGTAGGTAGCTGCCATTTTCATCCCTAAACTTTCCAGAATGCTCTTGCCAGTGGCCTTTTAGCAAAGTACTGATTTAAGGCTGATGGTTTGCACTTTGAAAACCACAGGCTCACTTTTATGGAAAAAAGAGTCTAGACAGGTGTGATGATTTGTATTCCAGTAACAACAAAACTCATTGACCAGACACAAAAATCACCTGATTGCAGAGAAAAAAATCCCAAAGTGACAAAGAAATTTTCTTCTAAAGAGATTTTAAAAATGCACTGGAGAAAGTAGTTGGGATTGTTACTCCTCCTGGACATATCCCTCTCTGTCATGCACACTCATCCACTGGTTGAAGTAGATGCAAATATGTTGCTTTTCCTTTAAGGGCTGCAATAGATTTTTCTGCATTTTTAGAGCAGGGAAAGAAAAAAAATTAACTCTCTGAAATCACACTTCTTCAGACCCTAGAAGAGGAAGGAGTATATCCCACATCATGGCATGTCTCATTACCTATCCCACTGGGCAGCACTCACAGGCTAATCACTTCACTTTTTGCTTCAACACCCAATAACTTTAAGCCTGCCCCTGCAACTGTTTATACAATTAGAATCTCTCATGTGCTTAGACATAACAAAACATCTGCATTTTGTCATTTTGCCTGTTACAGCGATGTTTACCAGCACTGAATTTATTTCAAGGAAAAATGAAACAAATCTAAAGAGTTAACAGAAAGTAGGTTACCACAAAATGAGGAAATCTGATAATGTAGCATTTCAGGCATGTGCAGTGGCTGCTGGAGTGAGGGCTCTCAGGGCATGCAGAGTAGGCAATGATTAGCAGTGCCTCCGAATCTCTCCAGGTACTATTGTTGGACACAATGTTCTATGGGGGTTTTTTTTGAAAATGTGATATATACATTTTTTTCTTAAAAAAAAAAAAAAAAGAGACCTTAAAAATTGTGATTTAGGAACACTCAGGTTAGATCAGCAGAGATATTAAACCTGGCCTTAAGTACTTCAAGATGAGGGGAAGGGCTCCTTTTGAAGGCATTTGACATCCTGGAAAAACAGCTTTATTTTGAAAGAATGTACTTAACTCAGAAGATCTGTTTTCCTTGGGTTTTAGACTGTGATCCATTATTTGGTATGCTGGAGGTTCATTTGCACTGTGAGAAAAATAAAATCACCAGTGATATGAGACCTGTACTTTCTTCGATTTTTAAAAAGCACATACCCAGGCTCTGTTTTTCCTAAGCAGGGTAGCAATAAACCAAAGCAAGTAGTGTCCTTGGTCAAAAATCACTACCAGAAATCAGAAAGCCTGTCAGTTTATGGATGTTTATTCCCCCCCACAAATTTCTTCTAACTATCCCCTTGCTACTCCTCTTCTTGGCTTTCCTGTTTTCCCAAGCCCTACAGCCTGCAGACCTGAAATATCTTCTCCGTTCCCTCTGCAGAACATACCCTTCAGTTAATTTATTCTGATTTACCTACAGCCCAATGCTGTGGATGGTGGTTTCAGAGTTTGAAGCTCCTTCACTACCTCAAGCAGTTTAACTGGCTTTTCCACTGAACTCAACTCCCTGTAACATCCAGGAGTCTGTGACTGATCAGCTCAAACACCACTGGTGTCCTTCAGCTTTGCAACGTCGACCAAAACTACATTTAGAGATGCAGGAGAGAAGAGTGAAACAGTTTCCCTGCTCAGAAAAAACCCAGTAAGGACATTCCCGTGCTTTACATTTTTCATCTTTTGTAAATGTCCACGAGGGTATTTGCTAGCACTGATTGATTGATCAGCTTTTAGGACTGACATTTTTCCTTGTATCCAATTAAATTTGAACATGCACTGACTTCTTACACCTGCCCTCTCTCTCGATCTTTCTTCCCTTCTCTGTGGGTAGGTCAGAGAGAGTGAGATTAAAATTATACAGAAGAGAGAAATGAATCCAGAGAGAGAACTGAAATAGCGTAAAAAATCTGTTTGTAGGAATATGACTCTTCTTTCTGCAGATTTACAGAATCCCAGGAAGTGATAAACTGGCAATGAAAAACAACTTCTGACTCAACTACTCACAGACAGAAAGAACAAACAATTAGAGAATTTACACTAACTCAATCACCAAGTTAGACAGTGCTTTTACACAGCTCCCTATGCTTGTTCTTGAAACCAAAGCAAAAAAAAAAAATATTTCTATGCTCCAATTAAATGTGAATTCATTTGTATTTTTCCTCATCAAGTGCCATAATGAAAGAGGGGAAATTAAGTGTAACTTTACTGTTCAATGAGTCAAAGCTGACAATCAATAATAAAAAGCATTAATCCAAATAAGTAGCACAAGAAGAGAATGACACAACACTGTCTCCAGGACTGGAAGAACTGATACCTCTCACTAAAGGCCACCTGATGAAATCTGAGTCATAGTTAATTTGCAGGGATCATGATTGCAATTAACTATTGCACATGATACTTGCTGCTTTTCAGAGCAAATTGTCCACATTTGGAACATGTTTTTAGAAGATGAGAATGTCATCTGAAAGCATCAAATCTTTTCATGTGGCAAGTAGACAGCTCTTGAAAAAAACCAGTAATTTTTCCATTTCCCTTCTAAAACCCACAGTGCTTTTTAATGTGCTGCCTCTGTCCCCTGTGTCCTGTTTGGACAGCTTTCCAAGCTATTCTTGCTCCCTTCCCAGAGTTTTTACATGGCAGGTGGTGATTCCTGCTTCTCTCTGGCCATACACCTGGGCTTCTTTGCTTCCGGTGGGCAAAAGCAGTGCCGGAACAGGCCACTGCTTCATAAACTCTCTGACTTCAATGGATTCTCCAAGAGTTCCTGCAGCTGTAAGGTCCTTGGAGCTGCTCCCAGAGGCATTCTATGCAGTTTCTCACTGCAGGATTCTGTGTTTGGTGAACACAGTCAAGTGTGGGCTGCCTCCCAACAAGATGAAAAATTCTCCATGCAATCCAAAAACTGCAGGGAAGATCCAGCAGTACCTTCTCATTTAGTCCTTTTCTTCTTCTTCACAAGTGGCACAGATAGCCCTCCCTCTTCAATAATATCCTCCTTCTCCTCCTGATGAGTTGCTTGTAATGACTCACTCAGCCATGTATTACTCCTTGAAATGTAAACGTTGTCGTCTAACAGTGCTCAGCTTGATGAAGCACAAAAAATGCATCAACAAATATTTGTTTGTTTGTTTCTCCACAAGAAAATGTGCAGTGGAAATCTCTTGCAATCTAAGTGCCTTGAGTAGAAGGTTAAAGAACTGCTGTTTTTCAATTTGCCTGCCTGAAGCCTCTGATTCCAAAGAGTATTTGGATGCTAAAAAGCAAACTCACCCCAAAAACCAAACACAGTCATAAAAACCCTCACAATGAAAACAAACAAACAAAATGAACCAAGAAACACACAAAAACCCTAAATCAAACCACACAACAAAAAGAAAGAAAAGAAAATCTTATCTAAATATTTTACTTTTCAGGCAGGGACCTGAAGGTTTTTCTCAGTGTTTTCTTTAAATTATGGGATTCATTCTCCAAGTCTTTGCAATTTGCTGATTAAAGGCAGAGACTGGACAGGCGATCTTCAGCTCTCCAAAGTACAGAATATTTAGGCTCCCAATACCTGCTTAGGAGCATTAAAACTAATGTCTCTTCTTGAGACTAGTTGCTCAAGAAGATGTTATGTAACAAAATTCATAAGACTCAGCACAGTTTGTACAACATGAGAAACCTTCTCTCTTTGTAACCAGTGAAACCTGCTCAGTATCACCACTGGAGTTTGGGAAATTATTTGCTGCATCCTGAGTAAATACCTCTCTTAATTTGTGGATAAATTGATAGATTACACATGACTGACTGCACTTAGAAGAGTGACTGATTTAATGGCAACCTACATTCTGGGTGCAGTTATAAATGCTTTGTTAAGCTGGTGCAATGAAAATCGTCTTGGGTTTCAAAACCACTCTGTTTATAAACTCTGGAGAGAAGCAGGTACTTAAAGATTATGAATTATTTAATTATAAAATGTTCCTTCACCATAGGATGTATAAAACATATTCTCAAAGTACCCATTGTGTCTACAGTGTAGATATTCAGATGAATGCTATTTTAAGTGTTTTGAGCCAAGGACCATCACAAAGACCACGATCGTAAAACACTAGATGGGATATTCAATTCCAGACTAGAGTTGGAATTTGGTATTGGGAGGAGTCATTTCAGCTGCTCTGTGCTATCCTTCCTGGACTCGCTGCTGCTCCAGGATGGCATGGGTCTGGATAGTGCCATGTGTACGTGTGGATATCTTGAATAACCTAACACCTCAAATGTCTCTACATTTAACAGAACTGGGTGGATGCATCAACCAAGAGCTTTTATTTCCTTTAGAGTTGATGGGGATCTAATCAGTAACATTGTTGAGTATGGAAAGGTGCTCAGCTCCCTATATTCAGTCAGCAGATCTCTTGACTCCACCCCCTGTAGCAACTACATCTCCCTGACTGTAAAGGCACCCGGTGAACACTGAACACAGACACTTAAATGAATGTGTCTTTGTGTGGAACCGAATCCTATTCCAGGCCCATAATACTTTCAGAGAGCTTACAATGGGCATTATGCCTGTCAATAGGCATTATTAATCCAACCTTTCTAACAGATGCTGTAAAAAATAGGGGCAAAACCTCTGCAGACTTCCAGGGAGAAATTCCCCTGGTGCAGACTGTTTGGAACATCTGTGATTTCTGTAATTATTGCCTGTTTTTCCTGCTCAGATGTGCCCATGCCCAGATAAACCAGTTGTTTTCAAAACAATAAATAGAGGAATAAAAGGCTGAAAAGACATTTACTGTTAATTATTTGCATTTAGGGTGGGGTATAATTAGTTTTACAATTCCTAAGGCATTGACAGCAAGCAATTGCTATCTCCAATCCATCCATGAACAAGCTTCTCAGTTAGTAATTAGAAGGGACCACACATGCTACAGATTACTGTAGCTGTATAATGACATGAGCTTTTCCTTTGCTTTTTGCTTTTTGTGTTTGGTTTTTGGTTTGTTGCGGGTTTTTTTCAGTGCTTTGTTGTTTCTTCCTCACCCTTTCCAGTCAGCATGCCTAAGTTCAGAACTTCCTTTATTGGAAATAGGAGGTTTACATTGATTATAGCATTTAGAAGAGACCATTTGGGAAGACAGCTTAGGAAATTATAGAGATTCTTAAATTAGAATGCAGCCCATTCCCAATAGAAAGAAAAAACCCAACACAGCACCAATTCTAGCAAGGTGACATTCTCCCAAATATCATTAGTTGCAAAGGCATGGGTTTAAGTAAGAATCTGAGGGACTTCTTTCTTGCCAGTGTCACATATATTTCTCTTGGAAAAGAAAATACAGGCACTAATTTCCTATTCAAGAGAAAGAGTGTGGTGTTCTGGAAGAAGTGCTAGCAATAGCAGTTTGGTTTCCAGCACTCTCCCAAAGGTAAGGAGGTGCTGGCAGAAGTGGAAATTATGTTAAGATGAACTCACAGTGAATGACTGATAGTCAAAATACAAAGGATGACATTACTAGTATTGTCAAAATACAGAGCAAGTCCATAACTCTGCGGAAGGTAAAGGGTCTTCATTTTTATTTATTTCTTTTAACTTTGAAGAGCTCATAAAAAATGTCAAAAATACTAAATTTTTCTGATTTTGCTGTCTTCTCTCTGTGAATCACTGCCACAGCCTAAGGACCCCTTCCCTGCTAATTGCTGGACAGCTAACAGCACAGTGTTTGCACCCTCACATAGGCACATACACAATTGTTTCCACCGCTATATACAGACATTATGTCGTGTCATCTTTTTAATACCTACACAATAAAGGAGAAGAGCCCAAGAAATATTGAATTATAAATATGCCATTTTTATAGATCTGAAAGTTTTAGAATTCTAAAACTTTCACCTCTGGTCATGCAGATACATTTTTTTAATAAGTTTGGAAAAATGAACCACAAAACCATGAGAAATATACCTATTTGTTAATGCCTCATGGCTTGCTGTCAAAAGACTGGTGTAGGAACAAGTTAATAGCCTATACATTCGGTTCTGGGAGATTACAGGGTTTTCTTACAAGAGGATTAACACAAAAACACAATTATCCTTTCAATTGCATTTTTACATATAGCCAAGCATAATGCAGAGTTCATGCCTGGAATTGCATATTTTCCGTGATGTGTTTAGTGAACCTGGAGATTACAAAGGAACTTGCTGATATAGAGGGACACGAGTTAAAAGAAAGGAAGCAAATTTGCCAAAGACACACAAATGGAAAGAGCTGGGAATGGTTTGCATAGTTCTCAGTTTTTAATTTACTGTATTAACAAGTGCAACATGCTGTTTCCCCTCTGTAAGCATCTTTATGACTGCTCCTATGACAGTTTACTAATAAAACAGTCTGTTTTATAGATGCATGTGGTGGTGCCCCCACCTTTTGCCTTGCACTCGTAGGTCAACTAATTATATAAGGGGCATAGGCTCTTATTTCTCCCTAGTATGAGAGCAAGTACTTTGGAGCTTGGTTCTTTTTTTTTTTTCAATTTGCAGGAACATACTCATGCATTCTGCATGGAGAACCCCAAGTTCACAGAACAATGAAAGATCATTTTTATATTGTGTAGAAAAATTACCCTTTTTACACCCTGCTGGCATATTTCTGTGAAGAGAAATGTATCCCCAGATTCATGTAAGTATAAATGAGAATATTAACTCCCTACCTCATGAGCCAGTCTTGCACTGAGGTGGCAAAGGATGTCAGTGCTCTGTAAAATATGGTAAAATACTTTTTTTCCAATAAAAAGTATATGGTGGGCTTCTGTCTTGTGGGCAATATGAGCTGCGAGCTACCTCAGCATGGGCAAGAATAAACTCTGCCCTAAAATAATAATTAGCATATTACTGCAACTGATGCAAACTAGGAGATGACAGGCTCAGGAAAGAGAGCTGGTTGCAGCATATTCCTGCTAGGATAGATGACAAGTATATCAACTTAACAGCACTGAGTTGGTGGGAGTGAAGAAATGCTATTGTGCTCTGGATTACAAATGGAAGATGTCTCTTATTTCCCTAGAGCCTTTCTGGACACATAGCTACCCCCTAAAGGTGGAGTCACAGTTCCCAATGGCATGGTGGTTATCAAGTGGATGGATACAGGGTATATAGCCACCCCCTCTCCTTATGAATCACTCCGTGTTTAAAGATGCATGACCAGAGACCAAAAATACTTGACATAACCTCCAGGCTGGAACTGAGCAGGTAAAAGATATTGCACAAGGGACATCCCTTTCTCTATGATGAAAAGTTTTCCCCCCCAGTTTTTTTCACTCATTATTCTGGAAAGTGAAGAGAGAGGGTCAAAAAATAATAACAAACAGTATCTTCATCTACGTAATCAAATTCACTACACTGAAAAGTCTGTCACAGTTTCTAATGAGTTGGTTGCTGTGCCATTGCAAGGAGTTTTCATGTCTTTTACCACCCTCTAGCTTCATGCTCAGCACTTCTAACATCTCCAGTATTTTATCTGATATTGAGTTTGTCATTTGCACCTACAATTTTCTTCATTTCCTTTATGGTTCCACTCATTGCTCACTGTCTGCCAAGGTGAAAGTGGAGGACAAACAGCCATCTTCCTTTTGCTATATTCTTTACTGTTACTGTTACTCTTCCTTGTGATGCCTGCCTCATGTGTGAATAAGTTAATACCTTTTTTGGACAGTTTTGTTATTGCGTTTTGCCTTTTTGCATCAAATCCTATAACATTTTTGTTTTAATTGCTAACATCCCACGTTAGGAATCCTGGAAATATGTACTTACCCCTACTATCAAAGTTGATCTTTTCAAAGATATTTCAGCATAATCAGGTCCCAGTTTCACTAGAAGAAAGGATATTTCCTTTGAGAATCTTAGCGTAGGAAAACCCACAATCAATCCATAGCCCTTTCTACAATTATTGTTCCCTTTGTCCAACAAAGAACAAGACACAAATTGTAAAGGTAACTGCTGGAATAAGCCAGATCATCACAGCATAAAGGTTCCTAGTTATCCCAGTGCTTAAGTGGCCAAAATACCTACTCAAAAGTGGCCAATATCACTGAGAATTCAGTGCTTATCACCCCCACCCACATCAGAATGTTAAGAGAAAGTGTCTCACTGATTTTGAATCAAGTGACTAGACATTCACTAGACTTTTGAATCAAGCAAGTGACTAGAAATGCTTATAGCACATAGATGTCCAGTGCTTTTTGGAGGTGTGTTTTGGTACAGAGGTCATCCCTGTGGAATTGCTGGGATACAAAACACTTGGAGTCAGGAATCAGTGAGCCCCATGGCTGAAGAAAACACATCTGAAATGGATGAAAACAAATCCTCCCATATTCAACTGTCTAAGTCAAGTATGTGTAATCTCAAACACTGAAAAGTGTTGTCTTATTCAAAATAGCCCAAACACAGGATGTCACAATTCCCAAGTAACGATCTTCAGGTAGATCCTTAGAGATCCTATAGAGGACTGTGACATCCTACAGAGATCACAAGGGGGGAGGTCCAGCCCAGCTTATCAAAGCTGAATTAAATTTTTTTGTTTGTTTGTTTTCTTAAAAATCTCTGGGAAATCTCTTTTTGGGGCAGAAGTAGGGAACAACATAGTTATTTAGAAAGACTGTTTTCCACTTTGGACTTCTTTCTGCCAAAAGCAGGGCTCAAATAGTGTGTGAAAGAGCAAAAAATCCTAGGTCAACATATCTCTCTGATCTTGTTTCTCTTGCAGTCTATAGCTTAATTTTGCTGCTCACATTCAGATCTCCCTTTGTGAGCACAGATTAATGTCATAAATTGAAAGGCAGCTCACAGCACATATTGCCCTCAAGACAGAAGCCCACCATATACTATTTATTGGAAGAGAGAAAGTATTATTTTTAATTTGTAGAACTCAACTAGGGAGAAGCAGATATAGCTCAGTTAGCAGAGACCAGTGCCTGCATATTAAAAATACATTAAGATCAATAAATGGATAACTGAAACATCTATTAAAACATTTCCACCTAATATAAAAGACATGCATAGCTGTATAATTGAAATATATTTTCTGTCCATACTACTATGAGATAAAGAATTTCAATGAAAATATAAAGCACAGAATGATATTGCTCATTGTTAATTATCCAGCAAATAGGATTATTATTTTCTTTTTAAGTGATTTTTGTGTGAGCGTGCACTGGTACATGACTTCAGATTTTCATCTGGAGAATGCAAATTTTATCAATCCACTGCCTGGAAAATAGATGGAAAAAGGGAGAGAAGGTTTCTCTAACTGTCAATGCTTTCGACTCTTGTTTGAAAGGGACCTGATTTTAGGACTACCAAAAACTTTTTTACTTTATTACTTTTCCTGTCCTTAGGCTCTTTGTCCTTATTTTCTCATCTTTAGCTCCATGATCCTTCCCATGCTTTACTCTCTGAGGCATTAAAGTTGTTAGCATTTTCTTACTGTCCAGAAACTGGAGCACAGTATCATTTTAAGCATATCATGAAGCAGATTTGTGATCAGTGCTGGCATAATCAGGAAAATAGAAGCATAAGGTTTTCTGAGCTAAAAATAGAATTGTAAAAGATTAAGCAGTCTTTTGTACTATTTATGGTGCATAGAGACTCAGTGTACAGGAAAATATTTAGTAAACTAACATTTTGGGTTATTTTAAATATGAATAGAATTGTAATGCATGCTTTGAAAGTGCCTCACATCCTTGGAAATAGGCTTATACTGAGACATATTTCTTATGTATAAGCTTTAGACTCTAGCTCTTTCAAAAAGTCAAGCTTAATACCAAAAAACCACAGTCTTCTACATTTTTGCAAGCACCACTTACCTTCAGAGGTGGATCTCTACTTCTGAGATGGGCAGGATACCCTGTGAAAAACGGACAAAGAGAAGGATGCACACCTTTGGGGAACTCTGATGTGATCAATGCCTTAATTTCCTTTTCTTTGCAGACAAGAAGGGTAGCAAAATACAGTATGGCTTACTAGCAGCTGTCAGCTTTTCACTGTATCACTCTAGAAAATATGAGGAATAAGGCTGAGGGGGCCACGTTTAGACCTACACCCAAAACATCACCAGAGGTGCCAGGACACGAGGGACAAGACTTGGGAGGGATGTACATTACATGAAACTCTTAGCAACAAGAGACCTCAGGTGAGTGATCAAAGGGAATCCTTCCTGGCTCTGCTCTAACAGTCCTGGGTGCATTGGGGAGGCTCTACAAAGCTGCTCCCTGGCATTATTGAGAAATATCACCTTAGAGGAAAGTCCCCTTCCAAACCATAGTGCTGCCACAAGGCCAGCATAAGCTGCCTGCTGGGAGGGGAAATCATAGTTGGTTGGTTGACTTTGGTGGCCAAAGTGAAAGGAAAATAGTGAGAAAAAAGAAATCAATTTGGCTTTAGGAAGATTTTGATGAGTCAGAGATGTGCTTGCCGCAGAGACACTGGGAGTGAGTTGAGAATACCCTGTCCTTGAAAAGTAATTGGCTAAAGCTCAGACTTTTAAAATATTTTGGCATTGCTGCACTCCACATTGCAACATCTGACTCCCCGAGGAGCTTCAACCCTCACTGAGATTATGTAAACCGCATGAATTTTAACTGCACAGGGAAGAAGCTCCTGAGTTACCATGCAGCAAAACCAATCCATGCCTACAAAACAGAACTCCTGGACAGGGAGCCTGAAACCAGCCATGCACCTAAGCTGATGGTTATAGGCTTGTTGGTATCTAAATCCTCACTTTTCTCCAGAAGGGGGATGAGAAGATATTCAAGACCACACCTGAGTGTCACCGCTGTTTGATGGTTACTGAGTTACACTGATTCTCAGCTGAAGTCAAATCT
This sequence comes from Neopelma chrysocephalum, assembly GCF_003984885.1. Classification (NCBI taxonomy): domain Eukaryota; kingdom Metazoa; phylum Chordata; class Aves; order Passeriformes; family Pipridae; genus Neopelma; species Neopelma chrysocephalum. The sequence continues at coordinate 5,977,341 of NW_020897747.1, read as the reverse complement.
ACTCCTAATGCTGGGCTTTAGTGAACAAGGTGACTTCTCAACCTGCCACACTGAAGTGACTTCAACATCCTCTGAAAGGGAGAAAACATTTACACACACAAAGGTTTTCTTGTCATTTTGTAGGTTTTTTAGCTGAGGATAGAAGGAAAGCTGGCATTAGCCCATGATGCAGTCAGCTGTGGTGAGTGCTCAGCTTATGTTCAGAACATGATGTTAATGCAGCAAACCCTGCACTTACAATTAAACCTCATCAACAGCAAGTTAATACTGTAGCCTCAGTCAATTAGTGCAGAACTAAAACCACTCTAACTTTGCCTGCAGCACAAGCCAGCAGAGCTCAGCAAGCTCAAGAGATCAAGGTTAAAGGATACCACTATCTGTGATGTATAGCAAATATTGCTCAGCACTTCCTTAATAACATTCATTTAGGAAATCTCAGTCCCAGGTAAAATCCCTACTCACCAGTGTCCCATTGCTTTTGGAGGGAGCCACCAACACTCAGAATCCCTAAAATTCAGACAACTGTCACAGCCTGAATATGGACTATAACAACACTATTTTTTACTTTTTTTTCCGAGAAAAATAGCCTTTTAGTCTAACACATAATTTTGTTCTTTTTTTTTCTTTCTCCTCCAGGAGAAAAACAAGCAGGCAGAAACCTGAAGGTCTGGCAATTTATGTTGTGGGAATCAGAAAGCCTGAACATGTTTTCAGGCTTTGTGATCATAAACTGCGTTTGGGAAAAGAGATACGTTTTTTTCGTCTTTTTCTTTTTTTTTAATTTATTTTCCTCTCACTGAAAATGACTGCTAACATGCAGGATTCGGGGAGTTTTTATTAATTTTGAAATTTCAGCTTTCTGAATTTTTACCACTTCATAAGCTGCAACTGCATCATTGCTGCCATTTATGTCCAGGGTCACCATTCTACTTCTTGATGAATAGGGACATGTAGAAGTCTTATTAGTGAATTTAGATTTATGAGCAGGTTTGAGTGACAGACGCTTGCATGTCATGAATACAAGAGCAGTGAGTTTCTAAATACGACAGACTGCATTAGGCATAGGGATTTATACTGCATAAGAACTACACAGCCACCAGACTCCTCCCAAAGTAGAGGAGTATGTAGAGTAAAGTTAGAAATGGAAGCATGTCTCAAAGAAGCATACAACCTGGAAGAATCTCAACCACATCACTTTTTTGATACTGCAGATAATTACAATAAGAATATTAGAGTATATTTTTAAGCTATTTAGGCTTTTCCCTAGTACATTGCAGAAAATTGGCTGTAGAAAATTTATATCTGTGTCTTTTTGTGGGAATATTTACTTTTAACTGGAAAAACCTGTCTTTCTCCATGTTTACCTATTGAGATGTAAACTGACAGCCATGCACTCCAGACATGTTCCACAAGGCTAAACCAGATACCTTGCTTTCATGCTCCCCTAAAAGACAAGCTGCCCTCAGAAATCAAGAGATGGCAGCTCATGGAAAAAGGTGCTAAAAGAAACAGGTTGGGACAGGGTGGGATGTGAAGAAATACTGGGAGGATAATGGGAGGGAGAGATTTCAAACAAACCTCCAGTCAACACAGGGCAGAGAAACATTCTCAATGTCCTTGTGTCTCTTCCATGTTTCTGCTGAGGAGGTATTTGGCCAACTCCACCTTTCAGTTCTCAATTCTCTTTAACAGGACAGACAAACATCTGGGACTGACAACTTTGGGGAATAAATCAGATTTTGAAGACATAATGTTTAATTTCCAGCTGTGGCTCAGTTAAATACTCAACAGTATTAAAAAGCCAGGCAAGAAAAGATGCCTGAGCTTATTACCCTGGTTGCTGTCTCAGTGTTGAGATATTTCTTCCTCTGTATTTACTACCTTGCTTTTAAATAAGCTAGTAAGCCCTCCCCCCCTTCTCTTGGGAGATCATTCCAGAAATAAATGGAAGTCACTGCTAGAGGGTTTTACTTTATATTCTGGCTCTACTTCTCTTGGCTCAATTTCATCCTCTGAAGTCAGTATGGAGAAAAAGATTCATGGATTTTTTTTAAGGGCAGAAAGGACCCCAGTGATTGTCTAGCATGTTACATGTGTAACACAAGGCATAGGTCTTCACACTACTGATTTTGATTCCATATCCAAGAACCATAGTGTTTTTTCTTGTCTTTTTTTTTTCAGGAGAGAGAAATCCAGTGTTGAATTTAAACCTTCCAATGATAGGAAATCTACTACAGCCTTTAGCAAGTTGTTCCAGAGGTTAGTTTGCTCACTATTCATATTCACACTTCATTTTTATTTGGAATTTATTTTGTCTGAACTACCAGTCATTGCTTCACCTTAGTGAAGTTACACTGTAGAGCCTTATCAAATTTATTCCTTCTGCCCTTTCCCTTCCCCCATGGATATATTTGGGCTGTAATCAGGTCATTCTCTAAGCCTTCTTTGATAACTAAATAGAGTTGCTTGAGTATTTCACAACAAGGCACGTTTCCCAAGCCTGTAAGCATTCATGTGGTTCTTCTCTGAATCCCTTCCAATTCATCAATATCCATCTGAAGTTTAGACACCAGAACCAAATAGTATTCCAGCAGCAATCTCACCAGTGCCAAATGCAGAGTTAATTTAACCTCACCACCCCTACTGAGTTCATTTAAACATTCAAAGATTACACTAGCTTTTTGAACCATGCTCAATAAGCATGAAGACTATGACCCCCATGACTTCTTTTCTGCCATTGCCTTCAGAAGTCATGCATGCTATGTGCACAAACTGTATTTTTATTTTTCAGACACATAAACTTATTTGGCTCAGCTGAAACACATGCTATTTGCTTGATATCTTCAAACAGCCAGATCACTCAGCAATCTGTTCCCTTCCATGCTCCCCCAAGCTCATGTTATTTATAGACTTAATCCATAATTACATTTTAGTTTTTATTTCCAAGTTGTTGATATATTTGTTGATTAGCGTAGGTCTGAGCAGGTTCTTGTGGGAAACACAGACATTTGAAAAAAATTCTCTTTTTGTAATTAGATTTTGAGAACCATTGTTTAACAAGGTTTCAATGCATTCAATGTGTGCCCCATTGATTTTATATCACTCTAGCTTACAAATCAATACATCATGTGGGTATCATTACAAATGTCTGAGAGAAAGTCTATTACATCAACAATATTACACTGATAAAGCAGACATGTAATTTAATTTTGAATAATAGTATAAATTCAGTTAAACAATACCCTTTTTCATAAAAACATGTTGATTGGCATTTGTTATTCCCCCCTCATTAACTCTTATTACTAGAGTCATGTGTCAGACGTGCCTTTAATTTGCCCAGAACTGATGGTGGGCTGAACAAACTTGTAATTACCTAAATCACCCTGCTGTCTTTTTTAAAATACTGGTATTGTTGTGATTTTATTCAAGTTCTCTGGGATACGTTCTGCCTTCATAGAGTCAATCAATATTGATGGTCGTTGATCACTACTTTACTTAGCTGTAAGCTGTCTGTATCTGCTGATTTTAAAGGGGCTTTTTGGCACTACCCTAGATTGTAGTTGCAATAATTTCCTCATCACAATCATGGTTTAACCCCAGCCAGTGACCAAGCCCCACGCAGCCACTCGGTCTCTCCCACACCAGCAAGATCAAGGAGAGAATCAAAAGGGTAAAAGCCAGAAAATTTGTGGGTTGAGATAAAGACAATTTAATAGGGGAAGCAAAAGCCACACACACAAGCAAAGCCAAACAAGTAATTCATTTACTGCTTCCCATTGTCAGGCAGGTGTTCAGGCTTCCCCAGGAGAGCAGGGCCCCATCACATAACAGTTACTTGGGAAGACAAAAACCATCACTCCAAACCTCCCCTGTCCTCCTTCTTTCCCCCAGCTTGATTACTGAGCATGATGTCATGGTCTGGAATATCCCTTTGGTCACTTGGGGTCACCCATCCTGGCTGCATCTCCTCCCAACCTCCCAGGCACCCCCAGCCTCCTTGCCAGTGTGGCAGTACAAAAAGCAGAAAAGGCCTTGGCTCTGTAAGCCCTGCTCAGCAATAACAAAAACATCTCTGTATTACCATCCCTGTGTTCAGCATAAATCCAAAATACAGCCACATACCAGCCACTGTGAAGAAAATTAATTCTACCCTAACAAAAACCAGCACACATCTGATGTTAATACTCATTGACTCTGACAGAAAACTTTGCTAAACTTTATTTCAGTAATATGGAGAAGTCCCAGTAATGTAAGAATGCTATTATGTTTCTCATGTTTTTGACATAGTTAAACAAAAAAGAATTTGGTGTTGTCTTGACATCTGCTGATTACAAATTTCTGCATGTGTCCTTTTGTTTCCACTTAACTTTTATATGTATATATATTTATATTCAGACTTGGCTACTTGTTTTTCATTCAAAGTAGAGTTTGATGCTTTTTTAAGCAACATAATGTTTTCCTCAAAGTGTGTGATTGTGACTTTTTTGCATTTAGTAAAATGTTCATAAACAAGTCCCAATTATTTTTTATATTTTTCCATTTATAATGTTTTCTCCTGCAAATTTAGCTCATAATTGTTTCTGTCTCTGAGAATCTGACCTTTTTAAAGCATGAGATATAAATATTTTGAATTTATTCTGTTTGCATTGAAGACATGATCATGCACACCTCACTCCTGGTTTCCAGATGAGTTTCTTTTTGACTGTAAATAATATGGTGTAATACAGAATTCCTCGTTGCTGAATGCAATATAACTGTTGTGCACTACAAATGATATTTAGTACTATCAGTGTGAAACTTTGAACATGCCATTCGCCCCATAACCATTTCCACCTGACAGAGAGATTGTTAAGCAAGTGTTTACTTTCTTCTCTCGTGCTTGGGTGATTAGCAGTTGATAACAACAACTTTTTCTCTCATTCTTTATGAATTTGATCTTTTAATATGATCTGTAAATGTAGAAGATTATTCTCAAAGCTGTCAATGGCACAGATAATGATATTCCTGAGAAAGTCAGTTTTACCAAATCGAGCGTTCTTAAATTGGTTATAATGATTTTCATAATCTCAGCATGGAAACAGTCTTACTAGACTTGAGTAATACCCATCAAAACAAATATCAATCAAATCTTTGAATAAATGAAAAAAACAAAGAAAAATTTTTTCCGAGTACTGGAAATAATTACACAGTCCAGTCTTTTTAATTATCTTTGTGTTTAACTTGTTTTTTTATTAATATCTTAATTATTTGCCAAAACAATGCACATTTGATCTTCTCCCTCCTTTCTAAGTTGCTTCTTCAGTGGGTTACTGATCAACCTGGACATCAGAACAACATGAAGAAGATTGTTTCCCCATTTACTGAGATAGAAGGAGATGATGCAAAATTGATGGCTGCTACCAAAAAAATGAAGTGCAAATTACACCAAACTCCTTGCTCAGCCACTAATCCCTTTCCAAAATCTTCTCACTTCCATTTTGTCTTTTGAAACCTAGGAAGACTCATCCTCTTTCTTCTCTGGTGCCACTACTGCAAGATCTATGAGTTATCTAAAACACACAGTACTATAAATAAACACAAATAAACACCCCAAAAGGCCAATTCTCAGTGTTTGTCTGTAGACTCTGAAGCCTAAGCAGTTCTGCTTCAGTTATCAGCTCTGGGAACTTCATGCTCCATCATGTGGAAGGCTTTTCTATCTCGTCTAGGATAAAAAGTATTGACTTGGATTAAGACTTTTTTTTGGTAGAGCTTGCTGTTTGGGTTGATTAGGCCTTCTATGGAGGGTTCCCAGGAGTTCTCCACTCTAGTCTACCCACTGGAAAACAGCAATGTTTGTGAAAAATATGTAGGCAGAAACAATAAGGGGACCGTGAAGATACAACACACAAGGAAAGCAGTGTGAGGGAAATCTCAAGCCACTCAGACTTGAGCAATAATGGGACTGCCACAGAAAGCAGCTCAGAATCAATACCAAATTTCCTTTCTCATTCCTAGCACTATCTGCTCTGAAATATCTTTTGATGTTTGTTTCAGTAATCTCTGTGGATTTGGCCTGTTCTTAGGTTGTTAACTTCAAATTGATATTTAATCCATTTTAAAATCCATTTTTACCCATGTTAACTTACTCATCAACGATTCAGTTTTGAATGAATCTTGGAAAGAAAATGAGAGAGAAAGAAATAAGAAATACTCATGGTACATTGTTCCAATCCCTTCTGCTTTTTATTATTATATCAAAAGAAAAACTTCTATCTCTACACTTTTTCACCTGAGATTTTTTTGCACTTGAGAATCTGAGATTTTCAAAAGGCTAAAAAATATCAAGAGATACTAAATAATAGTGGATGTCATAAAGATTTTTTCTTACAAACATTAACAATAGGAGAGTGTATGTGTGTGGTGTTGTGTATGACAAAATATGTATGTAAAAGGAGGGCATATGCCTTAATACAGTATATTCTTTATTCGTTAGCAAATTACATATTAGAGAAAAAGTTATTTTTACACACGCAAACAGAAATATATGTGCACAAATCTGTGCTGGTACCATCTTATATAGCATGAAGAAAAATTAAACTGAAAACCTCAAGATCTAGAAATGCAATACTCAATAGCAAAAACCAGACATTGAACCAGACATTATAAGAACTGGTAATACCAGAGTAAGTCTTATAAATATTGTCAGTGGGTTATGTAAATGTATGAAAGAGAATCTAGTTCTGTATGAGTTCAGGTTTCCTCATGCAAAGGCTTGATGATTATTTGGGTAATACTAGAATTCTGTCCTAGAGGTTTGCAAAAACTAGATTGATTTTTCTAAGTATCAGTAGACAAAGAGTCAGGCTGATGTCCTAATGAGTCTGGGATGACTACAGTGAATTGATACCCTTTTAGCTGCAGAAAGAATGAGCAGCGATTGCTGGATAAGTAGTATTTACCCTCACTAAAAATTTGGAATTATAAAATTGTTTTTATTCCCTGAAGATATAGAAGATACATACAATACTTTATTCCCTAAGGATACAGATTTTTTTTGCAGAAGGCTTGGTTGAAAAAAGCCAACTTTTCACCTCTGCTGAACTTTGTTGAATGAAACGCGGCTGCAATTAGGTCAGATAAAGTGAAATGTGAGAGAGGACCAGACTGCCCACATTGTCCAAGTCAATGCTATGCCTGCATTTGTGCTTCACACTTGAAGTTTGCTCTTACAGTTGTGGTAACCAGCCAGCTATCTAGTGCCAGGTACCCTTTTACAAACATGAGTCTCTTGTTATTAGAAATACTTCTGAGCCCCCCAAACCTGTTCATAGCAGGGAAGCACCCCTTCTAGTTCATATCTGATCTTTCTGCAAGTTTTGTGACTTCTGGGCTGATGAATTTTAACTGTTCTCTGTAATGTGCAATGATCTCTTCCTTCTGTTTTAGTTTCCTTATTTCCTCCAGGCTAAAGTACTTTTATTAATGCACCAGCAGTGTCTCTCCTTAGGATGGTAAGAAGAGGTATAGAGGCACATGTGGATAATTATGTTTCTCTGCAAAATATGGGGATAGAAGACGTATCTTTGAATTGTAAGTGTATAAAATTGCCTGATGATTTTCACTTCCTGGACTTATTTTTCACATTTGCTCCCAAGTCCTTGCTCTCCAATATTTTCTTGCATATATCAGTGAAGTTACTTTTGGCATGAGGACTCCACATGAGTCTCCGTTGCAAGATTAAAATCCTAATCTGAGTTCCTGCTATACTGCAGAATTTGAAGACCTCTAGTACAGAACTAGAGGTTTTGATTCATCCACTATGAAGTCACGAACCAAAAGAGTAAATTGGATCCTGGATTCAAGTTTTCATGCCATTTCTGCACCATGAGACCTAGTGTCTAGGTGCTGCTCAATCAATCCCCTCCTAAACTTCATAATCTTAAATGGACAAGGTCAGATAAAAGGTTACTGCCATTGCCACTTTACAGAATTAAGGTTCTTAAAGATTTAAAATTAGTTGCTGAGCATTTACAAGGTATCTGTGTCAGACTCAGGAAATGAGCACTGACCTGTTGCCCTTAATTGCAGAAGTGTTTATAGAAACCTCTCTAATGGCCATCCTGAAAACACACTTTCTGAGTGGTGATTCCCCATGAAAAGGTCCATTAAGGTACCTTACTGAAGGCTGAATCAATCCAGAACTACAATTGTGTTTCAGATGGCCCAGATCCCCTGCTCAGATATTCCTTCATCATTCATGTTCATTCGATCTCCAGTGTTGCTTGCTGGTTCTCACATTTCACTAAAATCAACATCTGCTTTACTACATCTATCTTTCTGCAGGAGCTTGAGGTTTTAAATGAGAATTCAGACTTTTAAATTATAGCTATGGACACAGGGAATGTGGAGAAGGTGTCTCTGTCTACACAGACGTTGAAGAGATGGCCCTGGGGTTGATTATCTCTTTGCAATCCCTAACAATAGGCATTCCACTCTATTGTGTCACATGCAGCCCAAGAGTGTAAGGCATGAAGCGGGGAAGGCAGGAAGGTCAGAGGAAAGAAGGCACTTCCACTGAATGATGAGAGGGCAGTGTAGCAGCAGGACAAGAATAATAATAATTAAAAAAAAAAAGTCAGGCAGGCCCAAGAATTATTTACTGTCCAGGAAGAGAGAGGATTTTTTTACGCAGCAGAGCAGAACAGGCTGACTAAATTATAACCTTAGCCCCCAGCAGCAATCAAAGAACTAAAGAGGAAAAAAGGAACTCGGGGGAAAGGAAGGAATTTAAAAGAAATAGGAATTCATAAAGAGCCTTCATCAACATGGAAAAGAAAGCAAGGAACATGAGAAGTGAAATAAGAGGACGGAAACAAGTTAGAGGAAAATTAGAAATAGATCAAAAAATGACGAGCCCTGGATACATTCAAATGAAGGTTATTTTTGTAAAAATTCTCAGAAATATTCATGGTGTGCACAATATAAGGCTGTGCTGGTCATATGAACTGGAATCACAGAAGGGAAATTACTACTGAAACCTTTTATTTTACACATGGTGCTTATTCAAACAAAAGCATCTTCACACCAATCAGCTCTTTGGAGATTCAGCAAGTTTTCCATACCCAGTCTAGGATTTGTCTAGACAAACACCTTTCAGTAAATAAAAAAGGAAAAATGAAGTTGAAAATAAAGCCCCAGACACTTATAAAATCCATGTAAAACTTGTTTCTCAGCCGACTAGTTAAAAAGAGGCTTACAGTTTAACATTAGCTTAAACTAAACCTTTACTAAATGACTATGTATGTACACACTGTGAGTGATACCTTAGGAAAAGCTTTCGAGGAAAAGGTCCATACTAAGTTCCTACTCGCCCACATTATAAATGGTTCTGTAATAGTAAAAATAACCTGTAATAAGGAGCAATTATCAAAAATGTTTCTGAAGGGATGTGGTGAGCTTACTGAAATACATATGCTTACTGACAGAATAAATCATTGATTGTAATGTTTGGCCTTAAAATACTTGAGAGGTGTCTTAGCAGTTATATGCGTATTATGAACTGAATGGAGGATGGAGGCTGTGTATGGCAGATACTTGCTTCTATCAGCAAGTTGGTTAGTTTTTTAAACCATTTTTGTGAAGCCGTGTCTCTTTTATGATTGCTAGCTTCAGATTAAAGTCCCGCTAATTAAACTTTCTGCCTATAGCGAACCTATAGCTTTGTAGCCCTATTGCTGCCATATAGAAGACATTTCAAACACTACAAAGCATGTGCTCTGTAACCAACTCTACACTCTTTTACTGTCACTGTTTGTTTGTTTGTTTGTTTTAAGAAAAGTAACCATAGGTTCCTCTAAAGAAGTCCCAAAAGTAGAGTCCATCATAAGATGCCATCTTTCCATTTCCAGGAAAAGTGTTATTAGACTCTGCCTCACAGTTCTGCTTCTGCACACCCAGAAGTGGCACTAGAAAATGTAAAATACTGCAAGTATAATTTTGTATACGAAGGGTATGTGCCCAGGGGCAGACTAACACCTGACTTAGCTAACAAGATGAACTCTCTCCTGGGATCTTCACCAGACCCCTGGGACAATTAGTAACCCCTGAAGAATCCACACCATTTTTTGCTTAAGACTCCACTGGTAAAAAAGGTCAATGGAATGAAGGAACACAATGTCATTTTATTTATTTTTCACACCATAAAAAAATGATCCAATGCAGATTCCCTCTGCATGCATGTACAAGATTGATAAAGCATCAGTTAAAAAGACACAAAATATACTAAGAACCAGCTCAAATGAATTCCCACACACCTGCAAAATCGAATTCCACCTTCTCCAACTCCTGGCCTCCAGCAAAAGCCTGAATGAGTAGATAAGGTTTACAATATGTCAAGGAAGCTTAAAAAATAACTTTGGCAGATCAATAGAACGAGAAAGAAAATCCCAGGACTGAAGACACCTACTTGGAAGGATTAGTGTACAAAGTGGAACCATTACAGAAAGTACTGGGAAAGATATTGAGCTCTTTCACTGTACCTCATGGGATCTTTAGCTGAAATGCCTCAAATGCCTTTGTAAATTAAGTATCTTGAGAATAACACATATTACAGGATGCACCTTTAGTGCTTCTCTGAAAACGAAATTATATATCTGGGGCTTATGAGAGTAAAAACAGTTTCTGGAGATGCAGCAAGTGGTGGAGATGCACCCCGGAGGAAAAAGACAGGTTGGAGGCTCTACTTTCAGGACAACACAGTTTCCTGGTTTAACTATGTAAGGCTTTGAACTTTAAATGTTTTGACCAAAAGATTCTATTTTCCCAACTTAGAAGACACATTTTCTGACATGAATGTAGTATTTAATTGAAAACTGAGGTTTTACTTAAAAATATCCTTTTTCTTCAGTTTTTACAGAAATCCTTCAGTCTGCTATGTGGGTGCAGTTGCAATACAAATAAAAAGGGCAAGGGCTTGTGCTTCAGCTCCAGATCCCAGCAGGACTGATACAAAAAAATACAGGAAATATGTCCACTGCTAGGAAAGTCAATAGTAAAGATGCAGACTTCAAAAGAAATCAATAGAATGACAACACCCCTGCAGAACAGCCCTGACTGTTGGAAGTGATACCTCTTTACCTGCTGACATACATGGTATTTTTAATCTAATGACTTCTGCAAGCAGGAATCATGTCTCAAAATCATGACATGAGTTTAAAAGGAGGAAAGTTAAAGAAAAATGTGTTTTGCAGTTTGGCCTTTTTTTTTCTTTTGTATTTTTTTGTTTTGTTTTGTTTTGTTTTGTTTTAAAAAAGGAATGTGCCTTGTACCTTTTTGCTCACAGCTCACATGTTCACTTTTTCCTGTGACTATGAGGGGTCAAAACCAGCTTTTCTTTTTAATGAAAGTTGGTGTTAGTCACAACAATATTTCAGAGATGACTGTTAAGAAAAATATCAAAATCAGTGAAGTTAAATACATTAAGTTTGTCATATTGAATATCTATTACTCCATTCTTTCCAGTTTTACTATTGTCCATTAGAGTACAAGTTCAGGATATTCAATCAAAAAGTCATATATGAAGCAGTAGTGTTCAACCTTGGAAACGTTTTCATTAGACTATTGTTATAGCTTATAAAGCTATTTAACCTATTATTTTTTCTGCTGCAGCTAGCCTTTTTATTTTTGAAGGAGAAGTAAATAGCTCTCCTAAGTGCAGTGGTCACCTACAAAATTATCACTGTAGAGTGGATCAATTTGCAAGAAAATATGCTTGTTCTTGAGCATGCTGTGGGATCGGCGGCCAGTGCTTTGCACCAGTCACTGCTAAGAGCTGTTGGGTTTGCTCCTCCTAAACAATGGGCAAGAAGTACATTTTTATGATGGTCTTATGTATAGCTAGGCAAGAACAGAGGAGGATCAGGTCAGTGTGCATTAACCTTCCTTCATTTCCTGTAGTTGAACTCACTATCTAGTACCTGTACCCCAAATCCTGCCCTCCAAAAAATATGTGAGATGACACAGACCATTTCTGATTCCTGGAACTGCCGCCTAATGGCTAATGAAGGGATGGAGAAATGCTGACACCAAAGGAAGAGATCTGCAAAGGAGTTGTGAGAGGCAGTTAAGACAAACCTCAGTAACATGTACTGCAGGGATCATAGAATGCCCTGTGTGGCCTTCGCTGGGCTCACTACAGTGAAGGATGACATGTGATAGAGACAAGAGCTTTGGGATTGTGGTTATGGGTTGCCCTGTCTTCTATCCCCTCAGCTCACCAAGTGGCCTGAAGCCACAAAGGATGGGATGGCTCCAGTATGAGGAGCCATGACTATGAGACTTCAGCTTCATCTATCTAAACCTCATCGTCCTCCTGCTCTCTTTATGGTTCTTTTAAGGTGCATAAAAATCATGGCACAGTGATATCCATCACAAGTAACCATAACACGTGTACCACATCCTGCCCATCTGAAAACTTCAAGTGACTGACTAAACTATACTTAGTATGCTTAGATAATACATCTCAAATCTGTAGTGATTCTTCCCATTAGACATCTTTTTCTAAAGCCCAACCTGGATCTCTCTCTGCAGTGTAAGCCCACAATTCCTCATCCTCTCCCCAGCAGACATGTCAATCAAAAACCTTTCTCTGTGCAAGGTGTTCTCAGATGTCTCCCAAGACTTGTGTCTTCCCCATGCTAGCATTTCCATGCTGCTTCTGAAGCCACTAACCAAAAAAACCAAAACCACCTGATGTCAGGGACTAGCAGTCTGGGCTACCCTTACAGAGACCTATGGGGTCAGTTGGTTGAGCTGGGCAGAGGTCCAAAGGATTACTTTAATGTATGGGATGTATTTTCTCGTGACTGATTGCTTCCTCAATAAATTAGGCAAACGCTTCTCCACTGAAACCAATGACTGATTGAGGAGCCCTTAAAACAGTAAATCCATTCCTCTGTCATTTTTCCGGACAGTAATGGTACTGCTGTAGTCACAGAAAAATATAGAGCTGCCCTTTGCATTGATGACATCCTCCTTTAGAGCACAAGTTACAGTTGCTAAAGCAGCACTTTTGTGGACACAGTAAAAAATCATTAGTCTTGGCATCTTCTCAGTCATTATTACCGCTGAGGACATCAAGCCAGGCTTGAGGGATGCACACATTCAAGAGTTCAGCATACTGCGGAGGTCATACATGAATAATGGTGCATTTCCTGAGGGCTTTTAAGTGGAAGCCTCTTGTGTTCCCCAAATAATGCAAAGGGTCAATTATTTAAGTGTAGATTCCAAAATGCTTTCATTTTTGTGTTGTCAGGCACACTAGAAATTAGAAAAAGCTATGGAAATCCCGCAGTTTACCAGAAAATGAAGCACCATCTTGGCAGCAAAGAAATGTGAGAAGTAACCATCAGAGACAGGTGAAAAATCATCTTGTTACCACATCAAACAGGTGAAAAACTGCATTAAACAATCTCAGGGAGCATGCTTTCCTCCCTATAACCTTCAAGTTATAGGTTTAAACAACTTAATTCAGTACTGTAAGAGAAGAATAACAGAAAATGTATCCCAAAGGTCCTCTCTTCTCTAATAATTTCACTTCCTCTTGTCTCCCATGGTCTTCAGTCTTTTCTCTAATCGTTCCCTACCTCTATGTCTGCCTTGGCTCAAGTGGCATACAATTTTTTTAATCCTTATAAAGGGATGTAGTTTGTCAGAAGTGCAGTGCACTCATATGAAAATACATAAAATTGTATTAATAATGATACAGTACCCTGATGTTCCCTTCAAGGACCAATTTGCAGATCTTAACCAAAAGCAGTATCCTTTTGTGCCAGGCACTGCACAGATATATCAGAAAATACAGACCCCCTAGCAAAGCTTTTAAAGTCCATGGAGAGACACACAATCTAGCACCTCTACCTTCAGGAGATAATTATTTTACCTTGAAAAAGGCACTGAAGTATTAAAAAAAAAAATCAAAGGGAAATATAATTCAAGAGTAGAACAATTTTCTATTATTCTTATGGCTAGCAAAAAGCTGAATGACTTTGAGTGCAGTTGGGTTCTCATGAGAGCCACCAGTCTACTTGACTGACAGGGAAAATTATATCCTTTAATTCACCTTTCACTCAGAGAGGGAACATGCAAGATAGCATGCAATGGAAAATGAGAGCAGGTACTGAGCACACTGTGACACCTGAAGTGTCCAGTCAATCATGGACCAGCCTCCTTCCAGCATGACCTGAAGGGACTCCATCTAGTTTCTCTGTTCCCACACACATTCAGCCCAAGCCTGCCCACAGAGACAGCTAATTACTACTCTGATATTAAACCTGTAGGTGCCTAATGAAATGGGGGCTCCACTGAGGTCACCAGATCTTGCCATTGCTGCACGAAGCAGGCAGAAGTCACTCACCTCCCTCCATCCCTACTGATTTGAGCTGGATTCATACCAGGACCTACAAGAAAGGTGAAAGGGACCTGAAACTCTTAAGAATTCACAGCTCTGCGAGCCTTGATTAATTAACTTCAAAGCTCTGGTGATTGCTCTTCTGTACGTGTCAGTGAGGTTGAATGAGGCAGGGTCTATAAGCTCTCCCCCTATGCCTTTTTGTGCATGTAGACACAACTTTCTTTCTTCCTGGTGATGGTTTTATCAAGAAAGATGCTCACAGTTGGCACCACAGTTCGTCTTCAAATTCAAAGCCACTATGTGAAGGGCCTGCATCAAGGTGGAGACAGGCAAAATCTGTTGTAATAGGTGGTCAGACCCCCAAATTGAACTGAATTCAAGGAGCTCCTTAGGGAGGCAGGAAAATCAGTGGCTGGGGAGCTCATAGAAGAAATGGTGTTAGTGGTTTGAGCAGCATGGACCTTCCCTCGAGTCAGTAGCCCTTCAGCTGATATTAGCAGACATGATTTGGTCTGGAAACAAGAATAAAACTATGTTTGTCTCTGGTAAAAACCCATCTACCCTCACTTAGTCCATATTGTCAACATACTTTGAAGTGCCTGAGAATGGATATTGAGCTATTAGTGGGTATAGGTGGGAAAACTGAGGCACGAAGAAACTGAACTAAAGCTAGAAATTGAAAATGTTTTTTCTGGATTCAAGAATAATCTGTAGATTTCCTCCTATGTCTAAAAGATCCCAGATGCACAGAACAAGTGCACTAGAGCAAGTGCTACAACTATTGAAGACAAATTCAAATTCAAATGAGGAAATTGTTCTGCTAATTCCACCTCTTACATTTGAAATTTCGTCTGGGCACACTACCCTTCTTCACTTCCCATTCGCAGTATTTGCCTTCTGTTGTTATGTGTTGCCTTTTTTTTTCTGGCAATTCCCTACTTATTCTTGTTTTTTAATGGTGAGTTAACTCATGAACCTGAAATGAATAGAGTGCTAAGTGGGCCAGCCCCCTTCTCTGCTAGTAATTTATAATATGTTGCTTGGTCACTGCAGCTTGATACTTACTGATGATCTGACCCCCATCATCTAGAATGAGTGTTTCATATTCTTAAGCAGTTGCAGCTTCAACAAAATACCCCTCAATCGACTCAGCAAAGCTGATCTGTGGGGCAAGAAGTCACAACACAGATGCCAGAGGTTGCATAATAATAGGTAGTTCTGGGGTGAATTTCCATGAAGCAATAATGTCAGATATTTTTAGTAATTACAACTAAATCTCAATTCCTACCACGTGCATAGATGAAATACATCTGTTTGCACTATGATGTGAAGTTAATCTCATCATTAATAATTCTTCTCGTATTTATCTTAATATTGTTAATTACATGGGACTTGCTGGGTATTAGTACAAAAGCGTGTGTAATTTGTCTTTTTTCCAAGAATTTCCAGTGCAATTTACCATTAATTACTTGCTGCTTAATACAACAACCTCCCCCAAAGAATAATTCCAGCATTATTATGGCATCTTAGAACAGTTGCTAAGGCTTTTTATTCTGCATAATGTGTCATTACCAAGAAGGGTGAAAAAAACCCTAGAGCCATTCTTACATTCTAAATGGTATGCTAATAGACAGCAAAATTTGGATAATTTAACAAGATAAAGGCTGTCCTTGAACTTTACTTATTAATGATAGAACCTATCGTAGTTTTAATGATTTATTAGCATGCTTATATAGCATATTCTCTAGCATGGGCCTTATCCAGTGCCTATTTGAGGCTTTGGACAGATTTTCTTTTGCTTTAATGTCCTTTTAATTGGCACTTTATGACCTGAGTTTTAAAGAGGAACATGTTCTGGCCAGAAGATCCTTGGTATTGCATAAAGTGTGTAGCACATCTCTGGAGGGAATAGTCCAGCTCTAATGTGGAGAAAGATGAGGTGGTATAATGTAAATAGTGTTCAACTTTGATGCCTTTATAGCTCATAGAAGACTGAGGTCTTTGTAGATTTTAGATGTAGACATTGCATGATTAAACTGGTACATGTGATCATGACTGGATCATGCTTAAAATTAATGAAAGATTTATAAAAGGTAGGTTTATGACAAAATCTTCCAGTGTGTAATTTTGAGAAATCATAGCTACATCTGAATTTAAAAACCTCCAGGCAGGGGAGCTGATGGAAGATAATTCTGTCCCCTTTCTGATCCACATGTGTCAAATTCCTTCCCACAAAAACCAGCATATCATGCACAAGTATGTATGGAGAGACAATGCATGCTCAGGGCTCACCCCAGGTTGGATAGAAGTCAATGAAATCAAAACAATTCTTCAGCCCAAAAATACAGATAAACAAGGTATACTGGAAGTGCAGAACTGGGCTGTTGGAAAACTCATGGAATGTCTTTAACTGTCTTGAATCTGCAGCCCAACTGAGGAGAAAAAACCTTCCAGACACCTAGGGTTTTTATGCCACCCAAAAGATACTCACTGAGCAGACACTGACATTGGGAAAAGCCCTTTTTCTTTCTCTCTGAATCTGTCCATTGAGCTCCAGCTTCAATCGCAGACAAATATCCTGAACAAAGGAAGAAAGGAGGTTTCTAGCATCACCAAAACTAGCACAGAGAAACTATACCCTGCCAAAAATCCAGCCAGGAATTAACTAGTGCACAGGATTACAATGCCATCGCATACAATAGAAGAAGATTGTTTGCCCATTAGCTCTGTTTTCAGCTCTCTGATCTCTTTTTTGCACTGATTCTTCTTCTCTCCATGGAGCAATTGCTAGCAATAATTGTAAGCAGCAATTGAGGCAAATGCAAGAGAGCTGAGAGTGCTGCTGGGATTTCTTAAATATTTATCAGACATCGATACGGCTCCCAGGGTCTTCCAACTGCAAAACTAACAAACTGACAACCACAATAGGAGATGTCATTCTGGCCTGTGGTACATCATATCTCAACCATGGGTTTTTTCTTTTCTTTCTTTTTTTTTGAACTTGTATCATAAATCTACCCATAGGTCCCTTCAATCTAAGTGGCAGTTTCTTTGATACTAAAATTTGGTGTTGTATTAGTAACCCACAGATTGTAAATAAACTCAAAAGGCACCAGAATTTCACTTAACTTCAGCATACTATTCATCCGTCCGTGTTACAGCTGAATAAAACTCAGAATTTCAAACATCTGGTTCATTCCCAAAGTTGACTACTAAGTTGAAGCTTTGAGGTTTTCCAGAAAGCAGAAGTTTCAAATTTCTAGGTAATACCAAAATACCTTTGTGAAAGTGTTTGCAATGGATTGGATTAGACCGAGTTAACTGAATTGCACCTTATTATATTGTGAAGCTGAAGCACTGCTCCTGAGCCTCTTGGAAATGAAGCACAGAAAGTTCCATGTAATCAAGACTTGTCTGTGAAATATAGCAGCTTAGTCAGATCCCCATTTCCTCACAGAAAACTTTTCCATTAGAAAAATACTTCAGCAGTACCTGGTTGGTCCCACAGCAGCAGTTTTTCCAGAATTGAAGGTGATTCTGATGAGAAAGGGGTAGAAAGGTGCGTTTAGTCCTGCAAAATCCAGAGCAAGAACAGCTGATGATACTATTTTGTTCTGCTTTGGTATTGCCTACTCCAGAATTTCAAATACTTTACTCAACAACAAACTGATAATCTAAAGGCAAATGCATTGTGGAAGAAATATCTTGGAAACATTGGAAATACAAGAATGTCAGATCACAGGAGAAGAAGAAAATTAAATGAAACAAGGAGGACTGGACAAACATTCATATGTTTACAGACTTCTACTGTTTGTAACAAACATGAAACACCCGAAATTTGCTCAAAACTAGTCGTAATACAGGGTAGCTAAATGTGACCCATAGACAACTCATTCCCTCAAAGGTGGGAGGGGGAGCTCTTTGAATTGTGGTGATACCTCCCAAAAAAGAAAAAAGCAATCTATCTCCATTTTGTTAAAATGAAGTTGATATTTGCAAATTTACCAGGTGCAGACATCCTGGTACAAAGACACCATTGTCTAGGAACTTTTCCATTGTTTCATGTCATGATTTACAGGAACTTCAGAGAAATATTGGTGTGGTATTGAAATCATCCTACTTATGAAGCTCAAAAATTTGAACTAAGTGAGAATATCCAACAGTGTTGCCACTCTGAAAAGCTTCTGACATTCAGTTGATCTTATGATGTGAAGCTGATTGCTTCTGACTCCATCCATTAAAGGTCACTGGTTTGTATTCCCTCGCTCACTCTGTCTCACGCGGGCGTGCATACACACTAATATTTTCTCTTATTGTCTGCATATTTTCTGTGGTATAGAGCAAAGCCAGACACCAGCTCAGTATATATCAGAGGATATGACACCATTCCCAAGAAGGATTATGCTGAAATGTTGCTATCAGTCAGCACTTGTAGCATCTCTGGGTATTTGGTGTTCACTTATCACATTTTTCCCGGGGTCCCGCCAAGTCAGTCGCTATACATCTTGCATCTTCCAACTGGATAAGTCACCCACACTCTATCAAGCTCTACTCAGAGTTTCTTTTCCTATGGTAATGTCTTCCATGTGGGCTATCCCGCTTTTCAGAATCTGTCCTCTCATTGCCAGCCACCACCATGATTGAACATTAAATAAGTGCTGCTTAAAAAGCATAGCATGAACTCTTTAATTATTTACAATGGCCCAATTATATTTACAATAAGAATGAAAAACTCCTATGTTGATTTCATGAAGTGGGGAAGTATGATTATTAGAAAATGGTGGGTTTCAATTAGTCAGGCTCATGCTACATTCAATTCTGAATCCGAGATTCAACTTTTCTCATAAACAGTAATGTTCATACTGGATTTTGTTTCTCTCTGAATACATCTAATTACTGTTTACATTGGTGCCATTTGAGATACAGCAAAGCAGACAGATGTGTAAAGCACACATTTTTTGCTCATACAGAGGTCCCCCACCTGCGGTGGAGTCATGATCTTTTGGGGAGTAATTTACCTCTGGAAGATGAAATGGAAATTGTCTTTTCGACCTACAGGTGGATAATTTTTCACAAAGTCATGCAGTCAGGAAAATCATTGAAGAGGGATAATTACAAGCCATGGACAGATGATAGGGTTTATTTTCCATCAATACTAGATGCCAAAGGTCTTTATATTCAAGATCACTAGGCAACTCACTACTTAGTGATGCTTAGACAGAAAAATAGCTTTTTTAATTTAACACAGAAATAATGTATTGTGGTTTTTAGAGGTAAAATTTACAGTGAATGTCTATTAGTAGTGAATAAAATATATATTAATCAGGGTCCCAGTACCTATTCTTCAATGAGCTCACAAACAGCATATCTGTATAAGTCAGCCTTACCAAAGTCTCTCCAGGAGCTTGAAAAATTGCTTTCTTGTGGACAGTTCTTTCCATAGATATTTTCAATTGAAATTTTTTACAATATCAGTGACTAGGACTGAGCACAATACATTAACAGCTAGGTTTGATTTGCAGGGAACACAATAAAGAACAGGAGTATAAAGCATGATTGCTTGTCCTCTGGTAAGATTTTGTTGTTCCAAAGACTCTTCTTTTTTTCCCTTATCTAGGTAAAAGTTCATGAAGTTCATCTACTTCTTTTTGAAATGCACCCCACTAAAATATGCTTTATACTTTGGTGCCTTCTCTGTAGGCTTTCCCACTCTGCTGAAATTTCCTGTGTCTGCCAAAAAGCTTGCATGAGCTGAACTGAACTCTGATGTGATTGGTAACATCCAGATTTGGGTATGTCTTGACAGTTTCTGCTGTTTTAACTCACAGCTTCTATTTAGAGGACATTGTGATTAAGTGTTTGTAATACCTCTGTCCTTGGGCAGGACTTCTTTCCTTGTAAGAGCTTGCTGTTTATTGACTAACACCACCAACTATGGGGACAGAGTCATGCTTTTATCAGGAGGTTTAGTATATGGGAGGACAGGATTTAATTCCAACAGTGCAGAGAGGAGTTATTCAATTCCCACATTACATAGAAAGGGGTTAAGTCAGTTGTACAAATGCTGATGTGTTGAGCACACACAGAGCTGCCAGCTATGTGTTTCTCACCTGTTAGGCATGTGTTCTTCTAGCAGAAGGATTTCCTAGGACATCTCAAATGGCACAATACATTTGTTTAGGCAACTGAGTCCCATTTATGGTTACTGTAATGTTAATTGGCAATAGACGAGAGTGAAGTCTAGAGAAGGCAAAATCATGGATAGCCTTCCTTTCTAGCTGCATAAAATACAAATTTTGAACAAACAGCATTCACATCCCATCACTTCTAATCATAGAACATCTTACATTGTGAAAATTGTATTTAACTCAAATCCAAAAAAATCCAAAGGTTTGGAGAAGTCCTTTAATAAAATAAATTCCACAGTCTCTGGTCTCCAAGTCTCTCCAGACTCAACAATTCCTTGATACTATTTACATCCAAATATTTGCTTGGCACCTTACAATGGTTTGAGGCACACCTTGGAGTCAGCTCTGAAAATCTGACTCTGTGTATAGTTTTATAAACCTGTCCTTTGGGTCATATAGATTTAATGCTTTCAAATGTTTTGTCATTGGATATTTCTCTGATTTATTACATCAATTTCAGAAGGCCGTTTCTTATAAGACCAATGCTTTTTTGATCCTCATGAATGCTGAGGGTTCACATTAGTGGGCAGAAAGAAAGAGGATGTTAATGGTCCATTTACAGACTCCTCCCAGAAAATAAACCACCATCTTTTAAGCCATTCCTCTTTTGCCTGAATACGTTTTTGAAACACATTCTGTCTTTTGTGGTCTAATGGCATACAATGCTTTCATGGTGAGAAAAATGCATTTCTATTAACTACTGAGTCTCTTTTGCTGAAAATTTAAAAAGGCACGAGAAAATGCTCCTTGCATCAAAATTCCTTGGTCTTAGTGTATGTTTCAAACTCCATACAGTAGTGCTGCTGCTCTATCACAGCCTTCGTTCAAGAATTCATATTGCCAGCTGTGCATGACAGTGTCACATTTTCCCTCTGGTTGAAAGCAAGTGAGCCCAAGACAACTTCAAAAGCAGCGTTTCTTGCTTTGTTATACATGTGGTCTACGATACCTGTAGCTACATCTTTCTGTTACATGAATAGAGGCTACTCCACTTCAGATAATTCTTAAGGATTCAGACAGAAAAATCTAACTTACGATCGAACCAAAAAAGCAGTTTGGGGACTAGAAATATTGGAATTATTTCTATATATCTGAAGACATTCAGGCTTGTCAAGAGCCATTGCTCATAAATGAGCAAACAAGTGCAGCTGGTCTGTCACAAGAAAAGTCCAATCCTGCTTTGTTATGGATGAAATAGAGGTGTCCCTCTTCAATATCTGCCCTTACAGCACTTACTACAACACATTTTTGCATTGCTGAGGCTGTCAGTACTGCAATTAACAAAGCATGCAAACTCCAGCCTGCCTGCTCTTACAGCAGCTGCCAGTCCAGGTCATACATCCCAGGGCAGAACGCTTGGCTGTGTTATCCAAACTTACATCCAAATTTCAAAGGAGAAACCACAGTCATGAAAGGCTCAGTGAACATGCTTGAGCTAAAGACAGAAGTTACATTCTGCGATACGGCAGAGAGCACTTACTGTCACAGTACTCAGACCCTTCAAGCTCATCGTGGTTTTTCCCTTATACCCCATTAGAGCAACATAGCCATGCTACCTCATTTTGTTGCTAGAAGCTAAAGTGACTTGCCAAAGGTCACCTGGGAATTCCCCTCATGCCTTCATATCTGCCTTCATTGTCTTTTGCTTACATTGCTATTTACCATTATTATCAATTCAGCTTTTCTCTTTGATGTACAGAACTTTTCCCTACGAGAAAGTTGATTTCCTCCAATTCTCAACTCATCAATGCTCCAACAATTCTGTTTGTAGTTAAGTATCTCTAGTTTTGAATGGTTCCATCATTTATTCTAAATTTTCTTTCTGACTTTCTCTAGAGACTTCAGATTAAACGAATTCCCCTGGAAACAGCTCACATTACTCATTAATGTGAACAGGGTCCCTCCTTTGCCAGTACTTTGTTATTTCATGGATTTTGCCGTTAGTTAGAACTGTGGTTGGAAATTTTCAAAGCTGTGTTCCTTTTGATGTAGCAAGGACAGACAAGGCCAGTGGCTGAAGTATAAGCCCATGAAAGCTGAGCACCTAATTAAAAGAGGGTAACTGTATTCAGAAAGTCACTGGCCAACTCAGAGACAAACTCTGCTCTCTGCCCCTCAGTAGAGTTGTTACAAATGAAAAGGAAAATATTACCTTAAAACCACATTTGAGCAATATGGAAGGAGTTAGACTCCGTTTCAAATATGTTTTTCCAACTAATACTCTTGCGTAGCTTAAAATTATCCTGACAGAAAAACAATTGAGGCAGCTTTTAAACTAATGATACAATCCCATGGATAATTTCCCCTAAATAGCTCAGAGATGTGACTGAATGGTCCTATATATCATTGTGGGAAGCAATTTTCCTCAATGAGTTCTACCTGGTGGATATCACAATGCATTACAGAGTGAGTAAAAGCCTTCCTCTGAAATCAGATTCAAACTGGCTTTGGAGCAAAACTTAAACCCTGAGGGCGAGAGAACCATGATTATATCTAACCCCTCCCTGTGATTCACAGGTTCCACACGTTTCTCCCCACATCAGGTAACTCACTTTGTGAGTCATTCCCATGAGCTGCATGGCTTTCAGACTGTCTTCACAGGTGTTATTGAGCTTAATATGGGATTTACTGCTCCTTCTTTATGTTGCCCAGCATCTCACAGATGTCTTAACAATGTTCTCCAGTATCAGTTTCTTAGGTCCTCAGGCTGCCACAAACTCAGGCTGCCGCACCTTTTTAACAGCAAAATTTCCCCTCTGCTTACCGGTCAAATCCTGACTTTTTGGGAATTAACAGAGAAAACACAGGGGCAAATGTGAAAATGGCTTAGAAACTGGAGCTAAAGTAAAATGTTGAATGTAACTTAGTTCTATCTACAGTGAATCCAGAATGCTCCCACTGATTTCAGTGAAATTTGGAGCTTGTTCTGCAATAGTAAGTAGTGCAGAACAACTGATGGTGAATCCAGACTAAGAAGAATTACTGGAAGTCACAAACTAGAGTCTGGTGGGCTTACATCTATAATGTCAGAACTTTCATATAATCCCACACTGAGCTACCCGAGGGATCAAATTCCTATTATGAAACTGATGATCTTTACAGCCTTCTGGGGGGGGAGTAAAGAGACAATGGAAAACTAGATTTTGACTGCTGAAAGACAGCAAGATAAAAGCATTTGATTGTATCCATAAACTTACAAGCCAAATATTGCTGGTGTTCTTAAAACATCCTGGGCCAAATGCAAATCCTATGATAGATATCTTGAGGAAAGGTTCTTCACTAATGGCTCAAAGTCCACCTCAAAATCACAGAAGAATTGTTTCATTAAAGCATCTTTCTGGAAAAAGAAATGTGTGCTTATTTCCACTCCATGAAGGCAAAATACATTGAAGTGTACATGTCCATATTCTTTCTACTCTTTGAAAAATTCCCATAGGGTTTGGAGGTAAAGTGTCATTTTATTTTCCTGATATTTAAATGTTTGTACAGAATTCGACTATTTCCGGATTACAAAACATTCCTAATGATGTTGTCATCAAAATATAAATATCATATTGGTAAAAGCTTTTAGGCTCCTCTCACTGCATTCTAATACCTAACAAAATAGTAACAAAACTTATCGTGATGCTTGAGTTCAAAACACAGACTTGTCAATGTATTTGGGCTTGCTCTAAGTTAAATTATCCCTTGTTTAGAAGGCACACAGACTAGATCTCCTGCCCATTCCCTCATTTACCATTTTTAGGTGGAAACAGATTTAATTGTAATTTGTTAGGATGAAATTAATTTTCTCATTTTCCAATTAATACATGTTTTCTTAAGCGTAGCTGTTGTAATCTTTTACTTAGCCAGCTCAAGGGAAATTATGACTTTCTGGATGATGATTTCATATACTTCAGAACACCACATACTTGTTTATAGAACTCATAGGTATTTTGCCTTCCATTGCAACAGTCTGGCCAAGCCAAGTGGTGGAGACCTGACTAAACCCTGATGTATCTGTCAACTGCCAGAAGCTTTTCGTGGGTTTTGTGCTTCTTTTGTCTTAGCCACATATTCTGGCCAAATGGACAGATCAGTTGGGCCCAGACCAGAGGATTCATCTCTGTGATGAGCATTCCGCTATGCAACAGCACCTTCATCAGCACTTCCGCCTCATTCTGCCACCCACAGACAAGTCTCTTGTAGCTTTGTCGCCCAAGGAAAGTGCTGCATGTCATCTTGGTGGAAAACCCTGCAAACTGTAGGTATAGGGTACCAATCAGTGATGGATGGTGGTGACCAGATCCATTTCAAATGGGGTAGAGAACTGTCTTCAAGTAGTAAAGCCTTTTGTGTTGTAGTCTGCAACTGAAGGTAAAAAGGCTGTTCATAAACCAAGGGCACCAGGTCCAGAGCCACATCCCTTCCCTTCAAAGTAGCTCTCCTGCAGCCCTGACATGCAGTGAAACAAAGAGCTGAAGCATTAAGAAAAATGCTTATTTAAAAAACCAAACAAGCAGGACAGTTTGCATTTCTATAAGTTGAAACATGAGCAAAAGCTCAGGAAGGACAAAAGATGAATACACTGACTCATTTACTAATAGAAATAAAGATCAGAGGGCCAAGAAAACCAAGCCAAGTTCTGCAAACACACCTTTCATACAGCACATATCAATGGATATGGAAAAAAAGCATCACGAGCAAGTTTGTCTTTGCTGTTCTGCAACCTTCATTCTTGGCCATTCTATTTGTCACAAATAAACAGTAATTTATGTTTTGACGACTTACCCACAATGAACCATAGAACCACGAAAACAATTCCCAGTCATTTGTTTCTGTATGTTTTTTCCCTAAGGTTCGAATTTATTTTAGATGACACTTTTTTCCCACCTTGGCCATGATGGGATATTTTCTCCGTGCCTTTTATCAAACTGACAGGTGATATTGCTTTAAATTGGGCACTGCATCAACAACAGAGGCTTTCTCATTTCCAACCCAAAGTGTCAGTCAGGTAGATGAGAACTCATTTTGTCCTTTATTTACTAAATGCAGATTGAGTTTTCAGGAGCCGGGAGTGCAGAAGAGGAAAGGGATGCCCTGGGTGATAATGGGAATGGACGAGAGAGGACAGCAACAGAACAACACAGCACGAAGCAGGTGAGAACTTATTGTGTGGTGATTAGATGACATCCATCTTCTTGTCTATAAACCATTCCCACAAGCATAGCTTTCAAATTCACTTTGTCGCCTGTCATGGCTCCTTCCCCATTAACAGCATAAAAGGTGACAGGGGATTGAGAGGATGTTCCTGATGGATTTCAGTGCACTGTGGATGTAGCTAAGGGATTACAGATCAGGGGTGAAATATGCTTTCAAACTGAAACCCTGGATTCCACAGTTTCTCTTGGATCCAACATCCAGTCTAGGGCCCAGGAAGAAGCAGTTTCCTGAAGAATGGAGGGAGCTTGCCTGGCTGCTGTGATGGCCTGCCTAGTTAGTCCTCAGTAGCTGCTGGATCCTGAGAGCACTTAACACAGAAAATGTGATAAAAAACGAATCTTGAGCCTACACTACAAGAGAGAAAGATTCTGGACAGTGTGAATATATACATGTATTTGTTAAGCTCGGAATATGTGATACTTCAGTTGGGAAATAACCTCTCAGAGAACATTGTGATTGTCTCAGCAATATACCAACAATTAGCAGCCCTGAAATTTTAATCTACATTTTTAGGGAACCTTCTTTTAAGCATAATTCTTTCTAAGGGGATGGCAACTTTTAGTGAAACCATGAAACTATATAAGCTTTGATATCCTTGTATGTATTTCAACCAATTACTATCTAGACTCACTTTTATAACATTTAAAGTTCTTATTGACATTACATATGTGAGCAGACTGCAGATGCTGAACAGACAGGGAATTCTGCTGCCTTGGCACACGATCTCCTGCTGCTAGAGCACCAATTAGCCAGAAGGTAGTAGGATGTTTCACTGTTATAAAAATGGGAGCAGGATTTAAGCACAGCAACTATTGCTGAAATTTAAGGGGACGGGGACTTCTTATAGAAGTGATAAAGTGGCTTAAAGTAGCGTCTGTGAAAACACACTGCTGGAAACTAGACAGATGATGGAAATTCATGCCAAAATCTTCTTAGTGCTCTCTCCCTCCACTTCCCCTATCTCTAACTGCATAAAAATTACCTAGATCTGAAAACAGGCAGAACTGCTATGATTTAGATAGGCAAGTTTGTTTTTTCTTTCCAGTGATCTCAGTATTTCCCTGCATCCTCTTGACACTGTTTGTGGTGACCTCGTACCTGTCTCAAGAAGGACTTTATGATTCACACTTTAAGAAAAGCAGCCAGGAGTCATCCGTGTGAGAAAGTTTCCGAATAACTTTTGCGAATCCACATGACTGCAGCAGAATCCTGTGGTTTGCCCACGCAGAGCTGCAGCCCTCTGTGAAATGTTTAGCTCTCCTTCCTGTTCACTACCACTACCCAAACCCCACTCTGCACCAAGCAGAGACACAGAACATTCCATCCATCAGCCTCATTCCTTTCTTCACAAATTCTCCTAAATGCTTTTAAACCAAAAAGTCAGGTTTTACCAAATAAAGTAATTTTTTTAAGAAGAGGCAACTCAAAGTGAGTTGATGAGAAAGGAGCGTTAAAAAGTCTTACAGCCTGGAGCATTTCCGATGCTGGAGGACAGGGCAAAGCCAGTTGTCAGTGCAGCTGCTGTCAGCTCCGTGGCTTTCTGTGGCACAATAAACTCACAGCAGTCCTGCCTGTTTCTGGGAGGTTTCTGCTTCTTCAACTACAGACATTTAATATCTATGTGTCTGTGACCAGTTATCCCCACTGCTGAGCAGTGTTCCTGGCTCTGCAGCTGCTTCAGGTCTCCTGTACTTACCCTGCTGTGAAGTCTGTGACCATCCTGAAGGAGAGGGCAATGTTTCCTTCCCCCGAGGTGCATCCACCTGACCCAGTCCCTGTGTTACTTCTACAAAGTACAACAATAAGTGGAGACAAATAAATAAAATAGTTGCTGTCTACTACATACACTAAAAGGAGTCAGTGGCATTAAAAAGGGCCATCCAGGTGAGAGAAGCAGTGCTGGGGTTAGACCTTTCATACGTATCATGTCTGCTGTCACATTCCTACATCATCCCTGTGCTTACTCAGACCTGTTTCACCTAAGCACAATTCTACCAACTTTAGGGAACTTCTGCTGGGAATCTCCACGTGGAAGAGACCTGATGTCTGTGTCTGTGGCACAACACACATAAATGCATAAAGACTCAACATTGACATGTTATTGCTGTGCCTTTCCAGATGGTAGAGAGGTATTTAACTCAGCAGTGAGATTTTTTTGCTGTCATCATCTGCTGTGGGTTTCTGTATACTGCTTTCTGATAGGTGCCACTAGAATTGGGAAGCACATGACTATATGAAGCAGCTCATTGTCTATTTTCTTAGTTGTAAAGACCATACCTGTCATGAACATGACAAGACACTCAGTCCCCACCTCAAAAGGAATACAAAGTTTGTCATGGTTTTGCTTTAAGGCAGGTAAACAATTTCACCTAAAAGATCATGGTAGTGTTTAGCTTTTAATGTGAAACTGAGCCAGAATAGGCTTTAGGAGTTCACAGCAACTAATTGCGAAAATAGGTGAAAGAGAGTTTCCTAAAATTGTCTGAATTTAGAATAGATCACGGGAACAGAAAGGCTCTGTGACTCTGAAAGGTCTGTGATGCTGTCAGATCTTGTGCCACATCAACATCTAGAAAGACTTAGGCACATACAGCATGAGCAGTGTCAAAATAATCCAGATAGATGAGATGTCTTGTGTTATAGGAGTGATTATGAATAATTGAAATATCATGACAGGCAGAGAGATGTCACATTAGAAAAACACAAAATAAACCAAAAATTAACCTAGAAAACTAAAAAAGAAATCTGAATGCCACAGAAACCCAGCAGTGCAAAGGATACAAGTATAATAAGCAACACTCCACCATCAAATATTTAAAATGGCAAAATAAAAATAGTTCACCTATTTTAAACCCCAGAATTATCCTGTTATGCATAAGAGAGGCACAGAGGTGATACATATAGGCAAGAGCACTGCAGGGCACTCAGCACAATTCAGACTGACTCTTGGAGAGAGCTCTCATCTTCTGGAGAGAGCATCTCATCTTCTGATCAGACATCATTCTTTTGCCTTGTCTGGAAAAAGTGTGGTCAGAAGTGCAATGATAAGAACAGGAAAAGCAAATGTGATGTCTGCCCAGAGTTCAAGATATCCCACACCTCGAACTTGGCCTGGCTCTGCCACCTCAAACTTCTATTTAAATTCTACTTTGATCATGTAGCAGCACTGGTGGTTATCCCACTAACTTCTCTTATCCAAGGATGCTTGAATTTTAACAGAACCCTTAGGAGAAACTTATGCTTCCCCATGGCACCAACACAGGTTAGTATATGTGATCTACCGAGAAACTAGACAGGAGACACCTAGGAAGAGGACCCCTCTTCCTGAGTGGCTCATGCCCTGGGTACACCAAGCCATTTAGGCCAGTGGGAGATTCTTTGTAAGAGGCTTTAAGAGAAGACACATACTCCTGTATTAGCTGAGCCAAACAAAGGCCACTTGGCTACTCAGAGTGAGATGACAGCAGCATACCAATCTAGTCTTTCTTTCATTTTTCTTTGCTGAGCTCTCACCTCCCACATTCAGTCTGTACCACACTGACTGCCATCACCTCCCACCACAGGGACCCAGAGCCTGAGCTCTCCAAGCAAGGAACTGTCTGTCCTGGCCTGGTAAAACCTATTCAGATGAAGTCTGAATTCCTCCTGGAATGGCAAAGAACTGTCCATATTTATCAAAAATTGTCCCAGAGCTAAAATGACTCATTGTTATAAAATTCATTGACACCCACTTCCCTCCTCTTGACGTCTTTAGGACCCCTTTACAAAATGCCAAGGAAAAATAGTTCCTTGGTTAACAATGTTTCCCATTCAGAATATGGAGGATTTGGTAACAATAAGTTTTAACATAGGGTTTCCCAGTAGTGATTTACATCTGCATTCCTGTAACAAACCAGATAATTTTCCATTCAGTGAACAGCTGCCTTGCACATTCTATTTTGCAGGGACTGAACTTTTAAACTGATGTATTTCCACAGGAGCAGAGAAAAGCAGAGTCAGGAAGACATCATTTAATGAGCACAAACCCATTACTAACACTAGTCCTCAGGAGAAATACAATAGGATATACCTAAATTGGTGCCATTTCTTCAATGATAATGGAGCAATGCTGCTTGACACCAGCAGAAGATCTGATCCTGTTAACCTTCATTGACTCAGACATAAGTTTCCCAAAGCATTTAGCTAACTGGAGAAGTGAAATGCAACTAAGATTGGAGGATGAGGATGCAGCTCTTGAGGAAAGGGACAGCAAAGGGAAACTACAGCCTAAATATCTGCCTCTCTGAAATGGCAATACAGTGACACTGTAGCAGGGTATTCTTCAAGCACATAGAGGAGAAATGTGAGCTGAATCTCATTGCTGACCGGCACCACAAACCTTTCCAAAATCTGTGGTCTTTATCACCTCCCACACAAAGGCACTCTGTGTCCCTGACATTCCCCAAACAGGACAACAGCTTTTAGGCTCACCCTCTCATTCTGCAGAGGGCACTCTGACACTTTACCTCCCCTTAGTGACACCTCTGCCATCCTGTAGGGCCCTGCAGCATCGTTCACTTAAGAGATAACTCTGATAATTAACCACATGCAACCCAAGCAGAAAGCATCTGAATTTTGGGAAGACAAGAGCATGTAGTTTCCATTAGGTGGTTTGGGTAAAGATTTGAAAAGGCCCCAAAGTATATTACAACAGTTGCCTCCAGCTTTGATGAGCTTTTAGGGGCAGAAAGGCATGAGGCAGACAGGTCATCTTCAAAACCAAGCCACATCAGCTGTCATCTGTGCAACCCATTCTAGATGCTGATTTGTTCAGTTATGAAGAATGAAAGTGGACTCCCAAATCCCAAATCTTTATCCAAACAAATCCATAGCGTATCTCTGCCACCGGGAAGCACCCACAACACGAGGACCAAGCTTCCATCTTGCAAAAGCTTTCTAAATCAAGAACAAATACCCAATTTTGTAAATAATCACCAGGAAAAAAAATGGCATGAACTAAGTTAAAAGCTGAATAAAGTACAAAAAAGTGCTTTACAAAACCTTCATAAAGACAGACGTTTGCTCAGGATCATGCAGAAGTGGCAGGACTAAGAAGAGAACTGAAGAGTCCTCAAATATTGAGGAGACCATATAGTCTCCTTATTACTTAACTGCCATAACTGGCAAGAGGTAACAACACCAAAACTCTTGTTTCCAGGTGGTTCAACAGGACACTCACAGACTTCTAGTATTTTCTTAGTTGAGGACTATATATATGATAAATGGAAATATCCACACAGAACACCTCAGCCACACTAGAGCATCCTGGAGCACCCTGGGAAACAGGACTGTGAAGAAATGCCAAGAACAGGTAATCAAAGATGATCATTAATTAATGATTCTCATACCATGAAAGTCCATCTTGCATTATGATATGCTAGTGTGCAAGACACAGTTACTTTCATTTTAGTTATATAGTTATATAGTTTTTGTTTGGGGTTTTTTGTTTGTTTTTATTTTTTACTTACACCACTGCAAGGGGGACTGTTTTGGTGTTAAGTTTTAATAAACGGTATGCCTCAGAACCAGGTTATCTGAGGGAATGAGGCCTTTTCTAATTTCAGCATCAGTCTGTAAGCAAATAGCCCCAGTTTAATAAATCTCTTTTATTATGATGGGATTTTTTTCCTTCACAGTCTTGTTTGTGCATCAGGGAGTAACAGCAATAAAATCTCACGTTCCACCAGAAGGAAATATGTTCATAATGTTAGTTAACAACCTAGAAAAATGTTTCCCTTGTTGTGAAGAGTGCACCAGTCTGCAGTGTAACCAGAAAGAGAAAAAGAAAGAGACTGTTGGTGAGAGCTCCTGTGCCTCCCAGAATGAATTTTGGTTTCATCTCTTTTGGAAAACAAATTCTGTATGCCAGATTTGCTATGACCTCTCCATGCAGTCATGTCAGCCTACAGATGTCATTAGGACTCTGACAATAACTTTTCTCTTTAAAAAAGTGTCCTGGTGATTTTCAATATGAAAACCCAGACCAAGAAACAACACCAGGTTGTGCGGTTGCCCATATTCCCCCCTTCTCTTGCTTCCTTCTAAGTTGACCTTTAAGGGCAATCTATTTGCTCTTCTATGGAGAGATAATGAAAGGTCAAGGGAACACTCCCAAAATACAGCTCCAGAAAGTAATTAACAGGGGAATATTATAAAGGTTTGCTCTGCTAGCTGAGAACCCTGTTCTTTCACCCACCTTTGATAGCTGGAATTTTCAAGATATCTTGCTGTCTAAGAGGAAGGTTCAGGCATATCCAAAGTATCAACCTACTTTCACAGTGCTGGTGGACAACTGGAAGCAAACAGGGACTCTGAATTTATTTGAAATAATGCAGACAGGCAGCATTCCCTTTGTCCTGGCAAAGCAGACTTCTGTACACCCTAAAACAGAGAATAAAACAACTTGCATGTAGGCTTGGCAAAATAATTGCTTCCAACAGCAACAATATATTTCTAATCACACAATAAATTTCATTAATCCTGAAAAAAAAATCTCTTGAAGTCTAGAGATAACTAGAACCACCAAAGTGTTATTCCATTTCATCTATTATTCCATGCTTCCTAGATATGGAATACTAACATTTTATAGCCACTTAGAGTTGCATTTATAATATACACGAGCGCATCTTTTGCTGAATTCAGGCACCTGCAGTTTGCATCTATGATTAAGAGAACAATGAATGATTCAGACTACTTACTATCCAGTACCTTACAAATCTTGCATATGGAGATGTGTAATTTTAGACCATAATAAGCATTCTGCAAAGTCTGACTGATATTTTACTTTTCTTTCTCCTGAAAAAAGCAGCAGCATACCTGATGGATGCAGCAGGAAAACACACTCTGAAACTAGAAACAGCTGAAGATAGTCAGGAAGAGAATTAGTAGACTCAGACTCTAAAAACTGGGCATCAGCTGAAGCAGCTCTTCCTTGTTAATTGCTTTTCATGATGGAAGTCTTTCCTGATTCCCACAGCTTTTGAAGCAAGATAATAGTATTACAGACAAGCTTTTGCTGGGCCCCAAACCTCATATTTAATCTGTGTTGTTCATATTCCAAAATTGAGCAAATTTTAGATTTTAGACTCTGTTCTCAGGTTTTGTTGCTTTTGAATGTGTAAGACATTAGAGATCGTTTTCCCACTGACTTGCAGAATGTAAAGAATGAAATGATTTACTGAGTCACATACTTAAATTATTAATGTTTCTGAAGGCCACCATGACATTATCATATTGTGAGAACAACCTACCTAAAAACATTACATCCACGGATGAAAATTATAAAAATTCACTACTAGAAGAACTTGAACTTTTACCCCTGTAAACGGGAATATACTTTCTCTGGAGTGAAAGGAACAAGCAAAGGATATCAGCTGTGATAAGAACTGTTTGATATTTTGGAGAAAAGTGCCAGTATTAAGTTCAGTCAAGGTCCAAACCTCAAGAGGGAAAACCCAACCAAGCCAAGTAAGGAATTTTTGAAATGCTTTTCCACAGTATATTAACAATGTCAGATCAGGTCTTCAGATTCATCCATTAAGCACACAGTTTTGGATTTTGGTGGTTGTCTCTGTGCTGTGTGAATGATTGGACACCCTTCCAGAAAGCTCTGGTCTCAGCAGGTACGTCCTTTCCTGGTGAAATGGAAAGAGAGAAGGAGGAGAGTTTAATTTGCTGAAATCCACTGCATTTCTGGATCATATGTCTGCATTGTGCTTATTGCAGGGAAGTTTCTGTCAGTTGCTTTTCCCAGAAGTACAGTATGCATATGTAGAGATCCAGCTGATGCAGGGCATGAATCCATCTGGCATGTAGGGACTTCTGATAGTGCTCAAGTGTGGACTTAAACTGCGATTCCATTAAGAAGAATATCACTCTGAGGACACCAGCAATGCTCTCCAGTGCATATCAAAGGACTACAAATAAAAATACAAGGCAAATTCTCACCTAAAAGCCACCTTTCCAGTGCACCAAATTAATGTAATCAATGTATATGGATCCAGTGTAAATCATCTCCTGAGATTAGCTCAATTTGTTGGAGCATGGTGCTCATAATGCCAAGGTTGTGGGTGTGATCCCCATATGGGCCATTCACTTAAAAGTTGGACTTGATGATCCTTGTAGGTCCCTTCCAACTCAGGATATTCTGTCATCTGAGACGGATTCTAAGATATGATCCATTTTTGGGTTTCTTCTAACCTGGAATGTGGCCAGCCTAGTTTATACCAAGTCTTTGCACAGACACTTTTCCAAAAGCTATCTCAGTTGATCCAGTTGGCTGAAAATCCAGCACAATTTCTCTCTCTATCCCCTGAAAGAGCAGCAAGGCAAGCTAGAGAATCCCACCGGCTCAAAATAGATTGCTGCATATGTTCATTTTTCTCAAATTTTTCCTAAAGCCCATCTCGCACGCAGAGATTCCTTTGGTTGTTTCTAGGAAGAACAATTTGCTATGGCACAGTCAGCAACCATGTTTAGGCTGGGACAGATTGTTGGCCAGTGAGTAGGTGTGGGCATGCTGAAAACCATGTTTTTCACCCATATGGCCAACAGATGGGATAGGAGAAACTTTTTCAAAAGAAGCACAAGGCACTTATGCTATGGCTGCTTGGAAGAACAACAACAACAGATGATGCCAGTCACTTCTCGCCAGGCCCTTCATGCCCTCACAGCTTCTTCCATGTTACATTTCCATCCCCCATTCCCTCTGCACTTGTACTAAGCTGCAGTTGTTCACTCATATATACAAAAAAAAAAAAAAAAGAAAAAAAGAAAGAAGAAGAAAAAGGAAGTGGAAAACAAAGCGGAAGGACAAAAGAGACCAATGATGTTTCTTGCACGCAGCTCTGAACAGTTATGTGCAAGATAAAACATTAATTTCTCTAAGTTTCGGCCATAAAGCATGCTCTGATTTTCAGGGAGCATTTAGGTGGATGGGGAATTTGGATACATCAAGGCAAAACATTGCAAAGCTTTGAGAAGTTTCATGTTTGGATTGCTCTAGCAATGGTAAACCCAAAATTTTCAGACCAGATTCCCCTCCTAAGTGAAAGCTGATACTGATAATTTGGATAGTAAATATTCACTAGAGCTTATTGCTTTGAAGTTAATAGTCAAGATTACTAAAGGGGAAACTTATGAAAAAGCAGGTAGTGCAAAACTCACAATGATATGCATAATTCATCAAGTGATAAGCATGTCTATTCAGGTCTCATTCGGGTTTCAAACAAACCCGAGCAAAGCAGAGATTGGCACCAGCAAAAAGGGTAGCTCTGGACCAAAAGTTCAAGTCTCAGCTTTAGCCTTTTAATTTTTTTAGCTGGATTTCAGGTCTGAATGAGACCTCACAGCAGACTTCTGGTAATTTTTCCTAACCATTCCCCAAGAAAGCCTATAAAATATATCACCCTTTAAAAGGTCAGGTATTTGACATGGTTCTGAAAGGCCCACCAGTGTCAGGCTCTCTCTGGCCTCTGCTTATATGCCAAAAATGCCATGTGGTGGAAGACAGCTGTAAGCCAACTGTAGCCTAGAAACATAGTTCTTGTTTTCCCATAGTCACTTATAAAGAAAAAGGTAAATCCCAGACAAGATTATCATCAGGGGAAAGCTTTAGTTCATTGACCAGTCTCCTAAGTTAAAGTTAGTTTAATGAAATTTTACCTTGTAAAATTTCAAGTTTGTGAAGCTTGTATCAAGCTTCAAGTGAAGCTTCTATCATTGGACACCCCCCCATCATTCCTTCCTTGTCAGAATACCTTTTCCCTTTGTGCCAAACCCAGCACAAATGCAATCCACATCAGCTTAGAGCAGATACATTATCATGAGCTTCTGCAGAACCACACAGACGCCTGTACCAAATATGCTTTTGCATATTTATTTCCACTGAAGTGTTTACAAAGCTCATACATTTTTTGTTAAGGCAGCATACAAAAAAACCTCTTACAGTGTAGTTGTTCCTTTACCCATGAAAACCAGAAAATTATAAAAGTGTCATTACACTTAGCACCATCTGGTGATTTAAGGCACAAAAAGGTCTGTGGAAAAACTAGGAACTTGCCACCTTGGAGAGTTCAAAATGATCAGGAAGTTTCTTTCTAGATGACATGCACAGCACAAGAGCATCTTTACTGATTTGGAGCAAAGGTTCATCTTGCACAGTGTTGTGTGTCCAAAAACAACCTGTTCTCTGTAATAGAGTATGAGAGGATATCATAAGAACAGTATTCTGTTTTAATACACTCCCAGCCTTTAAAGATTTGCAGATCCTGTTACAGTCATGATGATGTCTTTGCATTTAACAGCCATTTTACAATTTGGTATCTTAGAAGCACTGGATGATTCTCTGAAGGTATGAGAAGTTCAGCCAAAGTCCTTGACCAATATAATTCAGAATATATAAACAAATTCATCTTCAGAATAAACTTCTAATTTTGTGGCTCATAAAAACTTTATGAGAGGGAAAAATCCTTTTTTCCTCTGTGCATGACCTGGCATCATGGAGACCAATACTGGATTCAAGCATTTATTGTGGTACAAATATTGTCCCTTGTGCAGTTGATCTCAATTCTCAGGATCTTACAGTAGTGGAAAACAATCATGCAGCTTTAGGAAACAGAATTTGTTGAGATCAGATATGAATGGAGAGGTGCAAGGAACCGCACTCAGCTTGTGCTTCCATTTAGTCACCTTCTAGTCATTGTTGTCTTAATTTTATGACCAATAAGGAAGATTTTATTCAATTGAGAAAGAGTTGGTCATTTTTATTCCTGAGGTCCATAGTTCTCTTCTCTCTCTGACCCTCCCCGTCAAAAACTAATATTCTAATTTAATTCTGAAATCCAAGGCTTTCACTTGGATTTCCTTTTCTCCACACATCCAGCCAAACATTCCCACTTGCCAGTTATTTAAATAATGTAATTGGATCACATTTTCTTGGGCTTCTTTGGTGATTCTATCAGAAATGTGTAGGTCCCTGTGGAGCTCTTATCTTTATCGGGAAGAAATAAGTCTGACTTTTCTTACTCTTTTTAGTGTAGCTGAACCTTGGAAATCAGAACTAATCTGTGATTGCTCAGCACTGCTTTCCCTTCAACAGTGATTACATGTTTTCTCAATTTTAGTCCTCAAACCTGAACACTGCTGTGAGCAAGGCCCTCATTCCCCAAGCCTTCTAGCAATAACACTAGCTTCTTTGATTTATACAACATTTCTCTTACTAGATTACTTAGAATACTTATGGTATCCTGAAATGCACCTGAATACAGGATGGCTTTTTACTTTTTTACTTTATTTTTTGCCTTCGGTTAAATTCCCAAGTCTCTTCCCTTTTCAGTATGCAGCTCTCAATATCCTCTCTTCTGAAATATACCTGTTTTTTCCTTCATATTGCTGCATCTTCTTATTCTGCTGTTATCTATCTTAAGCTGCTTTCCAAACTTACCGCCTTTGGAGTTAATCTAGAATTCAGATTTTCATATGCCTGTTGCAAAATTTCAGTTATTCATTCCTATATGAGTTTTTTTCTTTTTTCTTTTTTTTTTTTCATAATCTCTGGCTTGAGAATTTACCTTTTGCTTTCTGACATTCAAGTCATTTACTCAGTTAGTAAAATCCCAGGGAGTTCTGCACTGATCTCCGCAATACTTCATGTTTTCTTTTGGTTTGGCATGTTCCCTTTCTCCATGAAGTCATATTGTCCCTGTGCAGATTCGAAAAAGATATTGAACGGGGGGCGGGGGGGGGGGAGAAAAGGGAAAATCAAAGTGAGAAAATCAATAGCTGTGCTTGGTTATTCGCTTGATGATTTCATTGCATCCCCTGGTTCTTTGACCAGAAGTAGATTAGGCCAGTAGCAGAATGACATTGCCTTCCTTTGTGCTATGGCACCAGCTCTCAGTGAGCTGTATTTAGGGACCCACTGAACTTATTTACACTCTTGCAAGCCTGCCTATTGCACCTTAAGTTCCCACCTCCTGCTGGCACATAGTAACTGAGGTGCTGAATTCTAGCTCACCAGTTATGAGACAAAACAGGTTTGCTGTAACTGCCTCGCTTTGCAGTTGGGCTGCGCCTCCATGTCAGGGAGAGCATCTCTGTGTGCTGTTATTGTGTCTCCCCTCACATTTGCAGATGCAGCAAACTGGTAACTTGCAACTGTGGGAAAACTTCTTCTGGATCAGACTGCACCATTATTCTGGCTTTGCTTGTTAAGACATTTGCTTTAGTCTAAAAGAAACAATAGTTTAAGTGCATAGATTCACTCCATGGATAGTGTCACACAAAACTTACCAAAGAATCATATGACAGCAAACAGTACCGGATTTCAAGGGAAAAATATCCAATGCATATATTTAATTGAGAGTGTCTGTGGTACCTGGTATTCAAAAAACAATGAAACTTTCGGTTACAGATTCAATATACAGCAGAAAAGAGCTTGTCTGTAACTTTGTAGTATGAATCTAAATGCAACTACAGTTGTTTTTCCTGACAGAAGTATAACCACAGAGTTTGCTCTGTTGCTTGAAGGTAACATGTAAGCAGGTCAACACAACCACACTCTGTCTTACATCGAGATAACACTGCAATGTATTGAAATACAACAGTGTATTTCATATCCTCAGATGCTAGAAGCAGAAAAGAAAATTGCCAGCTACCCTTCTGTTTTAGTATGAATCCAGTTCAAACACAGCCAAACCCTTACGAGTCCCCTTGTATAAATTTCTAATACAGGCAATCATAATAAAAATATGAAAACATAAAAATGTTGTAGTATAAATTAGAAGTGTTATACCAAGGAAGATTTTAAAAATATTTCAAAAGTTCACTTATTCTTCCCCTCCTAAAAGTTGTAAATATTTCTTTTCTATTTGAACTGGTGTAGCTGGATACTGGTGAAGCATTTACTATGGAGTAACATGTAAAGGTTCCCAGTCCTCCTTATCCACATTCAAAACCTTTACATATGTGCCTATGGTTTGGTAGAGAGGGGGAAAGAAGAAAGGAAAGCTTTTGATTTCCAGAATAACAGCATTTTTTTAATCCTTTGTCTCACTGAGTCATCATGGGATCAAGAAACAGGCACAATGTAAAGGAATGAAATGTTTAGAGCAGAATATAGCAAGTGTTGGATAAGTATGTCAATTAATCATAGAAGGATATTAAAAAAGTTGTCAGCATAGCAATAACCATTGTGTATTTATAGAAACATTTTCATTTATCAGTGGTTTGGTTTTAACTCTTAGCCTGGTGAAGTAAAACACCACCTAGTAAAGATGCATCCCAGACTTGGATTCAGTGGCAAAGATCCTTTATTGGCATCAGCACTTCCCTCTCTGACTCTTCTTAATAGCGGTTTTCTGTCCAGCCAAGTCATGAGGTAGAAGGATGGGTTCAATTCACTCTGCAGTTTTCCTCCACATGTTGACAGTCATTTTCCTTGATCCTTGAAGATTAGGATGACTGAATATTTTCTGTGCAGGCCAAATATCCTTAAGAAACTCACTAGACCACATATTTCAAGGGTTGATATGCTGCTTAGTCTCTTAGTAAATGCATAGCTCAGGAAGAATGTCTCTTTTTCACTGCTGGTATCTGAAGCAAACCTATAGATTTGATGACTCCACATCTTTAAAGGGATGCAGACCAAGGTCAGTGCCATCTCCCTCAACTCCAACTCAGGCAAGCAATTTTTTTTATGAAGTTGCATGTTATGTTTGCCCAGATGCTTCTGACTGTACACAGTTACTGTCATTTTTCTAATTGGAGTGAAGCAATGCAATGAGAAATGTAGTATAATATGCTGAAAGACCCAGCATGTCACTGGAAGGGTGTGAACTGGCAGTGGCCACTGTGGGGTGGGATTGCAGGTTAGTGTAGTCCAAAAGCCTGTATATGTGCACACAGTTGTCATGGCAAATACTACCCCCATGAGCTGACAACATGCCTCTTTCCTGGAGTTTCCCTTCACCTGGAACCAAATTTCTCCAGGAATAAAGATCTATGCTTGCCTATCAGCATCTACCTAAGTTCAGATTTCCAAGCTGGTTTATGGTCTAACTGCAAACAGAATGGAAGTGGGAAAGTTGCTTCACTTACCATACGCAGTTGAGATCCTTATTCAAAGTTATTCCTTCTGAATCAAATCAGGTGAGCCATCTCTAGAGATGATTCATAGCCCTACAAATTTTAGGTATTGTACTCCATTATTGATGCAACTCATAGATCCTGAAAAAGCACAGCAAAATTCAAGTCATTTATAATTTAAGTACCAAGTAAGGGAATCCTCTGAAAGTAAGTACCTAAACTCCCTACCTGGTAAGGGAGAGGAACACTTTCAAATGCTTTTTGAAGGAATTCTTGCCTACCAAAACCTCCTACTTCTTACTGCTATATGTGTCTACTTTTTGTCTGATATGTGATTTACTTTGCCTCCTCCTGAGATGCAAAGAGACAAATGCAGAAAAATGAGTCTGTTATACAAAGCACTTAGGTTTTCAAAAGCCATGACAATTAACAACCACCCTCACCCCAGACTGATCAAATTTGTCCATTTGGCTATTACTGGCATTCAGCTTGAGTTAGACAAGAGCAGAGCTTTTGTATTGCATCATCTGTCATCGCCTGTGCAGAGCAGAAGACACAGACTGATGGGTGTCTCAGGAACTGCTATGGGAAGATGCAACATCCCTTAATTCCACTTAATGTGCTGCAGTGGGTCTGTTGTACTTTTCCACAGATTAGTGAAAAATGAAGTGGCTTTACCGTTCTTTTCCTTGAGAATCAATGAGGCTGACTTGGCAATGGTGTCTCTGATGGAGCAAGAACATTTGCAATGTCAAGGATGAAATATTTAAGCTCCCATGGAAGGCACTTCAGAAACAATCTTTTATTTGCTCAGTTTTATCCAGATCTCCCTCTGACTTCACAGACTGAGATTTTAGCCTAAGTGATGTCCTAAAACACTACGCATTGGATATTTATTCCTTCCAAATCCAGTTCCACGAACAGCAAGGCTTCACAGTACTTTGTTTTCTTCAGGGTGACTGGTAAATTAGGAGAGAAGAAGCTCATGTACATGCATATTACATATGTATAAATGTTGACTTGAGTAAATACATGTGTGCGTATGTCTGCTGAGTAAAAAAAAAAAGTAAATCTTAATTTATATTTGCCTTTAACGAAGGAGTCCCATCCGGGCTTCTATTCAGCATGCCTTTATGAATGAAAAAAAAATCAAATTAATTATATCTTCATAGATTTTAATTGTTTTTATTTTTCCCCACAAGTCTTCATTTTATGCTATATCTCCTGAATTATTTGTTGTTTCCAAATCAGGAAAATACTCACTGTTTGAACTAGTGGAAGAAACTTTGTCATGTTCACAGGGGAGCCAACACTTCTTTCCAGTTTTTAGAAACTATATTAGAGGTTTATTTTATTACTTCTCTAGATAGTATTGACACTGTGATACACATTACAGATGACTTTTTGTGCCAATGAAATTGGGATAAACCTGAAAATCAAGACTTGAAGAGAAGAATAATTTGGGATTTTTTCTAATGAGGGCAGAGATACATCAAGGCAAAGGAAGTGTAAAGAGAGTAAGCTGGCCTAGATCTCAGGACAAAATGATACTGAAGGGAGCACCCATCTATCCTCTGTATGGTAGCTTTAAAGAACTCTCGAAATTTAGGATCATCAAGCTTGGGAGAGTCTGGCATAAACACCAGATTTGCTTCAAGGCAAAAGGGTAAAGTTATAGTGGCTTCATGCAACGTCTGATGGTGGTATCATATGCATCTGTTGAATTAGCCATTTTTTAATATAAAAGTTCCTGAATTATTAACTTTTTCTAAAGTGATATTTGATGGGAAAAGTAATATCCGTATGAAGTATTAAGTGTTCCTTATGAAAGAGCTGTAGAAATCTGACAGAGCATAATAATTATGCTGTCAAGTACAGAAGATTACATTTTCCCTGAACTATATAGACTACCAAATTTCAGAGACTATCATCAGGATACTAAGATTTATTTTGTCTCCAAAGGCTCAGAAGACACTTTTGCTGAAAACACACATCTAACAGTTAATTCTTTTTTTTCCTTGTACTGCTGCAGTTAGGTTTTGAATGATGGCTTTCTCTGATCACAGGCAGGGAAATGTTAACTGGTGTTTATTCATTCCCCTATTATCAGCTTGCCCAGGAGAAAGGATGTTTGTGGTTTGCAGAAGACAGACTAGAAAAATATTTTTGCAGTACGTATCCACTTGGAGCATGGAAATCTCCACTGGGCTGCCTCCCCCACAAACCCCCTGCAGACAGTTTGATTCCTTCATTTGAAGTGAGAAGCCTCTTTTTCTGCAATAATGCATCCAGGGGATGACAGAATTTAACTTTTACAGTAAAATTTAGCTGAGTCACTCTCATGCTTTCTCAAAGAGTATGTGGTCAATTAAAATCCCAAGTTATCCATCTGCCTTTATTCCACTAAGGAGTTAACATGTCCATCTCCAAAACTCCAAATTAGACACAGACAGATGCACGTTTATCAAGGACTGCCTAACTGGATTGCTAGATGAGTTACAGTAGCTATGGGAACTATCATTTTAAATTGTCTTGGATTTATGCACGTTAATTTTCAGCCAGAACATTTCATTACAGGAAGTTTTGGCATTAACTATTTTAAGAAGTTGTCCAAATCATTAATTCATTAATTTCTGTCACTTATACAGAAATTTAGATCATTTTCCAAAAAATTTGTCTAGAAGGTTTTACTTTGTAAATGCCTTCAACACAACTGAGTAGTAACTAATAATCTCTTCTCAACCATCAAGGAAATGAAAGGGGCATGTGTTTAAGTACTGATATAAGGATTCATTCTGAGATGAACAACCATCATCATTTTGAACTCAGCGGAGCTGAACTTTACTACCCTATCTTTGGCCATGCTTCTGGACATTATCAGGCTAGTACTGTTAACACGTGCAAAAAATTAGGACCTGATAGGTTCCAATCAAGATTTTCTTCTAGCAGACATTTAGGGCAATAAAAGCGTAAGGCAGTACTGTAAATGTGAAGAGATTTCACTGGAGAAATGGTAGAAAGTCAGTGTCTTCAGAAACTGTCCTCCAAGGACAAGAAGCTCCCCTTTACTCTCGCTGAAGACAGTTCAATTTCGATAGCTAGAGAAACCTCAGGCCCTGCCAGGTTATTTATCATTTCTGAGACTACAAGAGCTAACTAGACATGAAATACCTACCATATCCACTGCTTCTTTATCCTCTATTTAACTTAATTGCAACCAAATTCTTATTGTACATAATGTTCAAAATACACACCTCTCACTGGTATCACAAAATTATACGTATCAAATAAGAAGACATCACTCACATTTTAATTTCATGTTCAGGTAAATTTAATAAAATATCTCCCTAAGATGACAGTTTGTGGGGCGATAAGGAGTCTGAATTAATCTACTTCCTGCAGAGTAAAACCACTTAAGTATGTACACGTCATGTCAGCGTTTATAAAAACTGTCAAATTGTCAGTTCCACTAATAACTTGACAAAACAATTTATGTTTCTGGAAGTTAATAGTAAGGTTCTTGGTCTCTTGGATCATGTAATTACGCTTATTTAGATTAAAACCAGCAGGATTAAGCTCTCCAAATTTGCCTTCAGATTTATTTAACAAAAGCTACAGTTTTCTAAACAATTACAATAATGGATATCCCTTCTTTCATAGTAATTCACATCGCAATTGCCATTGCACCATCTACAGTTGCTATTAATAACAATAAATGATGGTATTTTTTTCCTTCTATGTGTCAAATGCAAGATCATTACGGAAGCCTGACAGGACACCCTTTATTGCCACGCTCTGTATAACCAGAAGGTCAAAATTTGCAACAGAGAACATTTTAAGACAGTAAAATGTAAGAGAAACGAAGTGTCCATATCAGAGATCTGTTGCTAGAAGGCAATATTTAAGACTGCATCTGCAGTTACCCGTTAAAATAGAGTTAATTGCCTGATCAGCCCCGCTTCCAGAATTTTAATTTACATCGCTACATAGCCTTGGATCATGTGAATTCAACTCATTTAGCATGAAACCAATCCAATCCAGCTGCTGATAGGCTTTCAGCTTATGGAACACCATTAAATTGATCTAAAGTAAAACTCCCTGAAATATCTGCAAGAGTGACACACCTTTTCAGGACCATTTCCCTGAGCCACCCTTCTTGCAGCGCACTGCTCTCTAGAGAACAGCTCCTCCAGCATGTTTTCCTGAAAATTAGACCACTGAAAGAGGGTGCACAGTAGGCAAGAAGCAGAGTAAGAGTGCTATTAGAAAAATCAGAATTACCATCTTGTCATGTGTGTTTATATGTATCTATGTATGTGGGAGATTTCTGAATCGTTTCAGTCCTGAATTGGAGCAGGATAACAGTAGC
The DNA here is from genome assembly GCF_003984885.1 of Neopelma chrysocephalum. Classification (NCBI taxonomy): domain Eukaryota; kingdom Metazoa; phylum Chordata; class Aves; order Passeriformes; family Pipridae; genus Neopelma; species Neopelma chrysocephalum. The sequence continues at coordinate 5,933,066 of NW_020897747.1, read as the reverse complement.
TCAACATTTTTCATCAAGTGGAGAAAAATAACAGAAAAAAGGTTTCCTTGAAAAAAAAAAAACTAATTTCAAAAGCAACAATTAAGAAGAGTAAATAGCTGAAACATTTAATATCACATGAAAAACTTCTTGCTTAACACATAAGTGAGGAGAGGCTAGGACAAGATTTGGGCAAGGCAAAAATGCATTGGAAAAAAAAGTTCAGAGCACGATGCTGTGCCTTAAAGCACAGTCAGATTTCCCCAAGAAAAGATTTCAGTCACCTTCAGTCACAAAAAAAAAGAAAAAAAACAAACAAAAAATTTTTTCTGGCATCTTTGAAATGACATTTTCAAATGAATATCTCACCAACAACGTATTCTTTCTGTTATGTTCAATCATCTCACCACGGGGCAGAAAAAATAGTTTGTAATTTAGAAGACCAATTGCAACATAGCAGCAGGGAGTTTTTTTGAAACATCCCATACATAGCTCATTTCTTTTTTGGATGCTTAGGGAAGATGTGTACCCATGCCATCAGGAAGATGAGTTCATGAGTTCATCAGCTGAAATGGGTTAGATTTGTTATGGGTGTTAGTCTGGGTGAAAATGCTGGAATGATGTTGACTGATGAAAACTCCTTCTTGAGACAGTGCCAGAGCAGCCTTCATCCCACAGGTGTCTAAAGGGTCAATGGTGTCATGACTGAAAGGTTTTGTTACATCTGCCAGCCAATGTGAGAAAATCAAATGGGGCAGGTCCTTCTCATTCAAACCTGCATCTCCATCCCACCCTTCCATCAGGGCAGCCCCCAAGCCTGCATTTGGATGAGTGACACAAGTGAGACAGCAGATCAGCAGGAATGCTCCCTGTCCTAGCAGGCTTCCCTACACTTGTCCACCACAGGCAGTGAACAGTCTTTCTTATGGATGGTCTTGCTGTTAACAGAAGGAACATGCATTAAGTTGCCAGAACAAAAGAGAGAGATCAGAAGTTAAATAGCTGCTGAAACTTGGTGGAAAACTTGTACAACATTAATTTTAGGGACACTTCTGCTGAAATATCATATCTTGAAGGAGGCTGAGGTATGCTGCCTTTTAATTATTCTTCTTAATGACAACAGAAAGAAAAAAAAAGAGCTTTGTGGCTCAGAAGTTCATCTGCCCCTGCTGCCTGCTTTCCTACCTGAAATCAATCATGTTTGATTCCAATTATCCCCCTAGAAACTAATTGTGACAATACCAGGGGAACGAATATTCTTTTCATTAAAACCTGATGCTGAAATTAAAGTAACTTGGTTTCCTTCTGATATTACCATTTATCCTTGAGGTGACTTGTAGCTGATGAGGAAATTATTTTTTTTTCCTCTTTTCTGTAATTTTGTTAAAAATTATTATTCCCATCCAGAACTTTGTTTAGCAATGTCTGCCTTGCAAGTCAGGACCTTTCTATGCTGTACCTCCTTCTCCAGGAGGTGGCAAATATACATCAGTGGGATGTTAAATGAAGTTCTACCACTATAAAGGCTAGTAATGGAGTGGAGAGTCAGACACAGTATTTTAATTATTTACTAAAATGATGCAAAGAGTCTAGAGATGTGACAGCAAATGGCAGATCTGGCTGAGAAATAAATGAACTGCCAAGCCACAAAATTCCCATTTTTCTACAAATGTACTCTGTGTGATAATTATTAAACATATTGAGTCCTCCCATCCACAAGCAGAGCTCTCTATAATGGGAATGTTTTTAAAGTTATCTGTGAGGCTAAAGTACATCTTTATGTCTGGGAGGATAATAGGACAAACTTCTTTTCCATTGTAGATAAAGAAGATGTGTTTTAAACTTGCCCAAGGGAAATTTCCAGCTGGCCAATTACTGCTAGCAAAGATTTCCTCTATAAAATGGTATTCCTCTAGGGTCAACAGGCTACCAAATGTGTTTTCTAAAGACCAAAAGTATGTAATTACTGAAAAGGACTTCTGGACCTTGCTGGTTGTTAGTGTTGTTAAAATAGACAATTTTTTGGGTAGCATATAAACAGAAACAGATGGACTGACTTCCAAGATCATATTATCAGAAGAGGTTCCAGTGTTTGTTTTCTTTCCACTTGGAAAAAAATAAAGAACAATAAGAATAAAAAATGCAAAAGAACACCCAAACTCCCTAATTTAAGAAAGAAAGTCTAAAATATATTTGTGGGACTATACTGTCTGAGACTAGGCGACAGACCCCAGTATGTGGGTAGAAGAGGACAGAAGGAAGAAAGAGATGTATTTATAACCCCTTATGTTATGAACAACCATATCAAAAGCATGTTTGTAAATATTCTCAATCACAGTAGTGTCTTTAATAGCCTCAACTCCTTCAGAGTCAGATTTCTCACTGCTAAGGCTACACATTGTCAAAGGGAGATCTGAATTGCAAAGCTTCCCAGCTAGAGGGTATCTCATGGGGTCTGCCAAGGGAGTGGATGTGACCAGAATGCAACTAATTATTCATACAAACACCTGCATTTTTTGGCTATTCTATTATTTCCTTCTGGGCATTTTTGAGCAAAGCAGGAAATTTTCACTCAGACTAGTTCAAGGGCCTCCCTCAGGTAAACCAGAACTGAATTTTCTCCCATTTCTGTCATTAAATTGGAGGGCAGCAAATTAAAGGACTGAGTCACTTTTCCCTGTCATCCCAGGCTTTAAGACTCCTGGGATTTGACTCCTTATAAAAATTAGAGCATTAGGCACTATAGCCATCTTGTGAACTAAAAAGGCAAAAGGTACCAAAAATTCATAACTCTACAAACAGCTTAACACTGACACAGCAGACATCTTCCATATGCTGCTTCCTGTAGACAGAGTGGAGAGGGAATAGCTAAAAGCATCCCTTTAACCTGCCTAAACCTCTCATATTCACAGAACAAGCTGTGGGACCTCTCTTAATGGCCATGCCTGACTTCAGCACAAATTTTGTGCATACAAAAATGTGGCTAGACTGACTGCTTGGAAGATGGATGCTGATGGTTAAGTGATGTCTATGTATTCTTTAAGTCTTATATAGCACATACAACTTCCCCATCCATCCCACCATCACAGACAAAAAACAGATTTACAAGATATTTAAAATCAGACCTATGGTTTGTAAAAATTTCCGTTCTCTTTCTTTCAAATAAAAATAGACTAAAAGATGTACCAGTGCAAAATCAGAAATTAGTATCTATGCTAAGATATGAAACAAGAATGAAATAGCTCAAAAAGAAAAGTAAAACATTATGAAGAAGGAAATTGTGCATCATGATACTGCATTCAACTACTGGCCAAGCAAGAGTCTGCTGATATTTTTAAAACGTACCTTAGGAATAATTTCAGCATTCTGTTTGCTGAATTTCCTCTAAATAGCAGACTACATCATCTTATTCATTATGAGAATTTGTGATGGCAACAATGCTAAATTACTTACCTATTATTACTATATACTTATTGTTTTGTCAACATACCCATGTTCCACTTTATTACTCAACCCAAAAATTTGCTTTAAGTAAAAACTCAGTTTCTTCTTCATGTTGCAGAGACTATTTTAGCCCTGTCTTTTTTTGGGTTTTTGTTTGTTTGTTTGGTTGGTTGGTTGGTTGGGTTTTTTCACTGGGACTCACTGTTGTTCATTGTCAAATAAAATTTGAACTTTTGGGGGAAGGGAAAGGAGAAAGAAGTCATATTTTGGAGGTCCTTTTGTGGAGGTCAAAAGATACGATTCATTGGGAAAAAAAAAGCTATTAATTGGGAGGGGAAAGGAATGATACGAAGTTTTTGAAAAGTTGGGGGGGTTCCCCTTAAAGGTCTAATTTTATCATTATTAATGCCAAGATTTACAGCTGCATTCAGGACACAGGAGTAAAGCCAAACATCATACAGAGCATGGCTTTCCATTCTAAAGCTGTGCAGTCACTATCATCAAATGCTGGATATATTTTGTCCTTTCCAATCCCTTTTGGGTCTCCCATAAAGGCCAAACTACTTCCAGGATGAAAAAGCTTGAGAAATTTATGAAAGAAATCAAACAATATGCCTACCTTTGATTCCAGGGGAGCGCACTGAGTGACTTAAAAATCTCTTCTGGTCCGAGTTTTATACCGTCCTATGGAAATACCTTATTTGTCAGACACTTAGTGGGATTCAGAAGAATTGGCCTTGTAGGTCAGGATATGCCCATCAGACTGAGAGAGACATCAGAGGAACAGGCCAGGATATATTATGTCTGGGAGCTAGAAATGAATTTTGAGATCTTTCTTAGCCAGTTAAGGTGATTGCATACATATAGCACAACTCTAATGAGTCTTTGTCATCTGGGAAGTGTGACAACACCACACAGGCGCAAATTATAACCAAGAAATGGAGTGTATAATGTGTGTAAGATCACAGAAGAAGTAAAGATAGATCTGAATGACCAAAAGTCAGTTCCACATATGAGCCGAGTTGTCTGGGCTCAAGGCAGGTTCAGAAGAAAAGTCACACAGGTTTGGAGGAGTAGTATAATCCAGACAGCAGGGAAAAAAATAAAGAGGGGACAACAGGGAAAGAGAGAAAGAAAACAAACCAAAGCTGAGCATTAGCTAGTCCTACTACCTCAGAGTGCAAAGGTAATTTCCTCAAAAACTGCTCTAAACACAGATGTGAAGAGCAAAGGTATCAATGCAGAGAGTGTCCAAACTATTGTATCCCTCCCTGGCTTGTACAGACAATATTAGGATCAGAGATGCTCCTCCTGTGCCCATGGCAACTGTATTCTGTTGATCTGCTAATAGTGCTGTGATGGGGAGTGGATATGGTAAAAGAACAAACAGAAGGAAAAATCTTCCATTCCAAGTTCTGTTTGAGCAGATCCTCCTTCCAGTTAAATGAAGCTGGGAAGAATTCATTTGCTAGTCATTCATTTTTTCCACCTCATGACCATCCAGACAGAGCTTTACATTAACAGATGCTTCAGTAAATCCAGCTTAGTTCAATATCTGAAGAAATAGTAAGATAACACAAAATAAGCCAAGGATGGAGAATCATCTCTTCTGGCAAATTCAAGTCCTCCTGACCGAAACTTGAACATCACTTTGGAGTCATTGTCTACAGTTTGGACAAATCATAGCACCTATTGCCTCAGTAAAGGAAAAAGGCACAGAAAGAGCTAGGAATGGTGCCATCCCTTAGCTACTGCTTTGCTCTTCAGTAGCTAAGAATTTGGCCCAAAACCTTTTTTTGACAGAAATTGCTCCCCTGCTCTCTTCCAGCTCCTTTTTCTTTCTCTCTTTTTTCCTGAGATGAAGCTGTAATAGGTGTTATTTGTGAAATTACAGGTTCACTGGGATGGGAAAGCCAACCCTAATAACTATCCTTCAAGAGCAGACATGCTGATCAAATCTCCCCTGTTAAAAAAACAAAAGAAGTTACTTGCACATGGGAGCAATTCCTGAGGCGGTAAATGAGTGAAGATACCTGGAGAAAATTGAGTTTAATTTGTCAAGGGAGTTATTTGTGACTTTCTTCCTGTCCATGCCAGTTGGGCAGTACTTGTTACATTAATTGCTGAACACAAAGTACTGCCATCAAAAATTAATGGATGCTATTGTTTCTTTCTTCTTTTCTTTTTTTTTTTTAACCTTTTTCCTGGCATCTGCTGCTCTTCCTCCACCACTAACCTTCTGAGTCTCAAGGCTTCTTTCACTTCCTCTTTGGCACCAGCATCTGGAGTTCTGCTGCCAAAGCACACTGGATTTAAACAGGCATGCCAGCTGGATGTGCCAACACCAATTCAACCCTCTAATCACACCTTTTTTGCCATGTGGAATTCAGGAATTCACTTGCAGACAGCATTAGCTGGACAAAAATACACCGCCCCAAACCCTCTTGTTATGCAAAAGAAAGGTGGGCTGATGACTCATCCGGGTATACAACAGGTCACAGGTTGTCTCAGGTATTTGAAACTCACTTTTCAGACCACTTCTACTCATTAGGCAGTACCATTGATCTGCTTCAGGGACTCGATGGAAGATCCTCATAAGCAAATGCAGGAGAGAGGAAGCTTCTATCACACTCCATAGGAATCAGACACCTCAGTTCATCTGAAAACAGGCATCTACTTTTGAACTTGTCTTTGCCAAGCAACCTTATTCCTGTCTCTCAAAGGAAGCCAGTCATTCCCAGGATGATGGAGCTCTGGAAAGTGATATGGTCTTTGCACAGCATAAAGTCTAAACTTTGAGCAGGGCTAGAAACTCTCATTTTATACAGTTTAATTTGATCCCACAACCTCAGACTCCAGCTCAGGATTTAAGACAAACTCCAGATTGTACAAGCTTGTGCTAGTATCATGAGAGCTGGATCCATTAAAGGTGATAATCGTATGAGGATGTAAGCAAGGACTAGAATAAAGGTAGGGAAAAGCTTTGAGCTTTATTGTGGAAAGTCATAGATAAGAGATATTAAGGGATTGTATTAATAGAAGGGGTACAAAGGAAAGGGAGTAACTCCCCTTGTCAGGGGGTTCAGTGAACTGAAATATTCCCTTGCTTGCTCAAGTTCTTCTGTCTTAGTCGCAATCTCTGTGCAGAGGAGGCTGTTCTCCTATCATTTCCCCACTAAAAGTTTGCCTTGTGAATTGGCAACACAGTTTTGATATAACCACAATTGGAATCCCGAGCTCTGCTGCCTGGCTCCTAAATTACTGTGACAGAGAAGTGACAACTGACAATTCCCTGCCTTTTAAAATGCCTCAGCCTCAGTCAGTGAAAGTCAAACAAGTAGAAAATGTGTGAAGATCTGATTTCTCAGGCTGATTATATATACATTTATGTGCATGTGTAAGCTCTAGGCCCTTGGTGTTTAATCAAGTACAGTATTAAGTGAGTTAATGAAAAAGGAGTAGTTATCTTCTGCTAATGTAATAGATCATTTGGGGAAACAGAAGTATTGTAGTTACATGGAGGGACTTTGAATAAGATCTGTGCTGCCAAAACAGAGGCAAAGGCAAGACAAAGCTAGTCTACTAACTCAGAGTCACTGGAGATAAAACATAGAAGAATTAAGTTCCCGTCTTTGCACCATTATACCCCTTTCCAATGAAGTTTAAATGCTTTCTTTTCCAACAGAAAAGGCAACAGTCTATTTGCCAGGACTAGTACTGAATCCCAACCTTGTTCTGGGGCTCTGAGATGGCAAATCTGTCCGTGTCCCTCACTTTATTTTCTTTTGAACTTGGCAGTTTCAGCACCACCTGGTGCATGTGGTGATAGCACAGTGGCATGACTGAAAATGTATGCCTGATTTTCTGAAAGGACAATGCCATTCACTTCTCCAAAGTGGAGACACCCCTAGAAAAACGTTTCTAGTAAGCTCTGTTTCTAGGTTAAGTTAATATTTGGAGGAACTGGGGAGAGGATGGAGACGAAGAAAAGCAAACAAGTGAAATAACAAAAGCTTCTATGGAAAATGGTAGATATCAAATGTGAGCATGTATTTGCCGGAGGTGAGGTATTTATTTATTTACTCCAACTTGTCAAGAAAATAGATCAGATCCTATAACAGCTGGCAGATCAAGAACAAGATGTTCCGAGAGCCAGCACTAATGAGCTCACAGATAATACTCATGCTGGTTAGCACTGAATGCCCCAAGTTGACAGAAGCACTGGCATCACTACACTAAGACTCAAAGAAGAAGTTATTTAAGGAAGAACAGTGGTTCAGTCACAATGTTGTGCATCATCAACTGTGTTCAACATGCAAACTGTGGAAATATTTCTCACAGCTAGTCCTATTTATGTCAGAAACTATTAAGACTCAAAATTGTAACTGCGGAGGTTCCCTAGCCCTGTGCCTGATACCAGCTGCTACTATGAAAACAGTATTTTCAGAAGAGTTTTCTTTCCATTTCAGGACCAAATAAGTGACAGATTTTCAGTTCCTTTTTATTTAGGTGCATATAAAGTGTCAAGGCCTTCCAAAGGTCAGAGAAAATAAAACACACACAAAAAAACCCCAAAACAAAAACATCCCCGAAAGACATGCCAAAACTGCAGCCAAATCTATCAGTATTCTGGAAGCCCAACCATCAACTTAAACATAAATATAATGACTAAAGATCTCTCATTGTCTAGCCTGGGGAGTTCTTCCCTCAGGCTCCCTCTCTTCCAGACTGGCATTCCCTAATTCTGCTTCTGTTTGAAACAAGAGAGCTGTTGGATTTGTGACAGAACCACTTTAAAAGGATATTAAACATCTTTGGAAAGCTGAGGGCATATCACTCTTTAAATGCAAGATGTTCCAAGATGCTACCTCTCATTTCCAGAGCACTCCCACTGGCAAGTAAGCTCTGCATTTGATTGACACTTAGTTAGTATTAAATAGGCCAAGGCACTAACAAAATTCATGAATTTACAAAGCAAAGTAAAAAATCAATGGATTTTTTTGCTCGATGTGGGGTTTTTATTCCAGTTCTATGCCTTACTTGATTTCAAATGAACAGAAATTTTTATACACATGTGTATTTAGTTGAAAGGCAGGCTGTGAAGGCTGCAGAGGTATCAGTAGTTGATTATAGAAATTTATTTATTCACAGCACAAATCCCACTTGGAGATGCAATCCATTTGCCAAAGAATCCTTTAAGCAGCCGTATCAAGCCACAGCTGCTCAAGAGGGGAAATTTGCAACACTTAACTACTTCAATCTAATTTCCAAAATCCCCACTATCTACAGTCTTTAAAGCCCAAGAGCATGGATTTTGTATAATTGATCTTCGTGCTGCAGGATACCTGTGTAGAGGAGTACATTTCTCTTTTGGCTCCATGTTTGAAAAATAGATGCTGCTGTGTTGATAATGAAAGGAGTGAAGCGGTTCCTACAATGGCTGGCACGAAACTGCCTCAGCATCACAACCATAATGAGCCTTCGTAGGTAGAGGCAGGCAGAGCAGCTACAGACAGTGAAAATGTTGTTTAATAAAAACTGGAGGTTCAGGCAACAGGCTGGAAGTTAATTTCTCTTATCATCTTTCTCCAAGAGCATAGTAAGATATTAGTTAAGGCCCAAAAGCTAAGACTATGCTGAATGCTTGCAGCAGCTTCGGGGTGTGACTGACAGTCGGCGCTGCAGCAGATTCACCTGCAGATGTTGCTCTAAATACAAAATCTAGATGGATCCCTTCATCAAGGACAGCAAAGGGACAGTCCACTTCATGCCATTTCCTGCACTGCTGAACTTGTTGGTCTAAGGATCATGGTTTATCCTCATTCACACTGGACTTCCCTTGTTCTATGACCAGGAAGTTTCACTCAAAACTTTGTACAGTACTTTTTGCTTTAGTGACATGACTTTTCTCCATTTTCTCAATATTATTGGGCTACAAATAATGTTGTCCAAATTAGAAGTCCAAGTTTGACATTTTAATTCCTGAAGTTTTGATATCAAGCACTCTTATCCTGTGTAATTCTATCAGTGATATAGGTACTTCCAAAGTACTGTATGGATCTCTTCCAGTTTTTGGATCAAAATAGCTTTTAGGGTTGTTCACTAATATTCATTCATAGGAAGTAACAATATTTTTTTACTCTAAATCCAGGTACAAAAAAATTATCCTGGTTTTCATTTAAGATGGGGAAAATTCAACTTCCAATAGAAAAAAAAAAAAAAAACAGAAAATTGTTGACTTAGAAGCAGTATGGCTGGAGATGACTTTGAGGTATCAGTTGGTCTATTCCCTTATTGTATTACTGTGTTTACATCTAACCTTATCTTTACAAACTCCAGTGAAGTTTCCATAACCCATATTTAGGTCTCTTTTTAGATGCTGGGATGCTATGGCCACCTCTATGACTGTTTTCAGTTTTCCCTGATTTTTGTCAACATGTACAGGCTATAAACAAAGAAAGCATTGCAGCTGAGGTTCTTTAAATACACAATGCTCATTCCTTTTAGGTAAAAGCTCTCTGGAGTTTTTCCAATGGTGTATTGTTACTGGTTCTTGCTGTTTGGTAATGCCATAGACAGTAATCTTCAACTTCGATGTGATACTTGCATTTGCTTTTACTGAATCACAGGTTTTTTCCTTGCACTCAGTTCCTCTGATTTATGAAGTTCATTTTGAATTCTTCCTCGTGTCTGTGGCATCTGCAGACTTTCTGGGTTTCATATGAGTAAGCTCTACTGCCTACATTACAGAGGATGCTAATAAAATGATTATTGGTTTTAATTCATTAATAAATTTTTAATAAAATTATGAGTTATACCAGTCCTAAGGTAGTCCCTGTGCACCCGGTGTAACGCATTCTTCCAATCTGAAGAGTAGCAAAGTACCACTAGCAGGTACTCCATGAGTGCAATTTTCCAATAAGTAATCTGTTCACTTTGCATAAGTTTTACCTGGAATTTTCTTTCCTAGTATGCTTCTTTGAATGACATAGGGAGCTTTTTAGTTTGCAGGGAGTAGAGTTATTATTTCAAAGTGTTTTGTAAAATGGTCCTTTGCGTTTTCACCTAATTCAGATAAGCATTAAATGCATGTAGCATCCTTAACCTTCATGGGTTCCAAAGATCAAAGGTGCCTTCCCTCCTGCTTCCTCTCAGGAGGAAAGGAGGTAATAGCAGAGCATAGTGAGGTGGTGGGAAAGCCATCATGAATGTGTTGCACTGATAAAATAACTAGAACAGATGTTTCTCTATCTATCAGAAAAACACAGCTGCTTTGAAAATAAATGACAGACTTTTTGCAGACTAAAAAGTGATTTACAGCCTAAAAAGCCCCACATCATTCAGTTGCAACCATAGAGACAGGAGGCTAATTAGAGCTAATCTAGAGCAGATTTGCCTTTTTGCAAAACAAGAAGTACTCATATCACTTGCAAACAAACTGGTCTTTGGTACATGCTCCATGTCATCCTGGGGTCTGTGTTCTCACAGCCCCAGGTCCCTGACTGCAGTAGCTGTGGCTAGAACTTCTGTGGATATAAATGTCATTATCTCTAAGCAAGCATCACTAATTAAATCATTTAGGATATGGTATATATTTTTTCCTAAAATTCATTGCTTTCCAACCCTCCCTCCCCCTAGTTCAAACTGAGAGTTTTCTATAGCCATTTGTTGCTATATCACAGCTCTGTAGACGTATTCTATATGAAGATTTTAGCTAAGCATTCCTCACCATGCAGGACAATTCTTATTAATCTTCCACTGGGGCCTTGTCCTCTCTGTAATGCTCCACACATTTATCTTATACAAGCAAAGTATAGCTGGCTAAAAAATACCCAGAAAGAAAAGGTCACATTTATGAAGGAAGAAATATTGCCTTCCCTCCAAGAACAACAAAGCATCTAGTAAATCCTTAGTAATGAAGAAACAATATATTTGTGCCAGTATATACTGGATACTGGTCTTTGAGAGGGGAAAGTTAAATTAGTGCTGTCTGAGTTGGGGACACGATCCCCAGGCAGCTGGATGAAGCTTTTGCCTGGTTGCTCATTCCCACTCTTTAGCTCCCGTGGAAGATGAATTGGGAACAGATGGGAGGTCCAGTTTCAAATCCGTTATTCACCAGTCCCTTTCCTGAACCAAAATCATTATGTTACCTTCAGCATTTGACAGACTTGCCAGCTGGACTGGAAGCCCAGTTGTGTTGTTTGGGAGTCACTCCACAAGGCAGTGACACTGTCCTCCCACCCCGTTCCCCATGCCCTGACATGCTGGTATGAATCTGCATCAACCATCTCTAAACATTTGTGCAAACACTGGCACATGCTTTCCTTTCAGACCTTTGCAGAAAAAGGGAAGGAAACCTAATCTATATGTGGTCAAATCCTCTCTCTCTGACTCTGTGTAGTATTTGCTACAGCAAATAGAGGAGCAGGCACTGTGCGTGTGGCTCTGCCAGAGCAGTACTACCCATTTGTAAGTTGGGATGTGATTTGAGTTACTGTACGAATTTTCCAAGCGAATTAAGCACTGTAGATATCCAATAGAGATCTATGCAGAAGACAGACATCAGGAAGAAAAAACACTCTTTGCACCTTCACCTGGAAAAACAGATGGGTGTATTGGAAGCAGTCTGTGGAAGTTAGTAATCTGTCTCAAATTAATCGTAAGAAATCTTCTAGGCCCATTAGGAAAAAACTCTGCTATAAGGAAGACACCATCATCAGAGTTTCCTCATCCAGTTAGCTGTCACACCTGCTAGCTTGTCTTTCCCAAGTTAAAAAGGAATTTCACCTGGTGGAAAAAAAATGCTTTGTTTATGTCTTATTCCCAGTGTAGTTATATGTGATGAATTCGAAACAGATTTCTAGGAAAGGCAAGTCCTCCAAGAATAAAGGAAGTAATCATAACAGTGGCATTTTCTTTAAGTTATGGAGTCTTTTGTAGTAGCTCTAAGGCTTGATTCAGTGAACTGCTAAGGCATACATTGCTTGTGTGCAGTGTTTTCATTTCCTTGACTTTCGCCAGGGATTTATTGCACTCTGAAAGACCAAGTTATTAGAAAGAGAGTTACCTAAGATGGGAAGTTCTGATAATTTCATCAGAGAATTATCTTTCCAGAAATATTTTCAGATGTATTTCATCCTAATTTAGCTATCATATGGTACTTGCTAATCAGTGAGATACTTCCCAGCTTTGGAAATAGATTTTTGCACTTGATCTCTGTCTGCATGTTTGTTTCAGGCATTAGACCACCAAGCTACCTACAAAGTTTTGTTCTATAATCTGAAGCATTCAAAGGGCCAGAGGAGACAGCATGGTTATCTTCTGCATCAAGTTGCTGTTCCTTAAGGGAATATGATTTTTTTCCCCCTCAGAGCTTGTGCTGAACCTTATTCTATAACCCCATATTATTTCCAGAGTACTGTTGCTGAGCCAGATGATCCCTTTTTTGTGTTTGTGGCACTGAATTTCTCATATGCGCCAAGCTTTACACTTCTCTTCACTGCATTCTATCTTACTATTATTAAGCCTAAAATGTTAATCCATAAAAAGATCAAATGGAAGTAGATTTTGCCTACCGGGTAGGTGGAAATTTCTGTTAATTTGTGATAGTTCTTGTGTCTTAATTATACCCAGGCATTGTTTTTCATCAAGCTGTGGCTAAATTGGTAATGTTTAATTAATTTTAGCAGTAAAGATGACTTAGACTGAGATTACGTTGTTCCTATTCAAAACCTTTGACTTAGTAGTGTGGCACGTTGGGAGGTGCCAGATAGCACCGGAGAGAGCTGACCCATGACGTTCAAAAGTGTAGTTAAACAAGAAGTCAATCTTTTTCCAGGTATGTAAAAGTTCACATATGGTGCCTGAGTCTGGACACAGTCTGGCAGCTGACCAGAAAGATCCTGTTGGGTCCAGTATGCACCCTGAGACTCATCAGCTTGGACGCAGGAGACGTTTAAAGCAGAGCCATAATTAGCCCCCCAGGGATGAAAGTTAATAGCATAAACCACTGGACTAAAAAAATACCAGCAGTGGGAAAAGTGTATTATAGGAGCAGACCCAAGCCTAACACCCTTCACTCATGGACACTATACTACAGCATCTGCTCGTAGTACCCTACTCATCCAGACGGTAGAAGTACTCAGCCCAGACAAGAGGAAAACGGAGAGTGCAGCCCAGTCTCCCAGGCCTGGTTACTTGTATGTCTCCCATGGCTACTTGTCCATTGGATCTACTCTGCAGGTGCACAGCTGCATATACCTACTCAGATGGACAGAAAACGATGTTAACTTCAACAACTCCAGTCCTTGAGCCCTTCACACAGAGCTAGTCCAGCACGGATAAGTTTTCTTAACGTCCATCCATGTATTTAGGCCTTCATCAGGCTCCACTGTGGCTGCCAAACCAGCCTGTGTCAGTTTTCTCTATATTTCCTCCTGGTAGACCTTAACTGCAGCTGTTTCAGCCCTTGTGCTTTCTCCTCAAGGAGCCACCAGGGTTCAGCATGGGATTCCAGATAACATTTCACCATCCCTTTGTACTCTGTGATGGTTTGTTTTGTATCACTGCCTTTTCCCATGGAATACACATTTTTGTCTCCATTGGATATTACTTATCTTGATAGGCTGAAGGATCCTATTTGTCTTTTTTGAAATTCTGCAAGATGAGGGCTCACAGTCATCCTATGCTCAACTAACCCATTTGCTTTTCCTCCTCTGTCATTTCCTCTGCAGAGTTTCTATGTAAATGAGGAAAATCTTATGATTAGTCCCACAGTGTATGAACTTACCCTTTGTTAGCTTGAATTTCATTCCATTTCTGTTGCCTCCCTTGAAGGTCACTGAGTTCATTTGAACAATATCCCAATGCTTCTCTGTACTGCTGTCTCCAAATTTTGTACCATCAGCAAATTCCTACAGAATCAAAGTCCCTAATGTAAATATTATACAAAACTGAGCCTAAAACCAGTTGTTAGGTAAATTGAATAGGAGCCTACCTCCAGTCCAGCCGTTCCCATTTAATATTCTCTTTTATCCAGTTCTTCCTTCATTTTTCAATACTATCTTTTTAACTCACAAGTCTTCATGTAGTCTTATACCAAATGTTTAATGAAGAAGAAAAATCAGAAGATCTGCTTTTTCCTTCTGTAGAGGAATGTTTATTTAAAAAAAAAATTACATTTACTTAGTATGACCAAATTTTAGCAAACCTAAGTTGTGTGTTGTCATGATTACTATTTAAATCCAGGCTTTTATTTGGTTTTATGTCCAACTATGTTCTAGGCCTCTATAAACAGCTGGGATCAGACCAATGGAATGCCTGTTGCTTGAAATCTTTGTTCTTCTTAGTTTCAAATGCTACAGAACATCTTATCCACATCAAAAGACACATCTATAATTGTCCTTCCTGGAGGTCTTGGATTAATTAGGCAATTGACTATTCCACCCACAAATAGACATGGCTCTGGCTCTATGATCTATTTCTTCTTGTATTAAAATGGCTCCAGAATGTTTCATTGTTTTCCCCATATCATATGTTGCAGCTGCACCCTGCAGCTGGTCTGAGGGTAAACCTGTCAGTTTATGCTGCTGTTGGTACTCTGCTCACAGTGACACTGCATCATTTCATGGCAGATAAACCTCTGATATATAGTTGTACCCTTCTCTTTTGGGTACACATTTATTTTATCCCAGTTACTGGAAGTATTTATCTTATGCCCCCACACTGCCCTTTCAGTTCCTTCTTCCTTCCCCCTCAGAAAACAGAGGTAAATCCTTACTTTATAGATACAGGCAGCCTAAGGTTGCTTCAAGTATTAAAATTAAAGAATCCCACAACTAAGACATTTCCAAAACAGTGTGATCCTTTATCTCTGGTGAAAGTTTTAACAAAGCAGTCTGGCATGTTACCTTGTGATGTCAGTTCAGGTGAGTAGACATTTCTTTCAGTGTCAATGGCTATGCCATTCATAAAAAGGAATATCTGTTCTATGGTAATTTCAATAGCTTCCCAGAATTTTTGTTTTATCTGTTATGAAGATGGTTGATGCCTCTTCATGTTATGATCTTGTATGTTATGCTACATTGTAGTTATTTGAGAAAGAATAAGTCGAGGAGTTTTTAAATGAAGATTGAAGTAGTTTAGAGTATACCTCCCTGGTTTCTGCAATGGAATATAGTGCCATGTGGAATTTGGGTCTCTTTCTGTTTTTGTGGAAAAAGGATAGACTTTCTAATTAAAAAAAAGAATAAAATCAAAACATATAAGACACAAAGTCTTGAATTAGTGCACAAGAATATAATCACCAATGATCTGATGAGTTTCATTTTTTCCTCAAAACCATTGTAACCAAAAAATAGTGTACATTTTTTTCAGTATTTATTTCTGATATTATTTTATGTTCCATTCCTCTATATTAGTATTTCAATAGAATAGAACATATTTATATTCAATAGAATATTTATTCAATAGTATAAACCAAAATCCCAAACCGACGGACATTCTTCAATCTGAGAATCAAGGCAAATCTAAAAACTACAAAATGGAAAAAAATATAGGAACAATGGGAGCTCAATAAGAATTCATAAGTCATTGCAAAGGTAGCAAAGAAGCAACTTATTTTGGATGGCGAATCTCTGAATCTTCTCATTCAGATACCAACAAGCCTATATTTTCAGTGTGTCTCTCCTATTGTATCATTAATTTTTCCATGGCTGATGATCATGTGAAGATTTACATACTAAACAGTTACATCGGGGTATGTCCACCAGAGTTTAGCAGTCATTACTTAGCAGGTAGTTTTACTGGTAGCAGGCTTGTGTGTGGAAGTATCCTTGCATTTCAGGTGGAAACATTTCAGATTTGTCCTTCATTTTACCTAGGCAATAAAATTAGGACTCAAAATCACACTGCATCCAGTGGCAAGACTCCCATGATGAAATTAAAAAGATACCAGCAAGCAAATCAGAGACATCTAACCCATTTTTAAAAGCAATAATAATAAATCCTCATCTCCACAAAGGAAGAGGCCTAAAAGATAACCTACCTTGAAGATGACCTTCAAAGGGAGAAAAGAAACTCAACCTGAGAATAAGTACAAGGGCCTAATGCCCCCAATAAGCAAGACTTGCAGAGGTCATTCTACAGATAGATTAGTATAAATTAAGCTCCAAACAACTGTTTATAGTCCTTGCTGGATAGTTCCTGATTTACCACCGTCACCCAGGAAAGCACCAAACAGCTAAGGTAAATTACATTTAATCTTGATGTGGAGAGACTCACAACTGGGATTTAAAACAGAATGTTGTAAAATGCTTACATTACTCACCAGCACAATCCCCGTATAATATGTCTGTGTGGAGTTTCTGCAGAGCTTAAGTGTCCATCATGCAAATTAAAGTGGTCATTTGAAGGAGAGAGAACAGAACTGAGGTGCAAGTGCCTCCTGATTGCTGATGCCAGCCTTTGGTAACCTTTGTGGATTTAGACAATATCAAGTTGTTCTCTAACGGTTCTGAATTTAAAGCATAAGAGTAATGAGGGTAAAGTGTTAAATCTCAGAGGGGAACAGAAAAGTCTACATAAAATTGGGCTTTGCTACTGAGAACTTCATATGTCAATATACACACACACATGCACATATATAGATGCATATGTTTACATGCAAAAATAAGTGTAATTACCTCTCCTCAATAATTTTTAATCCTTTAAATGAAACTTTTAAATACAGTGCTGAACAAAACAGTAGCTGAGAACATGAGAAATAAAATGAGGGACACTGGTATCAAATGCACAATATAAGTAAAGTGAATAGGTTCTTGCAAGCAAAGGTAAACTGTGGGCATTTCTTTCATCCTCCAGATCCCTCTTTTGTTTGGCCAGCTAAAAATGTATTCTTAAAATACCATAAACACTTCCATTCCGACTGTCTATGTGATCTATGCTCTCATTGAACTATTCAGCTGGGTTTAAGGGTAGGACATTTTCTAGGGACATTACTGCTCTTTCAGAAACATGGCTCCTTTCTCTACTGCGTCCTTTTTTGTTTTTCTTCAAGCTCAGACAGGCACAAGAGAGAAAGATCAACATGAAGACAACTCATTTCTTCATTCAGTTACCTATAAGAAAGGATGAGGGAAAGGCCTGAATAAATTGTTACCTTTGAAGCTACTACTGTGGAATGGATATCTTATAATTAGTTAGAGATTGATAATATCCACAGACTGAGATGCTGGGTTGATGAGTGCTTTACAAATATGTGAAAAGCAGGGTCATCTAATGCTTTTGTATTCATAAAGTAAGTCCTTCTGCCCTCTCTAGGAATGGGCAGAAAGGTACAATCAGAGAGTTTGACCCTCAGAATGGCTTACAGAATTGCTAGTCGCCTCAATTACCCTGCTCACATATGGGGAGCTTAGAGAAATGCATCACACCATAATATGATTGTCCCTCATTCAGTCTTGGAAGATCATTATCTCTGGAGTTAATAGTACAATATTTAACCCAGCAGAGTGTATTTAGAGTTGCTATTAAACAACAATATTGAACTAAGCAATAACCAGCCCTTGTCTCAGCTATTTATGATTCCAGAGATATATTATATGCATCACTGGCTTTCTCTTCTGGCATCTGTAAACTCTTCTGACTAGTTAAATGTTCCAGCATTGATACTAGAAGCAGTAATCAGTACATACCGATTTGCTGCTAATGAAGGAAACAGATCCAAGACCTAGGGTCACCTTCCTTTATCCACAATGCACTCTAATTTTTCAAAAACAAGGTTTATCTGGTAGGCAGAGAGGAGAAGAGGGAGGGAGGAGAGTTCTGCTGATTTCATTGTACCGCTCTGAAAGGAAAGCAAGATAAACAGATAATCATTTCTCTGTCTCCAATTTACATGAGACCTCCCCTGGTACTTATGCCTGCAAAGGCAGGAAAAATTGAAGTGTACAAAGCAGAGCCTCAGTGCTTCTTCATTTTGAGTCAAGCTACACTGTGTGTATGCCACTGCTAGGAGCTTCTATCTACATATAACCATCACTGTTTTTCAGCTCTTTAATACCTTATGCTACAAAGCAGATGATAAAAGACTCAACAGATAAATCCCATCCAGACAAGGAAAAACAACTGCACTTCTATGTTCCTTCACATTGATTACTTATCATCCCCCAGATGCCAAGGGACAGCAGCAGTAGGCAAGACGGTTATTGGCACACACCTTTCCAAAAGAATTCTTTCTTGCAAATTGAGAATATCAAAATCTGGAAGTGTGTGGCTAAAAAGCCTAGATTTGTACCTCCTCAAGCTGGTGACGTATAAAACCTGCTGGGCCACATGAGGGTTCCACATTTTTAAGCTGTTTAGATTGTCTCCATAAGTGGTGTAGAAATGTTTTTTACCTCCTTAGTTTCCCCTATACTTCAGGCAAATTTGTTATTTTTCCCTTTCTCTTCTTTGGAAATGTCGTGCTGTCTGGTTAGTGCTAAAAACCAGTCATGCTCACAACAGAGGCAGCCATATTTCAGGAGAAAAGGTGGACGATATTCCTTCATCGTGAAGTACCACACATACAAACAAATCAATAAAGAGGTGAATAAAGAAGAGTTCAGAAACACATATATTAGAGCTAAGTTGACAAGCATTAGCACAGAAAGCTTGTTTTTAATTCTCTCCCCTTCCTTTTCTCGCCATAAACAGCCCCAGTCCCACCCACAACCCAATGCTTCACAGCAGTGATTAAAGTAAGAGATCTTTCCTCGAGCGACCTACTGCTGGGAGTACCATGGAAATGGCAGATGCAGAAATCTCAACTGTCATCCTCCTAATGAAAATCTGCGGTGATGACAAACATAGGCAAATTCATTCTGAAAATGAATGTTTGTTCCTGATATGGGTGTTAACTAGATCCTTTGTTTTAGCTCAACTCCTTTTGCCTGCCCCGGCAAGCTCCATACTCTGCTTGTCATCTGCAGCAGGGCAGAATCTCCACTGGAAGATGCTATTGAGTAAAAATAGTTGATTAGTGTGGAAGGAGATAATTTATATCCTCATTGGACTGAGGCCAGAGATATAAGCCCATAGAGAAGGGAAAAAGCCATTGAAATAAATAGTAATTTAAAGGGAGAGGACAATGCGAGGAAAGTCTATGGCCAAAAGGCCCATGTGATCCTGCAGAATCAAAGTCTTGATAATATTCATGGGAAAATCTCACCTAGGAATTCCTCTACTCAGCTCAATAACTTCTGGCATGCTTAAAAATCCCCCCTTAGAAAGAACTCTTATTGCAATTTAAAGACTGCAGGCAATGGAAAACCTTCCTCTTCCTCTGAGCAGTCAGCCAATGTTGTTAATTATCTCTGCTGTTAAGAAAACAAATAAATCAGAAATAAAAAGGATCTTATTTTCAATTTTAATTCATCTAGTTTCAATTTCCAGCTACCATTTCTTGTTATGACTGTCTAAAATTAATGAGAGCTTTCCCACCTCTGCACTTTATACTAGATATCCCCACTGGAGATACTTAGAGAATGTGATCAGGTTGCCTTTTAACCTTATTATAGACAGAGGCAGCAAAATCTCTCTTGTGATGCCTCCCGTTCATTCCTTAATGCTGAACTTCAGGGACCACTTCTACAAGTGAGGAAGCAATTTATTCTCTTGGACAACACAGGGCTCTCTTGGGAGATTCTGCAATAAGTGCAGAAACGGTAGCTGTTCTCAGACACAGAGTTCTGCGATATAGGTGAGGGCTGAAACCACCTTCTCAATTTTACTTGCCTCAACATTTAGCTTGTTGAAACAACTTTTCCATGCTCAGGTTGCAAAAATCCTTAGCCTAGACATGAAGATCCAAGCCTCAGCTCTCACATCTGTTGGCCGTTCCCCAGCTTCATTTAGCAGAAAGGAAACAGAGACTTCAGAAGTGATGTGAAGGGAGAGTGAACGTGAAGGGAGCACCTGACAAGAAGGGTTCAGCTGCAAGCCTTGACACTTAGCTTTCTTTTCCTCCTTTTGAAATCAGAAGGATATCTGGACTAAGAAATCCAGTAAGGGCACAGGATCAACACATAAACTTAGGTACATAAAATATTGTTAGAGGAATGTAAGCTAGCAGCCTCATTCATTTTAAATAAGTTTGCAACATAGAATTACGTCCTAAGTCTGCATATCGGATTGCACTGAATAATGTGAATACCAAACACGTCAGAGGGCAAAATTAGCTTAGTGAGTTAGTTGGTTGCTTTTTTCTTTCCTATTTTTCATTTTCTCTAACCTTCCCTCTAATAGGTAACAAAAAAATTTTTCAATTTATTTTTTTTCTTAAATCTCACCAACATTATCCCATTTGTATTGTGACTGAGTATTAACAAGGGTTCAGAAGACAGAGATGGAAAAAGTTTTAGATAATTTCTCTGAAGGATTTCTTATTTTTCACCTTTTTTTTTGAGTTGTCCATTGAATGTCTGCTCACAAGATGCTTTTCAGCTACTAAAAACAGGGAGCACCTTAAATACAATGTTTGTGCTGGACTCTAGGGCTTCTTTCCAACAAAAGAAAAACTGCTTTAAGTCAATGGGGATTTAAGGGCATGAGCCCCATTGACTTTGAAAGGAAATTAGAACCTTAGCTGTCTCTTGTGACTTTTATAGCTTCACCCGCTCCCGAAGTAAAACACCATCCTGTATCCAGGTACACCAGCAAGAGCTGAGCCCTTTCACTAAAGCAGGTTGAAGCATTTTAGAACCAAATAAAGAAGCAAATAATATCCACGCACAAATTTCTGCAGACTTGAAGCACTCCATGCTGTTACAAGGCATAACCCCTTGTCCTGTGACCACCTGTCTGTTAGAATTATTTAAAAGTTTCAGAACTAAACTAGTTGCTCCACAGCTATAATGCAGTTGCTTCTGCAGTGAATCACTGCAAAGTCCACCCAACAGTGGGCAGAGCAGTGAAATTCAGGACAAAAAGACATAAAATTCTCCAAACCAGGGCAGCCAACTCCTAGCCCTTACAGCTCTTTGGAGAAGAGACATGGGTTTCTTAAACACACCAGAAGTAAAATTCACACACCAATTAAAGCTCTATAAAACCATACAAAAATTATGCATCCAACATCTTAGCCTGGCATCAAAGTTTCCTTCTAAAACTGGTATCTAAAATAGGTGGACTGAATTGCTATGTGATTTTCATATGGGAGAGAACGATCCTAGCTAACAAACCTGCTATAGAGACATATTTTTGTTTGTTTAAATTACAAGACATAAATTCTCATTGCCATCAGTGTAGGTTTTATATCTCATACTGACTTCTTATCCTGGGAGAGGGATTTTACTAAAGAAAGAGAGAGAGTATCAAATAATTAACACAAATTTAAAAAGGAACAAACACTCAAAAAGCACGGTACACTCTATCTTTCCCAAGAACAGATCTTAAATAATGGATATGAATCCATCAAGTCATTATAGTCCCTAGTACTATGCTAAGAAACCATAGCTAAAAGGAAGAAAATTACTAATTTTTGCACTTTGTGACTTATATATAATGTTCCAAAGCTAATATTGTGGGGAAACTTCACAACCGCTTGAATGTGTCTCTACAAAAGTCTTAATAAAATCTCAAATGAAGACCCAGGATGGGAAGTCCTTAATCATTTCTGTGATCTTAATTGGCATTGATTTCTTGTCCAGCTGAGAGCTCTTTGTTTCCATGAGGAATACCTATTTTCACAGGAGTGGGAATGACATCAATCCAAAAAAGCAAATGAAGCTAAAATCAAGCATTTTTTAGCTTGTTTCTGAAAAAAAGCCAGTAATTGACAGGAGCATTACTCATCACAGAATCTGAGGAGAAAGTCTCCTGAGAGCAATCCTTTTTTACTCCTTCTCAAAAATGCACATGTGTTTCCTTTCATTCTTTCCTCTGGGCATAAGGTGTCAAAAAGGAATAGAGCTTCTTAGACATGTTCACTGATCAAATGCACTGCATGCTTGGATGTGAAATCATCAGTTTCAAGTAATTGTAAGCAGACTCTATGTATCCATAGATGGTAAGTGTTAGAATGTATAAATAGGCATTTCCAGGAG
This sequence comes from Neopelma chrysocephalum, assembly GCF_003984885.1. Lineage (NCBI taxonomy): Eukaryota > Metazoa > Chordata > Aves > Passeriformes > Pipridae > Neopelma > Neopelma chrysocephalum. The sequence goes on along the minus strand of NW_020897747.1, from coordinate 5,910,555 downwards.
GAAAGAAAAATCTAACGGACATCTCAGGATTATGCTCAAGTACGTAGACGTGAAAGAGCAAGTCAATGCAATCCAGCCACACTGAACTGATGTAATGTCTCATGCAGCATCAGTGTCACAAAGCCAATTTCGTGAGCTAACAGGAGACAAAGCCTGACCTGAAAGCATAATTAATACTGAGGGTTAATCCAAATTAAACCAAAATATTTTCGGTGCGTCTTGGACATTTAGCTGCCACCTGGGTGCAACCATGGATAATTACCATAATGATCCTGGACCTTTTAAACTAAAGGTAGGCTTTGGGTGTAATCCACCAGGCTCTGAAGCAATTCACCACAACTTGATGACCTGGAAGAAAACGAATAACAAATCTGGCCTGGCTCAACTGTGCAGTTCTTAGTTTCTTTGCAGAGAGCACCCACTTGTCCCTGTGAATAAGATGAACCTGTGACCCATTATGTATCAAGTGAACATCTCAATTCATCTGGAAGTCAGAAGAGATTAGAAGCTATAGCTCCACTCTCTAACTGTACATGGCTTGTAATTAGATGGAGTAGATGCACAGGGTATGTTGCAGTTCTTGGCATTTGTAATCTTCACAAGCACTCATTACAAGGTAAAAATCCAATTAATCCAAGACAAGAGCTCAACAGGAAAAAAAGCCCATGGTTATTTTAAGCTTATTTAGTTGCTTTTCCTGCTGTCCTTTCACACTGTTTTTCTCTGTTGGATGACACAAAGGGAACTAGCCCACTGGTGAGTTATTTCATTCATTTGTCCCATTCCAACTCCTCCAGTGATACAGAGAAAATAATTTAATTCCTTAGATTGAGTAACAAACTATTAAAGGGTCTAATTTTGCAGATACATCATATTCCAGTGAGGAAAGATTTGTAGAACTTTGGGCAGAAAAGAAAGAAAATAGCTTTCTTGGAGAAAGTCAGATCCTGGGCTTCTGGCTGGAAGCAGCTTCATCTTCTGCTGCAAAGCCTGATCCAGAACAAGTGCTTTCAACAGGGTAAGTGGATCTCATGCCAGGCACAAAATACTCACCAAGTCCCAGGATCAAGTATTTAATCCCAGAGTCACCATCAGTGTGTTAGAATTAATTGATCTGTAATGATAACACATATAGGTAATGTAAAAAGAAACTTCTTTGTCTTCTGACCTAGTTGGGAACTTGATCTGACGTGTTTCTCCTTTGACTTCAACTGACCCAGCTACTATTCTTCCCATTCTCCAAGGCTTGCATTTTCTGAGAGGCTGGAAATATGTAGATAATAAGCAAATCATTAGCAAAATATCATGTTTTGGCTCACACTCCACCCTCATCTGTACTGATAGTGATCATGCCAGTCTGAATCTGACACTTCAGTAGTTTCACAAACTAAAGAAAAAAAGGGAGAGGGTTTAGCCCATGGCAGACAAACTGCCAGATAAATACTGTTGGGTTTACAAATGTAGGGTTCAATCAATTGCTATGTCTGTCCTGCTCTGTTCCAGTGTGAAGTCAAGCATTCTATTAAGCCATTAATTTTTAGGGTGTCAAAGGGAAGTTTAGGGAGAAATCTAAAATAAAAAACTGCTACCTTTAAGACCCCCCAAAACATCCAGGGCAAATTTGTTTCTGGTTTAATCAAACAGTTTAGATTTTCAATATCCAAGATCAGAGATTGACTTATTGGTAACAACACAATTTTATGGGGAAATAATTTAAATTTCCTTAATTAAATATATATTTATACTGTACAGTAACTTTCTTTCCATTATCTATTATGTATCTATCATTCCAGAATGAGAAGCTACAAATCATCAGAGACACACAGATATTAATATTTAACATACTTGTTGATTTCTTTGCAGAGTTTCTCTTGTCTTTGTGAAAGAAGCCTGGAGCACAGCTATTAATCAGACTCCTGGCTTTTTTTTTTGATGATGTAGCAATGAGACAACCATTTTGACTTAAGGAAAGAAGAGCTTCCTATTTAGGATCCACTGAGATATATAATCAAGTTAGGGTATTGAGGAGAGGATCCACATTCAATCAAAGTGTATCTATATTCCCATTGTGCCAATATTGGTAGGACTAAGCAGTCATTACAAAAATCAAACTTAAGAGGAGAAAATTTACCCAATTTAATTTGACAAGGGAATGATTATATTGTTACAAATATATTGTAATTTCTTTTTGAGATCAGGACATACTTGGAGAACATCACTAAGCTTTCAGTCCTTCGTCAAACCCCACAGGGTACCATAGATGCAACACCAGTAAACCCCACTATCAGAGAGCAAAACTGCTGCATTGCAGTCTCCAAATGTAAAGGTCCTACTACGCCCTGGGTGATAAAATCAGTGTTGCCGCAGGATGGAGTTCAGCTGTGAAGCACATTACCACCCTGCTGCACTAGAACACAGAGCACTGCTGAAAAGACAGTTTAATAATTTGCACTAACATTTAGCAAGCTGGACACCTTTATTCTTAGCAGTCTAGCTCCTCAGGCATGAGAAAAATTCAAACCACAATATTAGTCTCCAGTACTCGAATTTAGTGCCAGACTGGCAGCTTTTGTAAGGCAAGGCCCGTTAATGATCCCTAGGTGTGTGATCCCATCAGATCTAAGCTCCACAGCCCACTCACTCCCTAAAGACTCTCTTGGGAGGCTGCTGTTAGAAGCAGCAATTAGCGTTGATTGAGATGAGATTCGTTATGATGCAGACATCTAAGAAAAACTGGACTAGAACCATTAAATCATTTTACTCAGATAAATGAACAGGCATTGGTGACAGCCAATGTTGGTAGTGCCAAGAAAGCTGGCTCTGAACTGATGACTTGGGAAGAGGTCTCTAAATCCTGAACCTAGTGTTCTTAGTCTGAGAGAGAAAAGGACAGGATGACAAGTGATTGTGCTCTTTCCTTTGTTGTCAATGGGGAACAATTTAATGAGCAGTTTATTGAGACTTCAGCCACATTTATTATACATCTACTATTATTTCACTTGCCTCAAGTAAGGAATGTATTTTTTGCCCTCAGCCTTCCCGTAATTTAGATGTTTCATCGTGGATGTCTGACCAGCCTCCACTTTACTGGCTCAGGACCCTTGGTAAGAATCACTGGCAAAGCTGGTTTGCAGCACAGAAAAGAGTTAAGAGTCCCATAGATGGTTTAATAAAGGTAATGTCATTTTCAATTATACAGCACAAACACTCCAGTAAATTCTACGTCACATCACCAAGGAAACTCACTGCAATAATTCAGTCAAAGAGAGGATTTCTACAACAGTTTAATAATAACAATGCATTCTTCTCTGTTGCCCTTTATCCAAGGATACCAGTGCTTTTCGCCAATATTAATTCATTTTCTAAACACAACTTCAGAGTGTAATTTCGCAAAATTAATTGACTATGACATTGCTATGTGTCCTAACTGTTGATCCCTTGCTATTTCTCTGCAGAGCAAGAAAAAACCCCATGAGTATCTCCAAATCACATGGTAAGAAATTCTTTCCACCACCCTGTGCTTTGTGCAACTGGCATCTTGGACATGACAAATGTAAAAGTTAAGGAAATATAATATTCTTGCATCTACTTTGCAGTTCACCCGAATTCTCTTTTTTGGTCCTCAATAAGAAGTGTGCCAGCCTGCAATACATAAAGCCAAGAGTTACAAAGACTGCTGGGTAATGAAGGACATAAATAGTTGGATTATTTTTTAACTATGCCTCCTACCTTACCAGTCTGCATGCAGAGTTTCTATAATGACATAAAATAGAGGATCAGGATCTCTACCCAAAGTGTTATGGTCAGAGAGAAAAATGACATCATAATGGTCAGCAACTGAACAGAGCCCCAGGCTCATGAGATCTTTCTTCTATCCCCAGACACGGTCTATCACATGTCCCAGTGCAGCACATTTTCCTGATTCATGACTTGGTTTCCCTGTTCAGGAAAACAGACTTATTCTGTTTGCTGCAAGACTAATGTACAGGCTGGTTCACTCCTGTGCTTTCACATCCTGGCCCAGGAGACAAAGAAAGGCAAAATATTGTCCAGGCACTTTAAGAACTGACAGTACTGCAACTAATGGTTGCAGCTCATATTTTTAGTGCTGCCTTTTCCTCTAACTTGTTTTCCTTTCATTCTTTTCTCTCCATTCTCACATAGGTCAACTTGACCTATGCTCAGGTCACTGCAAGTCTCTTTATCGACTTTTTATCTCCAGTGAAGATTCATCCTTCCACTTTTCTAAATGTTAGTACTCTCTCTTTTCTTGGCAAACATGGATTTTTTAACACTGCCCCTGGCATGTTCAGATGCAAACCCTTATGTGTCGAAAGGGATATTGCAGGGGGAAAATGGGGAAAAAAATCATGTGTGTTGCCAGAACAGAAGGACTGGCCCACTGCACACAGTTTGAGAACATTACCCTAAAACCAGTGAAGGAATGGCAGAAGCAGAACACACAAGCTATAACTCAGCTTTTAATGAGACAACTGTGATTTCAGGCTCAGAGGTAACTATTGATTTGATCATCACTGGAAGGGTAAAGATGCAGTTTCTCCCCTTCCTAATCTCTCCCTATGGCCCATCACCTTTCAGAAACATGATGTACAGAAGTAGCACAGAGCCAAAATGTCACAGCAGATCCAAAGAGTGTTTTAGGACACAAGATGGCCACAGTTTGCACAAGAAACACAAACCTTCTAACTTATTCCTTAGCTGTAGGACATTAAATCCATACCAGTCCTTGCTGTCACCTGGGACTGTTCAGTATTTACACAAAGCTAACTATGGTTCACTAAGAGCAAAGTCAGCCCTTCTGCTTTTCCCCAGTGTTAGTTTATAAGAAAATCACACAAAAGACTTCACAAAATCACAGAATCACAGAATATGACAAGTTGGAAGGGTCATAGAATGTAACTCCTGGCCCTGCACACCATCCCCAAGAGTCACACCGTGTGCCTGAGAGTATTGTCCAAACACTCCTTGCACTCTGTCAGGCTCGGTGCTGTGACCACTTCCCTGGGGAGCCTGTTCCAGTGCCCAACCACCCTCTGGGTGAAGAACCTTTTTCTAAAATCCAGACCTAAACCTCTTCTGACACAACTTCAGGCCATTCCCTCAGATCCTGTCACTGGTCACCACAGAGAAGGGATCAGTGTCTGCTCCTCCTCTTCTCCTCATGAGGAAGTTGTAACTGCAATGAGGTCTCCCCTCAGTTTCCTCTTCTGGCTTGAACAGACCAAGTGACGGTTTCCCCTCAGGGCCCTTCACCTCCTTTGGATGCTCTTTAATATCTTAATATCTCATATTGCAGAGACCAAAACTGAACACAGTATTCAAGGTGAGGCCACCCCAGGGCAGAGCAGAGCGGGACAATCCCCTCCCTCGACCGGCTGGCAATGCTTAGCCTGATGCCCCTCAGGACACGGTTGGCCCTCCTGGCTGCCAGGACACTGCTGACTCACGTTCAACTTGCTGTCGACCAGGATCCCCAGGTCCCTTTCCTGGCACTGCTTTCCAGCATCTCATTTCCCAGTCTATAGGAACATTCAAGTTTGCCCCATCCCAGGTGAAGAATCCAGCACTTGCACTTGTTGAACTTCGTGTGTTTGGTGATTGCTCAGTCCTCTAATATATGGAGGTCTCTCTGCAGGGCCTCTCTGCCTTCAGGGGAGTCAATAGCTCCTCTGAGTTTTGCTTCATTGCAAACTTACTCAGTGTCCCTTCCAGTCCTGTATATAAGTCATTTATGAAGATGTTTTAGAGCACAGGGCCCAAGGTGGAGCCCTGTGGAACCCCACTAGTGACAGGTCACCAGTCTGATGTCACCCATTCACTATTACCCTGATGCCTGCTCAGCTGGTGCTACGAAAAAAATCTAGGAGCCGTTAGTTGGGGTGAGATAAGGAAAGGATTTAATAGTGCCAAGGCAAAAGATGTTACATGATGCGCGCGCCCCGGGCTGTGCCCGAGATGTTACATTTATAACAATATCTGGCCAATCCCAAGTGTGTCCACCCTATAACTTTTGGCCTGGTCCACCCCCTGGCCCGCCTCCTGGAATTGGGTCGGGGGGCTTTTTGGGACCCCCTCTTCATCATTCTTCATCATCTTTGGGGTACAGAGAGCAGAGTCACCCAGTTCCTTGACTCTGTCCTGCGGTTTAGGCCAAGATATAAGCGTTCTCCAAACAAGACAGGCTTGCCTTGACTAAGAGACTAAACATTTTCTACTGGATACAGGGGTAGGGTGATATGGGGAGTATGGAATGGGGTAAGAGGTTTAAGGAATGTATAAACTAAGGGGTGCTAGGGGGAGGAGGGAGAAAGGAGTGTTTCAAAAATCTACTTCTATTACCTATAAAACTTATAAGGTAAAAAAATAAGAAAACCATTATGGGCTTAAGGCATCAACCCTCTGTGCTTGACCCATGAGCCAATTGCTCACCCACCACACGATGTGTTTATCCAGCTGTGGAATGGACATTTTGTCCAGAAGGATCCTGTGAGAGACAGTATCGAAAGCTTTACTGAAATCCAAAAAGATTATATCAACTGGCTTCCCCATATCACCTGGGTGGGTTACCTCATCATAAAAGGAAATCAAGTTTGATAAGCAGGACCTTCCTCTCATGAAGCCATGCTGGCTGTGACCAGTAACTGCACTGTCTTTCAGGTTTTTTTTAAAAACTCCCATAATTTTACCAGGCATTGAAGTGAGACTGACAGGCCTGTGGTTTCAAGGGTCCTCATTCTTGCACTTCTTGAAAACTGGTGTCCTGTTGCAGCCAACAGTGAGAAGGCAAGCAGAAATTATATCCCCAAGAAATGCTCCTCCAAATCCAGAAATCTGTCAGTCAGGTCTTTCCAGAGAGAGAATTGAGGTCTTTGTGATTAATCTCCTATAGTGGATTCTTGTTTTATACAGGTAACCCATCTAATTTCTGGATCTCTTGGAAGAGAGATCATATCTGTAAACTCCTGAAATGGGTTTGATATGACAGTATATACAAAAGGACCACTTCTGTTTTGCTGTGAACGTGCCAGCAGGCAACTTCACATGCTCACAACTTGTCTCCAATGGGCAGTGCATATGCTGAGATCTGTTAAGAGGAGATGCATGTGTGCAGTCTGATGGATGGTCTCTCCACAGGCAGCATGCAAGAATGGTTTTTGGGGAACTCAGTAGTTTTTAATGTGGTTCCTTAACCATTAGAGAGCCCAGTGTTTGCAGTTATGCATTTTTCCTATTACTTCACATCACAACTCAATAAAAGAAAAGAGGTACACAGCAGGGCATCTCAAGTTTTGTCAGTGCCAAAGAGAATTTTAAGTAGACAGCAGAGCAGAAAACCCCATTGCTCTCTGCAAAGTGCTATTAGTACTGCTTATTTTGTTCCCTTGCTAACTCAAGCTGGGAAGTAGAAAGGGGAGCAGAAATGCATCTGCACTGGAGTCACACTGTTCTGCCCACCTTCTGTCTCACAGAATGAGTCTGGTCCAAAGACCAGGAGCAGCCCTTCACCCCTCCACCTCTTACAGGCCTGAGAAGGAACATGTGTGTAAAGCTGATTTCTGCTTGCTCACCATGACCCAGTTGACTTCTTACTTTGTCAGACCATTACCAAACCCACTTGGAGAGAATAAAGTTGGTTTCCAGCACCATTGCATTTTTCTGGCTTCCCTTTTCACAAAGTGTGATGGTCTCCTTTCCGCCTTGAATTGTAATAGCTTGTGCAGGCACTGCCAAATGCTGGTGTAAGAACAGTGCTGTTGTTCTTCAGCACTCTGGGGAGATCTGTCTACAGGAAAATTTTTTAGAGAAATGAGACTGCAGAGCTGTGAAGCTGTCACTGCTGGACTAAAGAGCAGAGCACAGCATCCAGGGAGATTTAAAACCCTGTAGTGAAACCCGTGCTCAAATCCTGAATCAAAAGTGGGCAGAGCCAAAAATAAAAATAAAATAATCCTTCTTCTGAAAGGGCAGTTTCCTTCTGATTGACTGGGGGTCTATTACTTGTGTCTAGTCTTTCCTCCTAGAGGAATATATATATGTATGTATATATATGTATTTATATTTATCTCCTATTGCTTGCACTTTATAGCATGCTGTCCTGGTTTTAGCTAGGGTAGAGTTAATTTCTTTTCAGTAACTGTTACAGTACTGTGTTTTGGATTCAGAATGAGAATGGTGTTGGTAACGTGCTCATGTTTTGGTTTTCGCTAAGTTGTATTTATCCTAAGTCAAGGATAAAGTCACTCGTCTCATGCCCTGCAGTGGGAGTTAGCATAGCTGGGACTGGTGATCAAAGGGATATTCCACACCATAGAATGTCATGCTCAATATGTAATCCAGGGGGAGTTACCCGGAAGGGGGATTGATCTGGGTGAGGAAAGGGGGGTCTGGTGTCAGTCAGAGGGTGATGAGCAGTTGCATTGTGCATCACTTGTTTCCTTTTTATTATCTTTATTATTATTTACCCTAATTATTGTATTTTACCTTATTTTTAATTATTAACTGTTCTTATCTCAACACACAAGTTTTACATCGATTCTCCTCCCTGTTCTGTTGGAGGATGGGGTAGAGAGAGAAAGGAGGGGATGAGAGAGTGGCTGTGTGGTGCTTAATTTCCTTCTGTTCTTAAACCACCATGCATACATGCATTTTAGGAGCAATAAAACCCACCTACTTTAAAACTTATGTAAAATACCTGAGACATAACAAACACTTAGAAAATTACTGAGACACACTCAGATCAGACTAATTCTGATTCTCTTTTACAACTGTATGTATATCGATACACAAAACCACAAATGCACATACATATATACATATAAACTTCAACAGAAATAATATTTCCAGCAATCTGATTTATTCTCAAGTTTGTAAATATCCTAGATTAGACTGGACTTGAATGCTAGCGATAGCAATGAACAATTTCTCAAAGGGTTTGGTCTTATTATTGAGCTACTCTTGTAATAATAATGCCTGAGTCCAAAAGCTTGTTTATATGGTCTGCTGCCTCCTTGCATGAACTATTGACCATCTGTGTGAGAGTTTCCTGGGAAATGGACTGAATTCAAACATTTGAGGATCTCATACTGGCAATAATGGGAAAAAAAAAAGTCTTATTTTCCCCCAGAATCAAAGGCTTAATAAAAGTAACTCAATTTGAACTAGACTGTGTTGCCAGGAGCTACAGGGGGGAGAACGAATACTGAGAGATTTCTAAGGATGTATTTTCATTTACAAAAAAGTTTCAAAAGGAAAAGAAAATGCATGAGAATGGGAATAAGGGCTGAAATGCAGTGAATGATAGATACATGACACAGAATAGAAAGCCATTGCAGTCACAAATATCCAAGGCACAGATTTGGAGAACCACATCCTAATTTCTGAGGTCTCTTTTGACATCAGCCATGTATTACAAGCATGGTGCCTATTCAGAATCCTGTTAAAGACACTTCCACATTGTGTGCAGGCAGGCAGGGAGTTAAAGGCTTTATGAGTTTTTTATTAAACTTTGGGAGGCTGCTTCCATGACATGGCTCTCTGGTGAATCATGAATTTAACACAATTTACACTGTGATTGCTATGAGCTGTGAGCGCACACACAATTTTTGCAGTTTGGCTAACAAACATTCATTCAATAAAGAATATTAAACTGGTGACTTCCCAACCCCAGCCCAGCCTTGCAGGTGAAAGTTTGGGAGGTTTGGGTGACTGTGGGCTGCTTATCCCGTTAAACTGATGTAAGCCTTCCTTAAACACTTATGCATGAAGGCATCGAGGACTGAGTGATTAATTTCCATTTATTTACCATCTTTAACACGCACCAATACGAACAGCAGGAGCAGATGAAAATGTGCTGGCTTCCTGGCTGTTTGCTTATCCCATTTCCCAGAGTTTACTGACCATTAATTCAGGAAGACCAAGAGGGAACTTGGACACATCTCAATTGCTTCTGTTATTAATTTGAGATTTTAGAATAAAATCACTACTAGATAGGTTAATTTGGGAACCTATAAAACACAGCAGTGGAGGGACAGGGACTTGTATATTTTGCTGGTCTGTCCTGGAGTCAGTGATCTTCAGGACAGTGGCAAAGACATGGGGGAGAATGGCAGTGTCTTTAACTGACTAGCCCTCCCACTAGCAAAATTTGTCTCTCAACCTTCAAACCTTCCCTTTTATCAAATGCATTTAGCAAACTTTCAGACAAATTTAATCCAATCAATTCCAAATCACTTTCAAATTTATATCAGTGTAACTTTGCATCTAGGAAAACCTTTGATGAGCTCTTTACCAGGCCTTAATACTACAAGCTCTCAAGTATACTCTTCATTTTAAGCACATTCCTCAAACCTATTGATCTCAATCCACTTCAGTGGATTATAAACATGTACTTAAAGTTGGAGACCTATATCAGTGCTTGCTTAATACAAATTTGTCAATTCTGAAGTGGACTAGATTTAGATACACTAAAAATGAAGCTAATCCTTTAATATTTTCCTGATTTGCATAGACTTCTCACAGGCTCATTATTAAACATATTTGGGAACTTGCTGTACTGAAAATCAAAGCATTGCAATAGAAATGAGCCTGAAATGATAGACTGGATGGTCAGATCAGAGTTTCTGTTCTGTGTCTCCCATGTGATAGCCATGAATTCATAAACAATCAAGAGTAGGGAGCAGTTCAAAGGGTTTCCTGGGAATAGAAGGAGGGAAGGGGAACTTGCTCAACAGATAGGGAAGTTGCACTGCTGATCGTTCACATGGGTGCATTCATCATCTTTCAGGAAAATAGACCTAGAACATCCTAATCTGGTCGTACACTGTAAGTATAGTTCTGCTGTTTCAGCTGGAGATGAACTATAGTACTCCTGGAGTTGCTTAAAGTCTCAGTTGCATCACAGGAAGGAAAAGCTACTTCATGCTGCACTACCGGCAGGGAGGAGAAGAGAACTTGGAAGTGAAGTTAAGCCTGGGAAGAAGTGAGGAGTGGAGACAGATGTTTTTAATATTTAGGTTTTTATTTCTCGTTATCCTACTCTGTTTTCATTGGTAATAAATAATGCTAACCTCCCCAAGTTGAGTCTATTTTGCCCATGACAGTAACCTGCGAGTGGTCTCTCCCTGCCCTTATCTCCACCCATGAGCCTTTCATTGTATTTTCTGTTCCCCACCCATTTGAGGAGGGGAGTCATAGAGCAGTTTGGTGGGCACCTTGTGTCCAGCCAGGGTCAACCTACTACAGCGTTATATTATTTGGTCTTTTATCTTGGCTTCTCTTATCCATCTCTTTTCTAAGCTATCACATTCTTCTCATGCTTCTTCACAGAGCAGTTTTGTTCCATACTTGATATTTTGCTCAGACTTTTCTGAATCCTCTCTAAGTTATCCATGTCCTTTCCAATAGGGAATGGCCAGTACCTCATACAACACCAAGAGCAGACTGCAGTGCTGATTTACATAATGGCCTTATTAATAGGAGCTAGTCTTTAAAAGCTTTTTTTTTTTCCACAAAGTCACCAATAATCTAATAGACAAAAATACCCAGAGCTACAAATGTACAAAATTACAGCAGAATGTATCAATTTCATTTCAGAGAGCAGAAGATAATAGCAGCTGTGGAAAATTAGATATGCTGCACTGGAGGGAAGGGGGATGGTGAAGGCGGATTTATTGCTATTGATCTATTTATCTATTTATTTTTACTTTTGTTACCATGACCTAGTTATAATTCACTGATTCTGAGATTGAAAATTTGAAGGAAGGAGCCTTACTTAGTTGATATGGCAAATATACATTATTTAAATATTACTCCCCTAGTGATTACTTGTCAGCGTCAGTTAGTGCTCAGAAATGGATGCTTTAGAATTGCCAGAGTGAAGGAAATTCCTTCAAAAGTCCAGAGTGCAAAACAAGGAATGACTAGTTTTTGCCTCTCTTAATGCAAGAATTAGAGGGCATCCCATGAAATTTCCAAGCAATGGATTCAGAGCAGCCAGAACTTCATCACATAACTCTGAGTTAAACTTTGGAACTCCTTTCTGCAGGCTATGGATCATGCCAGAATGTTACACTGCTTCATATTTCGAGGGAAAAAAAAATCTAAAAAGAAATATTAAGCAAAGATGCCATCTCTAGCTGAGGAAATTCCCAAACCAGGTCACAGGGTCTGAGAACATCTACAAGAAAAGCACTGCATGCTTTTTCTGCTCTGAAGCTCTTCCTTACGTATATATATATACATATATGGAGATATATATGCTAGTAACTACTGCCAAAAGCACTATAAAGGTCTAAGCAGTCACTGGCCTCATTCCTGTCATTTGTGCATTCCAGCTGAGAGCATTTGAGTCCTGGGACAAGTTTCTCTTTATTCCTCATCTTTTTCCACTACTACTGCCATTGATATTGCTATCACTTTTACTGTTAATCACACCATTATTACGAGTCACAACAGTCTTTGACATACCGTCTTTCATTTCTATTAATAATTTTGCTGTATCTTATTTCAAGTAACATCATATATCAGGGAAGGACTATACAGAACTGTTGTGCTCACCACTGAATATTCACATAAAAATCCCACAAAGCTTGTAATTGATATAGACCAAGCACATAAGCAGTAAACAAAAAGTGGAGACACATGAAAAAGTGGTGTGGTCTCACTTACCTGAGGTGATTTATTGGGTTGTTTCAGTCCCAACTAATTGACAGCACTGCCAAAGGCCAACACATTTTACAGCATGGCCTTGTCTCACCCCTGATGCACCTCTGACATCTTCTTTGTTTGGACTCAGTGTTGAGATGGAAGGTGCATGTGACAGTTATGCTTCTAGTCCCTGGCTTCCAGAAGGGAAAACAATGGAGCCAGATGGTAACGGAAACAGAGTGAATTGAAGCTACTTAGGTGAGGACCAAGGTGCCAGTGCGGGTCCTTCAAGTACAGGGAGCAGGAAAAGGTCACTTTTAGCTTCAATACAGAGAAGTCAGGGAAAAACTCTAAAATAATTTCAGGGAAAAACTGCAAAAGTTTCACTTCCACATCTCTCAGACCATGCAATCAACTTCTCTTCAGTTGTCAGCATCCTGTGTGAGCTATTACTGACCATGGTCTCATCCTCATGCAAAGTGGTTTTTTTTTATTTTTATTTCTGGGTTTGTTGTTGGTTGGGGTTTTTTTGCTGCTCTGACAAGCAGCACAAAGATCTGCAAAAGGGTAGGTATTGTTTTCTCTTGTAAACTCTGACAGAAGGTGAATGAGGCTGTGCCACAGTATCTGCTATACACCTCTAAGTTGACCAAGATAGTTCCTTCACATGAGATAAAATAATATATTCCTGACAATCCTCTAATTTGAACATACACACCAGTAAGTTGTCACATGTCCCTCTCAAAGGAGCCGGTCCAAGGTGCAAGTGTAGTAAATAGAAAAGTTTCCCCATGTGCTTAGTAAATCTTGTATCAGTCCCCAGTTGCTTCACGAACATCAAAATAGCTTCCAGTGCAACTCCAGCCAAAGTGGATTTTGCGAAAACAAGTTTCAGAGCTTAAAAACTCAAGGGGAATCTAAGAGAAGAAATACTCCCAATGGCCCCCCAGTGTGTCAGCACATTAACCATAGGCTTCTCTGTAAGAGTGAAGGAAATTCCCTCCAAACAGATAAACCTGAAGACCTCTCTTTTGGCATGCCCACTTCAGGTCATCTTCAAAAGCACTAGTTTTGGAAAGCTTTAAAAACTTGATCTCCCAAAAAGGGTGCTAGAAACCAAACCATCAAAAAGAAGCACTCAAAGGACTAGTCCTGAGAAGCAGGACTGTTACTGTTCTAAGGTGGGGTGGTTGATTTAGGGTTGGGTTTGGGTTTTTTTGTTGTCAGTTTGTTTTTAAGCCAGAATGATTTGGGAATGAGCAGGAATGAGTTTTATGCTCCCTACCATACTCTTTGCTGCAGGTCTCTCACCATCTCTACAATAAATTTCCAGCTGCCACCACATTTTAATTCTAAACCCACAAAGAATTAAACATAGCCTCAGCTGAGAGCATCTGACCATCTCAGGTCTCAGAGTGGGGCTTGGTTTGAGCATAACTGGGTCGCCCTGCAGTGCTCAGACTCACAGAGTGAGCATCACATCCTGCCACACCGATCAATCTTTTCATCAACATTAAAGAGTTCTGAGCATCAAGTCAGAGTTTCAATCAGGATTTACTGCCTTTTCATTTTGCTTCACAGGCTGACAAGTGGGCTTGAACACATTTCAATATGCTGATTCTTCTTTATAAAAGCAATTACAAGCAGAGAAGCACAGAACAACCTCAGCTGCTGGAAAGGCCCAATTGAATTTCTGATTTAGTAAGAGGTGGTTAGCACCATTAATGAGACCTACCAAGGACCATGAATGATTTGATCTAACAGAACTCTAACAGAGCCCAGATTTAGAACAAGGAAAGGCATATTCATTTTATTTACTTTCTTTACCTACAATCACCTCATTATAAGTCTCAAAACCAAATTATCATACAAATTATGTGAATTCATTTCCCATTGATAAAAAAATAGATATGATTAACATGTTTTAGCATTGCAGAAGTACCAGCCATCTTCATATTAGTCTAGTTGAAGGCTACTCCAGTTTGGATTAGAACGATTTTTATTCCAATGCCCTTGGCTGATGGGCCATTTATTCCAGTGTATTATCTTTAGTAATGCTCAATACAGTTACAGATATCCATAAATGAGCTGCATTATTTTAATTTGCTTCCTTGAGAAACTCAAGCAAACTTCCATGTGTGTTAAGCTCAGCAGTGATTTTGAAGGATAAGGAATAGGCAGATGGCGCTATTCCGCTGAACCTCCTTTAGGATTAATGAAGGGAGGCTGTATTCAACTGTGGGTCAACCTCTTGAAAGACACCAATGAGCAACGCAGTAGTAATTCATTTTCACACCTATGTGTTTCCCCCAGGCCCAACCTACTGCCTGCCATTTCAGCTGTACTTTTACCAGCTTCCTTAAGGCTCCTCTGAGCTGCCACCCACCCGTTCTGGACCTACGGGTCATCAGTCTCATGTTTCTAACATGTTCTTCCTCCTACACTTTCAGTGGTACCTATAAAATAAGCAGCCGTGCCCCATTCCAGTAAGGCTTGTATGACCTTTAATTATTTTGGCAATGACACTACAGCAAAGTCCTCCAGAGCCAAAAGGATGAGCTGTTATATTTAGCCATATACAGATCTCTCACTATGCCTGCACTGAGTCACACTGCCTGTGGGTCTAGCCTAGCAGGAGTTGTGGATAAGAACTGTGTCACACATTTAGTGCTAGATCCCATCAGCACCTAATCTCTGCTCAGGACCTTGGCCTCTTGCTTGCAGCAATTGGACAGCACAGACAC
This sequence comes from Neopelma chrysocephalum, assembly GCF_003984885.1. Classification (NCBI taxonomy): domain Eukaryota; kingdom Metazoa; phylum Chordata; class Aves; order Passeriformes; family Pipridae; genus Neopelma; species Neopelma chrysocephalum. The sequence goes on along the minus strand of NW_020897747.1, from coordinate 5,895,145 downwards.
TCTGCATCAAGGTCCCATTGAGGATATGAATGAAAGAGAGGGAGAGGAAATATTTTCTAATTCATTTTCATAAGCAAAAATATTCTCCACTTCTTCCTGCACTCAACTAAGCCTCCTCCACATTAGTTATTCCATGGCATCCCTTTTATAATGGTTGACAAGTTGACTCAAGGCATGTAAATCCCTTGGGGAATATTTTTTCAAGGGAAAAGAAAAAAGGAACCCGTCTTAGCGGTACTCCAGCATGCATATCAATAAGAGAACTTCAGCAATCACTTCCTGGGTGTAATTACATTCATCTGCATCTGTGACTAAGTGACCTGTCAAAGTGTCAAAGAATCTGGTTACAGAATGAAATTCTTCTCTCATAACAACAGCCCATGTCAACACCTGCACTTCTCCTATTTTCATTTTAGCTGTACAGAAATCTAGGCTTGCTGATAAGCAATGTCTGTGGTGTATGGCTGCAAAGGTGTCTCTCCTAAGCAGGTAAGATCAAGTCCTAATGTGATGATACTAAATCTTAGCTAACATCCTTGGAGGATTTGAGGAAAACCAGGTTAATAAAGAATGTCCCCAAAAGGGTTAAATTTCATCTGGGATGGGAAGAAGACAGTGTACATCTTTTTACATCATTGAAAAGTTACAATTATTATGCTGGCAGCAAGAATTTTTTTACACAGGCCAATACATAATGGTCAAGGGCCATAAATTGCAAATTAGGCTAATTTCACAAGTTAACCTCAATGAATTAAGAATCACTTCTTCCACCTCTATGACACCACTTGACTTCTCCCTGGGTAAATGCCACTGATCTGTGACTGTCACCACTGAATCCCAAATGGGTTCTTCCACTTCGACAAATGTGAGCTGTGCTACTGAATGGACAACAGAGGAGAAACAATGCAAGTAGCAGATAGCAACACCACACTTAGAGAGGACTATATAAGAAATGGTTAGGCTTGACCTAAGAGGTCTGATCCAGTGTTATTCAGAGGTTACTCCTGATCCAAACTGCAAGTTTTAGGGGATTCTTAGCCTTAGGAAGGACCACTCCTGGGGGTTTAGAACATGGTTAACTTGAGACACAAGTTATTAGCTTCTTTCTATTTGTCCTTGATCTCCATGGGAAGGCACTGGTATCCAAAAATCTGTTGAAGACATTGATTTTTAAAATCAGGCTCATTGAGGTACTGCAAGGGTAGTCTGTACAACCTATATGTCCCTCCCTGTCATCCGCCAGACTCCTAAACAAACCAAGAACTGACATTACCTGTGGGGCACCTCACAGGTTCAGTAAACAAGCTGGCTGTTTTCAGATCTCATTTCCCAGTGACACATGTAGCCTGAAGGTGCCTGGAAAACTGTCAGTTTGACCCACACCTGGGAAAGTCTGAACATCCCTGTCAGAGAACAAATGGACTCAGCAGAACGTAGCATAGCCTCATAAATAATTTTAGCCTGGGTTCAGAGTACCCTATGTACAAGGCTCATTTTCACTTTACATAATTTTCCAGCCAGATTGCAGATATATACCTCTCCCCCTATTTTGGGCATAGAAGATATTTTGCTCAAGACCCTTAAAAAATGACAAGTTGGAAATGGCAAGCCAAGGAGAAAAAATTACTGACTGATGTGCAGAAAAGAGCATCTTCATAAAATACAGCTAGGTTGGGCTGATTCTGAGCACATGATATCCTATAAAGGGCCATAAAATTTCTTTCTGCATAAGTAGAGATACTAGGGATTGTGGCAGCACTTAAAAAGTTTCCCACCATTCCCTGATGCGATGTGAGCAGGAAACAAACTTCTGCCCACGTGAGCTCAACTTGACAGGAAAAGCATATACCTTGTGTCCGTGGCTGCAGCTCTCTCAGCATTATTTACAAATAAGGTTGAGGTGAAAGGAAACAGGATGTCTTCTCCATCAAAGCCAGCTGAACTTACATTTCTAAAAATCTTCGCTTTGCTGAAACCTGGAGATGACATGAAGTTATCATCACAATGATACTGCTCACAGTGCTTGACAAAACTGAACAATGTAGCAAGTGTGTCATCATCTTGTAAATACCATAAGCACATGTTGAATTACTCTGAAGAGTCACTTTTGTGGTTTGATTTTTTAAACACCAATTTTTTTTTCTCTTTTTCAGAGTGACATTTTTCTAGATAACCTTTCATTTAGTTTCTAAATACTGAACAGATAGCTGGAGTATTTCAGTTCTGTTAGAACTGACTTCTGTTTGGTTATAAGTGACATTTTTATTAATCATTTTACCACACCCTCTGAATTTTGTTTTATCTGGGAAAAAAAGTAATCTTTTCCTAATTTTGAATTGGGCATGGAATAGAAAGTGTTTTGTATTCAGATCTTTTTATAACAGGTACTTTACTATAAACTCACCGACATTTCCTTTCTTACTGGAAGTTTTGTGCAGGTATTTTCTCTTAACCTAAAAGAAACTGCAGCTTCATCATGATTCCTTGATGACTAGTACTGCACAATTTAGTATGACAGCTGTGGCTCTGCTTTGCTGCTGCCCCACTGCTGTGCCCCACTGAGAGATTCCATGACCCATACAGATTGCAGAAATTCACAGCACACTCGTTTCCCACTCCAATACATGTCCCTTATAAGTAGTGGATCACCTAAATGAGTATCAGTTTTGTCTGTGAAAGGTTTCAAATGTACGAGTTTTCAAGGATAGAGTCATATTAATTTGAGAATCCAAAGTAGTAAAAAGAAAATAAATATTTTTTAGAACATTCAAGTAGTATCTCATGTATAATTATTTAATCAAGTCAACACCACCTTCAGTTATTCCCCTGGCATTCAACAGGCACTGCAGACTGGATGTTACAATCTGCTTAATGAACTCCATGTGGTTTCTTCAAGAGATCTCTGATCACTAAAATAATGAAGGATGATGAAGCTGGGTGAGCAGGGCCAGACTAAAAATCTGCTTGCCCTGTGATAGACAAGCTAAGCAGAGCACCCCTATTAATTAATTACTGATAAGACTCTGAAAAGCATTAGATAAAACTAATTAAGATTAAAAAAATCAACTGAAGCCTCCACAATGAGAAGCAGCAGCTGAAGGACAGGATCCAGCACATGAAGAAGTCAGACCTTGTTAACAAGGAGCAAGAGAGCATACATGTTGTTGTTTGGGACACTACTGTCATGATTACTGTAGCATTTTTTCAAACACGAGTATTATGAGATATTCTCACAGTTTTACCTAGTGCTAGGTAGGGTTAAAACAGATACAGCAAAGAATAGGAAACATTAAATTCTGTAAAGGTAACTGAACTACTGATTGAATATTATTAATCACCTAAACATCATCTAATTTGAGTGTGTTAATTTAAACATGGCTGATATAGTTCTGATGGACCTGAATGTCAAGACCTGGTCATGATGCTGCTGCCAGGTGGCAAAATTCTACCATTGTAACAGCAGTAAGTCCTTATGTTATAGGAAGGAGAAGACTGAGCTGGAGAGTTTTCTCCTTGGTCACAGTTTATAAGTATCTATTTCCTCTTTTTCTTTTTAAGGATTATCTCCTCTACTCGGACACCCAGAGGTATGGGGCTGTTCAGCCTGGAGAAGAGAAGGTTTCGGGATGTTATAGCACCTTCCAGTGCCTAAAGGGAGCTTACAGGAAGGCTGACGAGGGACTTTTTGCAAGAGCAAGAAGCTATGGGGTGAAGGGGAATGGCTTTAAGCTGAAAGAGGGTAGGTTTAGATTGGTTATTTGGAAGAAATTCTTTACTGCGAGAGGGGTGAGGCACTGGAGCAGGTCGCCCAGAGAATCTGTGGTTTCCCTGTTCCTGGAAGAGTTCAAGGCCAGGTGGGACAGGGTTCTGAGCAGCCTGGTGTAGCGAAGGTATCTCTTCCCATGGCATGAGGTTTGGGACTAGATTTATAAGGTCCTTTTCAACCCGCACCAATCTATGATTTGTCACAACTTAAAATTCTTTTGTTGTTCCAGATGTATTAAAGATACTACTGCAGGCATGACTCAGGGTTTGCCAAGTGAAATTCTGTGATATGTGTTCTGAAGGACATGGGACTTGAAAGCTGAAATTACTTTTTTCTGATTTGTGTCTTGTGTTACAAAAATTCACCAGAGTAGGCAACACAAGGAAGTTGCACAAGTCCAGAGGATGGACTCTTCAGTCTTACGTAATTAGTACTTTGAATTGTAGAAAGTTCTTTTCTTTCTGAAAAGGATAGACAGAGTGATTTCTTAGACCATCAGAAAACTACACAAGGGTTTTGTGCGAGGCAGGAAGGCGCTGAGGAGGGAACAAACTGTTTCTTGGGAAACCAAAGGTAGTTATTCATCACTTTCACTAAAAGAACTTTGACTTTTTGCTCCTCTTCCATTGTCCTGCAGTTCTATTCTTCTACTTGTCCGCTGAAGACGTGACTTCTTCCCCCATACATGACCTATCAGCCTCTTTTTAAACCAGCTGCTCTCTATTTTCTACATAAATGCCATAAATGAGCACATTCTACCAGTTATTATCCAGCACATCAGGTTAAGAACAGCCTATTACTTATTTATGACTGAGTTTTCAAGACTGCATGAAAAACTCCAGGTACCAATAAACAGACCGCTGTCTTCCATTTTCCAGGTGTTTTTCAAGATTAAATCAAATGATTAATGATCTGTTTCTACTCAATATTGTGTGAACTTCTATTGGCAATTACCATGCTCAAGCAAACCTTTTATGCACAAGGTGTGCATGAATAGTTCTGCAGGCACTCTACACAAAGCATCACTCTACACAAAGCATCATTCTCTTTCCTGAATTCACACATCTTTATGTCAAAATACATAAAACTATATCTCTATGAAAACACCAGTACAAGTATATCTGAAGCAGTCAGAATGACACATTCACATACATTTTTTATCTGTGAATATAAGCAACTATACAAGAGACCACATACTCATCTTCAGGTAAAAACCTAGTTGCACATATTCTGGTACAAACACATTCACACACAAGCCATGATCAACCACAGTCACAGCTGCACATGAAAATAATAAAAAGCTACACTCTGCTCCATTTATGAAGCCAGAAAGGGTCACATAATAGAACTTGTACTGTTTAACTGAACCACATCTGAATTTCATTCCATTTCAGTTCACACTTGAATTTCTCAGCATAGTAAATCCTCTTCAAGCCTGTGAGACATGAGCAATGAAGACAACAATGTCAATGATATAAAATTAATAGTCCAAAATGGCAATAAAATGGGAAAATTCCAGCACTGCCCATAAAAGCATATTAGCCTGACCTGTATTTACTCTTCTTTTCTGGAGAAATTAGCTTGTGTCTCAAAGCTTATGGGAAACACTAACAGTAATGAAGCAGAAAAATTATGAATGTTAAAATATTAGGGTGATCTGTAGATGTTTATAAGCTTGCCCCTCTTTGTTGCCCATGTACTTTTGATGAGCTTGCAAAGTTTTGAACCTCCTAAATTTAAGACAGAGCAGTTTTATTTCTTTCAAGCTACAGTGGAAATAATTTCCTTATCTATCATTTAGAATGGTTTAATACTTTCATTAATCCACACATCATAAAGCAGAAAGTGATTTTTATATCTCTTCCAGTCAGTCATTGTGCCTCCCTGAAAATGGAAAATGGCTGTTTTCTGCTGATTCTGAAGTTAAACTTAAGGCCAGTATCTTCACAATCCAGGCTAGTTGTGAAGGTAACAATTTAAAGGCAGACAGAACAGGTGCCATCTCTGCTCTGTCTTTATTAAGCAAATTGCTGGCCTTTGATATGTAGCAGGATCTGATTGCAAGGAAGCAGTGCCCTGTCACATTTGATGGAAACCATGTAAGACACTGTTTAGAGTAACAGTGGTTCTTGTTAGCCACAGGAACCAGGCAGCCTCTTATGGGTGTCCTTGTCTCTAGATGTAGTGTCCTCAGAAGCAAAACATGACAAATCATTTCAAAAACTCATTGAAAGAACTGACAGGTGGCTGGGGACAAACAATCAAGACAACTACCTGAAAAGATAGTTGGTATGGGTTTCAAGCAATACACTCCTAGTTGTAATCAGTGGTATAGATAATAATCATGTTGCCAACTAAGGCTTTCTTTTATTAGAATGAGGGGGTTATTTTCCACCCAGTCATTCCATGAAACTCCATCCAAATGATTTTTGACAAAGTCTTTTCTTGTCCTTAAAAAGAAAAAAAAAGCCATATCTTCACCAGGTATCTACTGAGCCATAAATCTGATGACTTCAAGAGCTGTTGAGTTGCCCAACTTCTACTGTCTCTGGCTTTTTTTCACTTGTCAGACAGCAATTTTCCCAAACTGTGGGCTTTGACAGCCGAAGAGCTGATTGATGATTTAATAGACAGAACCTTATTATTAATGTCTCACGATGGTATCAGTTTAAGCCTAGATCTATAGAACATCAGGATTTAAGCACTTACCACAGCACAAGCTATCAAGCATCCCCACTAATGCCAATAGGATTTTGGCCAGCTCTCTTAATGCACCCAGAGCTGGCTCAACAGTTCTCAGAAATATATGAAAATTCAATTTGCCACCCTATGGATGAGCTGCAGCTGCCACAAGAAGGACACAGCTTCCATGAAGAGTGCAAAGAAGAAACTCAGAGTTTGACTTGCATGCATCTGTTGACACCATAGGGATAAAAGAGAGTACAAAACTCCCAGGGAGTGGTCCTCTCCCCAAAAGCAGATCCTACCCTACACATCAATCTCTTCCTCAGGGCACTAAGACTTTCTTTTGCTACACTCTGCAGATGAATATCTAGATCACTGCCATTTTTTTTCTCCCAGCAGACTGCAAGTCTTGGCCTAAATTAAGACCTGACCTTGGCTGCCCTTATGATTGGTATCAGGTTGGAATCAGCCCCATAATTGAGGAATATTTTTCCTAAAATGAGGTATAAGAGAGTCAATATTATTAATTTCAGCATATGAGTGTGGGGGAAGTGGCACAGGCAGTTCATTGCATTCTTCACCTGCAGTCTGGCTGTATTGTATTTTTGCACTATCTCAGTGGGAATGAGAAAAGGGTGATGAGAAAAGGGGATGGGGTACAAGGCCATTTCCTTTCAACCCTCAAACAAACCCAAGCCATAACATGACATACACATGCACTCAATGGGGAGACTAGGCTTTCTGGACCACTTTTCTGAACTTAGGTGCCCAAGAGCTGACCTTCCTACTCAGTCTGAAAGTTCCCCAGGGCTGCACATTTCTGTGCAGAGGAGCTCTGGCTTGGGCAGTGTGGCCCCTATTGCCCTTCTAAGTACAATGATTTTCTATTGCATGTAGGCAAAACAATTT